>NC_053444.1:57742214-58342214 GCF_007990345.1 Gossypium hirsutum
ATATAGTAAATGTAACCCTCGAATTGAACTCTAGCCTGTGATAGCTATGACGAGCTCCGTGTTAATCTTAGTAATATAGTACGGGCAATTCGATACCTATCTAAACCAAACCGCATATAGTGAACATACGAGCTATCCAATTAGAGCCATGCCGAACCTGTCGCTTTAGTCATCAAATAAGTAACGGGAAAATCCTTTTGCTTTTATTTACACTGTTTATGCAATAATTGATTGGGTTTTATTTGTTTTTCAAATTATATTTGTTGTGTTTATAACAAGTTTGTTTGTTTTAATTTATTTTCATCATGCATCATAGCATCATATTAGAAGTGTATTAAAAGTGGTGCCAAAAAACGGGTTTCTGATGGAGGAGTCAATTACACAAATAACCGAGAAGTCATAGAGTCAATCAAGGAAGGGATAGTCTAGTGAAGGTGTGTCGCAATTTGCTCGACCAATAACGTAATTGCCAAATAACTTGAGATTGGTTCGAATTGAATCATGGATTCAGACACTAAACATCACTGAGAGTATGGAATAAGCTCACTGATCACCATCATGTAGACGAACAGTGATCAAGCCTGGTTCGTCTGGACCCAGCTTATCAGGTTCACCTTCAATCAAGAAACATGATCCAACATAGAAGAGTAGCTGCTTTACCCCACACAATTACAATTCGCAAAATATATGAAGGAGCCTAAGCCGATATCTTCAAGAAAAAGTTAGTGAGACTGACAGACATGGCTGATGCATGGGCCGAAAAACAGATAAAGAAGAAGAATGAAACCATTTGCATTCTATGGTCCTCCTACGAGATTTGGCTCTAAACCATCCCGACATGCTGAAAGGGTAAATCTATTCGCTTTGGCCATTTACGGTTTGGTCTTTTCCCAAAATTCTCGGACATCTCGAGGTTGCAGTAGTTGATTTCTTCGAAAGGTTAAAACAAGGAATCAACCCTGTCCAGACCATCCTAGCCGAGACCTTCAGGTCCCTGAGTAGTTGTCGAAGAAAGGGAGGACGATTATCGAATGCGCGCAGTGCTCAATGTTTGGATTTTGAGTCACTTCTGGAAGGTAGAGCGCACTCCGTTCATATGTTTTCTAAAACATTCTCCCCGCTAGAAGCTTACCTCAATAAAGAATGGCCGAAGGAAGTCACCGAGCAACATTGGGTATCAGTTTTCAGAATCTTCGCGCCAAGAATATAACATGGAGAGCACCCTGGATCCGTCCTTCAGTTCTGCTATACAATGTGGAAGCCAAGATTGGGTACCTCTACTCGGGTTATGGGGAGGAGTTGGATATGCTCTGCTATTAGTCCAAAGGCAATTTTTTCGGACAATTCCTCCCGCAACTGGAGGATTAGCACAGTTCGAGTTCGCTTTCGCGGGTGAAGGATATATGAAGAGAGTCCGAGACACTGCAAAGTATTGGAAGGAAATTCATTTCATGGAATTAGCTTTGTATGTTGATACCCTTACCCAAGATTACGACATATGGAGGAAGCAACGGGTAAATAGTCAGCAAATCTCATCAACAAACTACACCATCCAGAATCCTTTCTCGGAGGAAACGCCGTCTGAGCTAGAAATGGCAAGACAAGAATTCGAATGAGAAAAGGCCAAGATGTCTCGGGACCTTAGTGCCCTTCAAGAAGAAAATTATCAACTGAAGATTGAAGTTCAGGTTGAAAGGTCCAGGACTGAAAAGTACAAAGAGAAGCCGAGATTGTGAGAAACGACTTAAGGGACCTTCATTTGGAAACAAGAAATTAAGAAACACTATAAAGAATAGCGGGTTGGGCAAGTCGACAGCAGAATGGAAGGAAGAAATTAGTAATATCAAGGAGGAATGGAGTTTTGGAAGGGAAAAGCAAAGAAAGAGGAGGAAAAGGCTGCCCGCGCTGTGATAGAGTTAAGAAGGAAGAACGCCGAGTATGAAATAGTGACTGTAAAATTGGCGAATAGTCAGTCTGAACATCAAGAATTAAAAAGGAAAACACGAGATCTAGAAAATATGCTGCAATCTCGTCAACAACAATTAGATAACCTCTTGAAGGCTCTAGAAGAAAAGAGTGAGCAGTACGATAGGGACATTCACGCGTATGAAGGAACTCTCAAAGAAAAAGAAATGCAACTTGACTTCTTGATCAATGAAATTGGTAAAGCGGCTATGCAAGTTGTTCAATTATCAGATGAAGCCGAAGTTCCAGTTGCCAATTCCCTCCGAGCCAAAGATCGAGCATATCACAGTTTTTAGAGCAAGTGAAGAAACAAGGCCATGTGGCTAGGAAATTTGTGTAACTGTTGGAAAAATGAGAACTTTGTGTAATAGACTATGTTGATAAATGAAATGCCTAAATATGGGGCTATCTTGAAATCAACACCAATTTCTTGCATTTCATTCATACTGACATTCATTTGACATTCATGCATTCATTCATGCATCAATTCATTCATTGCATATCCCATACTCGTTCGCTGAGGTTAAAACGTACAATTCGCAGTTGCAAGACTTCAAGACTGGAACCACGTCGTCCGTATAAAACGCACCGACAAGCTAGAGTAATGGAGAATGAATTCAATGAGAGAATTGAAAGGATGGAAAGGGCTCAAAAGGAATTACAAGAGCAACTGGCCAAATCGCAACAAGAGACGAGAGACCTAATGGTGAGATCTCGAGAGGAATCTCTCGAGCAAAGAGATCAGATGGCTAAAATGATAGAGATGATGACAACTTTGGTCAAAGGAAAAATGCAGAACCCCGATGTTATGGAACCTCAATCAAGAATTCACCATGATCAGGATCCACTCTATCCCCCGGATTCACTCCACCGCCCGCATATACAATACAAAGAGGGTATACTCAAGAGGAACCCACTGGCTTGGAACATTGACCTATGCCACCTGCTCCACCCACTAATTTGGGGAAAGGAATGTTAGCGTCGAACCCAGGGGCTAGTCCTGCTAATCCACTAGTTCCAGATCTGGATGACCCAGCAGAGGTAGCCAAGTTGAAATTAGATAACCATGACGCAAAATATAGGAGTCTAGAGGAAAGACTCAAAGCAATAGAAGGCACTGAAGTCTTCTCCGCACTAGGTGCCAAGGAACTTAGTTTGGTACCTGATCTAATTTTGCCTCCGAAGTTCAAAGTGCCTGATTTTGAGAAGTATGATGGAACAAGGTGCCCAAAAGCACATCTCATTATGTTCTGTCGAAAAATGACCGGTTATGTGAACGAGGATAAACTACTCATACATTGCTTCAAGATAGTCTAACAGGGTCAGCTCTTCGGTGGTACAATCAACTTAGTAGAGAAAAGATTCGATCCTGGAAGGACTGGCGTCAGCATTTGCGAGCAGTACAAGCATGTATCGGATATGGTGCCAGGCCGTATGACCTTGCAAATGATGGAGAAAAAGCCATCAGAGACTTTAGACAGTATGCGCAGAGATGGAGAGACGTCTCAGCTCAAGTGGAACCCCCATTAACAAAAATGGAGATAACCATTCTCTTTATCAATACTTTAAAGGCGCCGTTTTATGACAAATTAGTGGGAAGTGCCACAAAAGAGTTTGCGAATATTGTAATATCTGGTGAACTCATAGAGAATGCCGTCAAGAGCGGTAGAATGGAAGGATCAGAAGGCTCAAGAAAAGCAGCACCCTTAAGGAAGAAAGAGCCAGAAGCCCACATGGTGGGAACTGGAGTCGTTACATTCTCAATTCGTATCTTAACCAACCCCGACCTCGAAATTATCCACCCTCGAATTTTTATTATCCCCCTCAAACCCCTTACTACCAAGCACCACATCCGTCCTGCCCCGTATACGCCACGAGCAACCAAAGACCCGTCACCACTTTCCCATAAAACACGGTACCCGCCCAAAGCCAACCCAGAAACGAACCAAGACCATCAAGGCATAATCCCGAGAGACCGCAATTTACCCCCATCCCTGTGTCGTATGGGGAATTGTACCCAAACTTTTAGAAAAACAGCTAATTTCTCCCCATTACATGGCACCCCTTAAACCTCCATACCCAAAGTGGTACGATCCAAACACTAGTTGTGCATACCACGCAGGGAACCAAGGGCACTCTACTGAGAACTGTCTCGCTTTCAAAAGGAGAGTTCAAGGACTCATTGACGCGGGTATCCTACGATTCGATAGTGCTAGTAACGCCACGGGGACCCCGTTCCCTAACCATACCGAAGGGAATGTGAGCACAATGGGGAAAGAGGATGAATGGAAGGTCAGAAGATGTGTATCAGAAATAAGGACGCCTCTGCAGAAAATCTGGGAGGTATTGGTTAAGAAAGGATTGCTCTGTCACTCTGATAGAATTTTTAGAGAAGAAGGTCAAAGTTTTTGCAATTTTCATGGGATTGTTGGACATGACATTCAGCCATATGAGGACTTTAAAAGGTTACTTCAAGACCGGATGGATAATAAGGTTATCAAGGTCCTTAACAAGAGTGAAGATGCCAATGAAAGAGAAGTATGCGTCTCTGATAGCCAATCATCAGGGCCCCCTTATAGTGCTGATCAACCGTTGGTAATTTATTACGACGCGATGAGAGAGCCATTGAAACCACAGATGGTAATTGAAGTACCATCTCCTTTCCCGTATAAGGACAACAAAACAGTACCGTGGAGATATGATGTTAATATCGTTACACCGGAAGTTGAAAAGTCCAAAGCCATAATTGAAGATGTTGGGGAGGTAGGTCATTTTACTCGAAGTGGACGATGCTATTCTAAAGAAGTTGAACCGGTAAAGAAAAGTAGCGACTCGAAGCAAAAAGGGAAAGCAGTGATGCACGAGGTCGAAGTCGAGCAAGAAATTCCACCCGTGCAAGAAACTAAAAAGCCTGTGAATGAGGAAGAAGCTCAAGAATTCTTGAAATTTATTAAGCATAGCGAATATAGTGTGGTGGAACAACTGAGCAAGCAGCCAGCACGAATCTCAGTTCTATATCTACTGTTAAATTCAGAGCCACACCGGAACGCTTTATTGAAGTGTTAAATCAAGCTTACGTGGCCAACAACATATCTGTCGAAAAGCTTGATAGGTGGGTAAACAATCTGAATGCGGACAACTTCATCTCTTTTAGTGATGATGAGATACCGCTAAATGGTAGAGGTTCGGTGAAAGCGCTGCATATCACGACCTGCTGCAAGGGCTACATAATACCGAACGTACTCATCGATAATGGGTCAGCATTAAATGTTATGCCATTGGCTACACTTTCCAGAATACCGATAGATTTGTCCTACTTAAAGCCCTGTCATTCCACGGTAAGGGCATTCGACGGGACGAGGCGTGAAGTCATGGGAAAGATCGAAATCCCTTTAGAAGTGGGCCCCTACATCTATGAGGTTGAATTCCAAGTCATGGACATTACACCCTCTTATAACTGCCTTTTGGGAAGACCTTGGATTCATTCTGCTGGAGCAGTCCCATCATCCCTCCATCAAAAAGTGAAATTCATCATGGATGGCTGTTTGGTCACAGTCGAGGGCGAAGAAGACATCACCGCATCTATCTCTGCTGATGCGCCATACCTGGAAGTAAGCAGGGATGCAGTGGAATGTTCCTTTCGATCCCTTGAATTCATCAATGCCACTTTCGTCGCTGAGGGAAATAGAATTCCGATGCCAAAACTGTCGAGAAATACCAGAATGGGTGTCAAGTTGACCGTAGGAAGGGGAGCTCGTGCGAGAAGAGGTTTAGGGAGACATCTGCAAGGAATAGTGAGGGCTTTAAAGCCAGTGCACCACAAGGCCCGATACGGTTTGGGGTTCCAGCCTGACATGCGTCAAAGAAGAAGACAGTGGAAGAAGGATCAAGAGAGAAGAATTGCAAGAACTTTGGGCCGAGAACCAGAATGGGAACCAATAGAGTACCCTCTTTTGTCAAAAACATTTACATCTGCAGGAATGATGTACCCTGGACAAGAGGATCCACGAAACATGCTGGGATTAATTGAAAAGGATTTTCAGAATGCTAGTATAAATGTCATTGACAAAGAAGCTGGTGCAAGTAAAGATGTCTCGAGGATACGCCCTTGCCCTCCTGGTTTCATGTTGAACAGTTGGATTGCTGAGGAGCTTCTTGTAGTTTATAAGCCTTCAGAGTAATGCCAAACATCAACCTTCTATTGTGTCCTTAGATATAATAGAGTTCTTTTGTAAGAGTTTGCATTCGCTCTTTATCATTTAAATGAATTTCAATGAAGATGTATTTTGTCATGATTTTTCGCATTATCACTAATTTCATAATCATTTTCTCATTTCATAGCCTATCCTTACATTTGCCTCATTGCCATGACATAACATTTTGTTTGTTGTTTCCAATACTTGGATGTCCCCCGATAGCTTCCTTTTCCATTCAACTTTCAGGTGCTCAGATATTGACGACATGAATAAGCCCGTTACGAATCTTGAAATTGATGTTGAGAAGGCTGTTTGCTTAGGAGAATTTGAAGCCGAAGAAAATGCTGAAGATTATGTCTCGTCTCCTGAATTGTTAAGAATGGTGGAACAAGAGGATAAACAGGTTCTGCCTCATGAAGAATCTGTAGAAACAATAAATTTGGGCACTGAAGAGAGGAAACAAGAAGTGAAGATTGGGACTTCTATTTCAGAAAGTACCAGGCGTAGTTTGATCACTTTACTCCGCGAATACAAAGATGTTTTCGCGTGGTCATACCAGGACATGCCAGGGCTAAATGAAGATTTAGTGGTCCATAAGCTCCCATTAAAGCCAGAATGCAAGACCATCCAGCAAAAATTAAGACGGATGAGGCCCAAAATGCTGTTGAAAATAAAAGAGGAAGTCAAGAAGCAATTTGACGCTGGCTTCCTACAAGCCTCCAAATATCCAGAATGGGTGGCTAACATAGTCCCGGTACCAAAGAAAGATGGAAAAGTACGAATGTGCGTGGATTATCGTGACCTGAATCGAGCAAGCCCAAAAGATAATTTTCCCTTGCCACATATTGACACGTTGGTGGACAACACAGCAAAATATTCATTGTTTTCTTTCATGGATGGATTCTCGGGGTATAATCAGATCAAGATAGCTTCTGAGGATATGGAGAAAACTACCTTCATAACAATGTGGGGAACGTTCTGCTACAAGGTGATGCCATTCGGGTTAAAGAATGCTGGGGCAACATATCAGAGGGCTATGGTGACGTTATTCCATGACGTGATGCATAAAGAAATAGAGGTCTACGTCGACGATATGATTGCTAAATCTCGAGGAGAAGAAGAGCATGTAATGAACCTCAAGAAGTTGTTCGAAAGGCTGAGAAAGTTTCAGCTAAAGCTTAATCCAGCCAAATGTACATTCGGGGCTACCTCGGGAAAGTTGCTAGGCTTCATTGTCAGTGAAAGAGGTATCGAAGTTGATCCAGAAAAAATAAAAGCCATCCAAGAATTACCACCTCCGCGCACGCAAAAGGAAGTCAGGGGATTTTTAGGGAGGTTCAATTACATTGCTCGATTCATTGCTCAACTTACCAACCAATGCGACCCAATTTTTTGACTCCTTCGAAAACATAACCCGGGAGAATGGAACGAGGAGTGCCAAGTGGCCTTCGATAAGATAAAATGGTATCTGTCTAATCCTCCTGTACTAGTACCACCGACCCCTGGAAAACCCTTAATTTTGTACCTGACCGTGTTTGAAAACTCAATGGGTTGCGTACTGGGGCAACATGATGAGTCAGGGAGAAAAGAAAAGGCGATCTACTACCTCAGCAAAAAGTTCACTGAATATGAGGCAAAATATTCGTCCATTGAGAAATATTGTTGCGCTCTGGTTTGGGTAGCTCGAAGACTCAGACAATATATGTTGTATCACACGACATGGCTAATTTCAAAGCTGGACCCAATAAAATACATGATGGAATCGCCGGCACTATTAGGAAGAATGGCACGATGGCAGATCCTCCTTTCGGAATATGGCATTGCCTATGTAAGTCAGAAGTCGATAAAAGGGAGCGCAATAGCTGACTTCTTAGCAACTCAAACGACAGAGGAATATGAGCCTTTAAGATTCGATTTCCCAGACGAAGACTTAATGTGCATCACAAAAATAGAATCCGAGTCATCAAAAGAGAAGTCATGGAAGATGTGCTTTGATGGTGCGTCAAATGCTTTAGGGCATGGAATTGGAGCAATCCTGGTATCACCAGACGGGAATCATTATCCGTTCACTGCAAGACTGAACTTCTTCTGTACCAATAATATCGCAGAATATGAGGCCTGTATCATGGGGCTTCGTGCAGCTATCGATCGAAACATCGAGATCTTGGAGGTGTATGGGGACTCAGCCCTAGTGATTTACCAAATCCGTGGAGAATGGGAAGTGAGGGACTCAAAATTGATTAAGTACAGCGATTTAGTGGCTGGATTGATCAAGGAATTCAAAGAAATAACTTTTCATTACTTCCCACGAGAAGAGAACCAACTGGCTGATGCCCTAGCCACTTTGGCTTCAATGTTCAAAGCAAGTAGAGAAGCAGAAATAATGCCCCTCAAAATGAGCATATACGAGGTCCCTGCACACTATTGTAGCATTGAGAAAGAAGTAGACGGACGGCCTTGGTTCCATGATATCTTAGAATATATCAAGAATCAAAGGTATCCCGAACAAGCGAATGAGAACGATAAAAGAACAATTAGAAGAATGGCAGCGGGATTTGTTCTTGATGGGGATATCCTGTATAAAAGAGGAAAGGATCAGATGCTTTTGAGATGTGTGGATGATGTTGAAACCAGAAAAATACTTGAAGAGGTCCATGAGGGAATTTGCGGAACGCATGCCAATGGTTTCAATATGGCTAGAAAGATCATGAGACTCGGTTATTATTGGCTGACAATGGAAAGTGACTGCATCAATTTTGCCAGAAAATGCCACAAATGTCAAATCTACGGCGATAAAATTCATGTAGCCCCTTCACCCCTTCATGTCATGACTTCTCCGTGGCCTTTTTCTATGCGGGGCATGGATGTCATAGGGCCAATTTCTCCAAAAGCTTCAAATGGACATCGATTCATTTTTGTGGTTATCGATTACTTCACAAAATGGATTGAAGCCACTTCGTTTGCCAATGTGACGAAGACTGCAGTGTGCAAGTTTTTGAAAAAGGAAATCATTTGCCGATATGGTTTGCCTGAAAGAATCATCTCAGATAATGCCACGAATCTGAACAATAAGATGATGAAAGAAGTGTGCGAGCAGTTCCAAATAAAGCATCATAATTCCTCTCCCTATCGCCCAAAGATGAACGGGGCTGTTGAAGCAGCTAACAAGAACATTAAGAGGATCATTGGGAAAATGACTGAGACATATAAAGATTGGCACGAGAAACTTCCATTTGCTTTGTTTGCATATCGCACATCTGTGCGAACATCTACGGGAGCAACTCCTTTCTCTCTAGTCTATGGAATGGAAGCTGTGCTACCTATCGAGGTTGAGATACCCTCTCTGCGAGTATTGATGGAATCAAAGTTAGAAGAAGCAGAATAGGTTCGAGCTCAATATGATCAGTTGAACCTCATTGAAGAAAAACGTCTGAGGGCAATTTGTCATGGGCAAATGTACCAAAAGAGAATGATCGCAGCCCATGATAAGAAGGTACAACCAAGAGAGTTCCATGAAGTAGAACTCGTTCTGAGAAAGATTCTCCCAATACAAAAATACCTGCGAGGAAAATGGGCACCAAATTGGGAAGGACCATACGTTGTAAAAAAGGCATTCTTAGGAGGAGCTTTAATCCTTACCGAGATGGATGGGAAGGAGTTACTGAATCCGGTGAATTCGGATGCGGTGAAGAAATATTATGCTTAAGATGAAAACCCGAAAAGGGCATCTAAAAAAAAAAGGCGAAAACCCGAAAAGGGCGTCTTGATCAGTACAAAAAGATTAGGATGAAAACCCGAGAGGGCGTCCTAATGAAACAAACCTGGCGGTCGAATGATAGGTCAAGTAGTGAGACTACAGTATTTGAAGCACTTCTGAAAGCTCGAAATTTTCTACGCAAGAAGCCATGCTCGAAAAGATTATTGATTGAGGAACGTGGAAGAGTTCATGTGTTGAATATCTAGAGCATTTGTATCCGTTGAATACGACCTTTTCTTTCTTTTTGACATTTTTACTCTCATTGGTTAACTTTCTTTGTTTGCCGCATTTGAAATAAAGGAATATGAGATATCCTTTTTGTCCCTACCTGACCATTTTCATGCATCTCATTATGTGTTTATTTAATGATAAATAGTGAAATGACATACTCTAAACAAAAGAAATGTCAAGCATTACCCGGATAAGAATTTGATAAGTGCAAGATCTTCAAAGCAAGAACAAAGTTTAACCAAGGGCAAAAGGGTGATATATGAGAAACGTCGATTACTTGTAAAGCTCGAAGACAGGCATGAAGCCTGAAGAGAAGGTCGAGAATCAAAGCAATGAACGCAGATCCTCAACAATCATGGCGAAAATGACATACGACCAATATGCTTAAGGAGCACTGCATAATCATGTAGGCATAAAGGCATTTAAGACAAACATGTGCATATCATGATGACATCATGCATGGCATATACAGGTAATCCAGTAAAGCAAGAAATCTTGAATGAGAGTCGCACTGAATCAAAGGAAAAGATACCCGAGTTCTACCAAAGGACTGGTTTTGGTATTTTGATGTTTAATATTCATGCTTTCCAAGGAAAATCAACTCATATTGCGAGAGATGAGTTGAGCCTCAAGACACGTTGAGGTATTTTTAAATTTTTTAAAAAAATCAACTCATATTGCGAGAAGTGAGTTGAGCCTCGGGGCACGCCGAGGTATTTTTAGTTTATGTTTTAAATTGACTCATGTTGCGAGAGGTGAGTTAAGCCTTTTAATTTTTGTTTTTCAAAATCAACTCATATTGCGAGAAATGAGTTGAGCCTCAAGACACGTTGAGGTATTTTTAAATTTTTAAGAAAAATCAACTCATATTGCGAGAAGTGAGTTGAGCCTCAGGGCACGCCGAGGTATGTTTAGTTTATGTTTTAAATTGACTCATGTTGCGAGAGGTGAGTTAAGCCTTTTAATTTTTGTTTTTCAAAATCAACTCATATTGCGAGAAATGAGTTGAGCCATCAAGACATGTTGAGGTATTTTTAAATTTTTTTAAAAAAAAATCAACTCATATTGCGAGAAATGAGTTGAGCCTCGGGGCACGCCGAGGTATTTTTAGTTTATGTTTTAAATTAACTCATATTGCGAGAGGTGAGTTAAGCCTTTTAATTTTTGTTTTTCAAAAATCAACTCATATTGCAAGAGGTGAGTTGAGCCTCGGCTCACATGCTGAGGTATTTTCAATTTATGTTTTTTTCAATCTATGCTTTTCAAAAATCAACTTATATTGCGAGAGGTGAGTTGAGCCTCAAGGCACGCTGAGGTATTTTCAATTTCTGCTTTACTAATTCTACTTTTCAAATCAACTCATATTGCAAGAGGTGAGTTGAGTCTCAGGCCACACGCTGAGGTCTTTTCAAATTCTGTTTTTAATTTCTGTTTTTTTTAATTTCTGTGTTTCAAAAAAAAATCAACTCATATTGCAAGAGGTGAGTTGAGCCTCAGGGCACGCTGAGGTATTTTCAATTTCTACTTTTCAATTTCTGTTTTTCAAAAATCAACTCATATTGCGAGAGGTGAGTTGAGCCTTTTAATTTCTATTTTTCAAAAACCAACTCATATTGCGAGAGGTGAGTTGAGCCTTTTGCAAATTCTGTTTTCAAAAATCAACTCATATTGCGAGAAGTGAGTTGAGCCTTGGCTCACATGCTGAGCTAATTTCATTTTCTATTTTTAATGTCTAGTTTTAAAGAGTCAATTCATATTGCGAGAAATGAGTTGAGCTCAGGATCACATGCCGAGTAAAGAATAAAGATTGGACAATTGAACAAAATTTAGTGCTTTTAAGTCTTTGCACTATCATTGTTTCACAATGATGAGCAAAGAGGGGCAGTTGTAAGCACTAAATTTTGTCCGACTAGAATTTATGTTTAATTTTCAAAATTTCAAAAAAAAAATTTAAAAAAATAAAAATTGCATTTTGACCCCTAAACTTTTCCTAAATTTCATTTTGACCCTTAAACTTTCTTTAAATTTCACTTAGACCCTTAAAATTTCATTAAATTTCATTTTAATCCTAAATTTTCTAAAAATTACATTTAGCCCCAGAAGTTTTGCTGCATTTGTGATTTGGTCCTTCAGACAGGTTACGTGATTTGGGGCACCCACTTCCCAGATTTTCAGGCTACAAACATGGGTGGCTGCTCCTTCCCCACTTGCTACTTGCAAAAAAGAAGCAAAACCAACTATAAAAAGGAGTTTAAACTCCAAAAATCAGAGGACCCCCACGAATCAAAAAAAAGAGAAAAGAAAGTTTCAAAAAATTTTTCAGCAGCAAAAAGAAAGAGGAGAAAGAGAAGAGGAGAGCCCGGCCACAGCCACCGAGGGCGGAGGAGATCGACGCAAGTGGCAGCGGCGGTGAAAGAGGCTAGAGCCGAAAGAGGAAGGAAGAAGAAGAGAAGAAAGAAAAAAAAGAAAAAAGGGGAAAGAAAAAAAGAAAGAAAAAAATAAAAAATAATATATCGGGTCGACCCGACCCGGATTCAACCCGCGAACCGACCCAACAGGCCCAGCAGTAGCAGGCCAGCCCAAAAAAAAAACCAAAGCAAAAAAAAGCAGCAAAAAAGAAGAAGAAAGAAGCAGAAAAAGAAGAAGAAAGAAGCAGCCCAAATGCAGGCCCAGCGCAACAGCAGGCCCAGCAGGCCCCCAGGCCCAGCGCAGTAGCAGACCACCCACACCAGCAGGCCAGGCCTAAGCCAGCAGCCCAACCGGCCAGCCCAGCAGAAAAAAAAAGAGAAAAAAAGAAAAAGAGAGAAAAAGAAAAAAAGAAAAAACAAGAAAAAAGGGGTTCAATTTTGTGTTACCCGTTCGGCGAAGCTTGTGTCTCGAGATTTTTCGATAATTTCGTTTTTAATTTTAATTTAATGCTCGTATTTTCTTCCGTTTTAATATTATTAGTATTTTATGCATTTTTATATTTTGGCATTTATATTTTTAATTTAATTTAATTTAATTCAATTTTTATTTTATTTTATTTTAAATACTTTGAATAAATAAGGCAACGAATCGATTTAACATGAACTCGTTGATTTCATCGCTATGTTGGGTGAATATCACCGGTTCGCGTTAAAATCGATACGCCCTTTTAAAATCGAAAAATATTCAAAAAATTCGTATTTTCAAAAAAAAATCCTCGCGTTTCGAAATTTTCGTGTCTTCAAAAAAATTTCTCGTGTTTTCAAAAATAAGGTAACGAATCGATTTGACACTAATTCGTTGATTTCATTGCTATATTGAGTGAATATCACCGATTAGTGTTAAATGCGATACGTGCTTAATGAAAAATCAGAAAAATTTTCGTGTTTTCAAAAATTTTCGTGTTTTCAAAAAATTCCATTTTTCAAAATTTTTCGTGTTTTTTAAAAAATTTCCATATTTCTAAAATTTTCGTGTTTAAAAAAATTTCGTATTTTCAAAATTTTTTATTTTTTTCAACAATTCTCGTGTTTCACAAATTCTCGTATTTTAAAATTTTTTATGTTTTAAAAAATAAATTTCTCGTGTTTCAAAAATTGTCATGTTTTAAAAATTTTCATGTTTCTAAAATGTTCGTATTTCAAAAAATCCTCGTGTTTTCAAAAATTCTCATGTTTCAAAAATCTTCGTGTTTTCAAAATTCTAGTGTTTCAAAAATTTTCATGTTTTCAAAAATTTCCCCTGTTTTCAAAAATTCTCGTATTTCAAAAATTTTCTTTTTTTCAAAAGAAAAACTTCCGTGTTTTATAAATCTCCGTGTTTTCAAAAAATTCTCGACTTTCAAAAAATTTCGTGTTTTCAAAAAATTGACATTATTTCATAAATTTCCGTGTTTCAAAAAAAAATCCTCGTGTTTCATAATTTATCAAAATTTTTGTGTTTTCAAAATAAAATTCGTGTTTTCAAAAAAAAATTCTCGTGTTTCAAATTTTTCGTGTTTTTTTTAAAAAAAATCGTGTTTCTAAAATTCTTGTATTTTAAAATATTTCGTGTTTCGAAAAAAAGTTGTGTTTCAAAATTCTCGTGTTTCAATTGGATCACGACTAAATATTAAATTGAACTTGTATTTTTGAAAATTAAGACAACACATGTTTAACAAGATACCAATTTTGGGCGTCGCGAGGGTGCTAATACCTTCCTCGCGCGTAACCGACTCCCGAACTCGAATTTTCTCTGGATTCTTACGTAGACCTAAAATTACCTCTTTTTTAGAAAATTTAAAAATAAAATTTTCTTCTAAAAAGAGAATTTATGAGGTGTCCGATCACACCTAGAAAAAAAAAGATCGGTGGCGACTCCTTTTTCAAATAAAATCGAGATTCAGTTTTCAAATTTTCAACAATCAATTCGATTAGCGCCTATCGCCAAAATTTTTAGGTCGCTACAATGAGCATTTGAATGATATCCGGGCTAAGTCTCGAAGGCAATTGTGCTAGTGATTTTATCCGGGCTAAGACCCGAAGGCATTTGTGCGAGTTGCTATACCCGGGTTAAGACCCGAAGGCAATTGTGCTAGTGATTTTATCCGGACTAAGATCCGAAGGCATTTGTGCGAGTTACTAAATCCAGGCTAAGACCCGAAGGCATTTGTGCTTGTGGTTATATCCGGCTAAATTCCGAAGAAACTTGGGTTCGAAGGTGAGCGTGTTGTGCTATAATAAATTCAATTAAAACGCTCGAAAAACCCAAATGATAAGGTATGTGTTTGTATGCATCGGAAAAGTCGATTCGTTTTTAATAGTATTCGTTCAATCGACTAACGAACTTTCGACTTTTAGATAGGTTAATACCTTGTGTGTATATGTTGATGAAGTGTGAAGTAAGTATGTGTATGAGAATGTGTATTAATAAAGTGATCCATTTAGCTATGTGAATGTAATACTTTAGTCACAGCCGATTTCATTACTTGAAACTTACTAAGCTTTAAAATGCTTACCCCGTTGCTTTGGCTCTCTGTTTTATAGATTTTGTTCGTCGGATATCGGATTCGGGATCATCGAAGTCGAAGTCATCCACACTATCAAAGCCCTTTTGGTACTCTTTTAGTTGAACTCTGGATATGGCATGTATAGGACTACCCTTTTTGTTGTGGGTCATGGACCCTTTGGACTTGTATAATTTTGGATAGCCATGCGAAAATGGCTTATATATGTTTGAGCATAATGTTATCATCATTTGGTATGGATATGGTTATTGAGAGGTGTGGATATGCTTAACAAGGATTGGCCATGGGAATGGTTAATCACTATCATAATTTGTGCTATTTATGCTAAAAGGGCTAGTTGAATCATGGAGACTATGAAATAGGTAAAGTCTACCTTAAAGGCAGATGCTGACAGCAGCAGTGATGTAGATTTGGAAAATCACTAAAAATAGTAGGAATGGAATTAAATAGTGAAAAAAATTATGTAACGAACCTTGATGAATCTATTTTCATAGGAAAGTAACGAAACAATCATATGGACAGTATGTTAAGAGATATTCAGGTTCTCGTGAGACAGGGCCAGAACGGTTTCTGGATTTTCTGTTCCGACTTTGGAAATTCATTATATATTAACCAGAGACAATTAGAAGTCATACCATTATAGATTCCTCTCTGAGTCTAGTTTCTATAGAAACAAACGGCATCAGTATTGAAGCTCTGTGCAGGGAGATATCCAAGTCGTAATACGCAAAGGTCAGTGTAGTCAATCCCTGTAACATGGGAGACTTTGACTAATAAACTGTACTAATTGGCCTGACCAAAAATTCTAGAAAAAAATATGTAGATGTGCATATGAGTCTAGTTTCAGGGAAAAATCACGAAACTGATTTTCGAGTTGTGAAACTCAAGATATGATTTTTAAGGTGACAGTGACGCAGTTAGCCAGCTTGCCTGGAAAATTTTAAAATGGATTGTGCAAAGAAGTGACTTAAGTCTGCAAACCCCTCGTGTCCGACTCCGGCGACGGACTCGGGTACGGGGTGTTACACACTATATGTGTCGTATTAGGCACCACGTGTGTCGTTTCAGACACTTTATGTGTTGTATACTGCTTCTGATATGTTGATCAGATACTGAGTACTGTTTTAGGCACAATATGCCGTATTGGTGTGTTTGGTTGGAATCCGTGTATCCGCCAAGGTTCGGTTTTGTTAATAGGTTAATAATCGAAATGTGAGAATTGAATAAATTTGATTGATAGTACGACTAAAAGTATTAGAAATAAATTGTTAGTCGAATTGTGAGATTTGAAAGCATGAACCTAAGGTTCATGAATTGATCAAATTCAAGTTATTAATATATGACATTGTTGATGAATTATTATATGAAATATGAAACTGAATGTAAATTAGTTCTTATAAGTTATAAACTTTACATGTTTAATGTTATATGATTAATATTTATAATTCATTAAAGTTATATAGTTTGAATTATGGTAATACCACTGAGTATGAAATACTCAGCGTACGGTTGTTTTCGTGCGTAGGTCAGTAGAAATCAAAGGTCCCGGTTCAGCATTCAGATCAATCCCGATTTCAGAGACAAATTGGTGATGTAATCTTTCTTTTGGTAAAAGTGGCATGTACTGAGGTATTATATAAATTATGTACTTAAGTCTTGTAACTTTGGTTGTAAAATGATGTCTAATATGGATTCTAAGTATGAAATGAAATAATATGGCATATTTGGTAAATGTGGCATGAAACTAAAATGGAAATAAATGAAATTATTAGTTCAATTAAAAATTGTTTATGAATGATCAAGCAGATAAATTGTTAAATTAATGTTGTAGGCATAATTAGGCATGTTTGATTGTGGAGATGTATAGGTTGTTATATTGGTTGCAAATTGGTTGTGGTTTGAAATTGCAGGGAAGGTTAGATAATTATAAAAGGGTTATATTTAGTTTTTTTTTTAAATTTTCGGAGCACTCGAACAAGTCCCGATTCACTTCTAATACGTATTCTGGGCCTCAAAGGTCCATGAAAGGGACTAAACCATTAAATTATAATATGTATGTTATTTATTTGTGAATTTAATTGTAAATTATCCGATATGTTCGGTAATGCCTCGTAACCCTATTCGAGCAACGGTATGGGGTTAAGGGGTGTTACAAGTTGACTTAAACTCTGTAACGAACGAGGGATATTCGATTTCACCGGTCACCATAGAACCTTCCAAAATATAAAGACTTTCGGTCTTTTTACCTTTTAACAAAACGAGAACCCCATGAGACACCTTAATGTTGCTTGACTCGATGTTGATTTTGTAACCTTTCGAGTCTAAAATACTCAAGGAGATGAGGTTCTTTCATAAATCAGATACATACCTGACATCTGAAAGTGTCCTAATCGTCCCATCTTGCATCCTAATTTTAACAGTACCAATATCAATTACCTTACTAGATGAATCGTTTGCCATGCGTACAACTTCACCTTCAATCAAACTGTATGTGGAGAACCATTCTCTGTTGGGACACATGTGGAAAGAACACCACAAATCTAGGATCCACTTGGACTTAAGCTCGGAGGTATCGCTCGTTGACATTAACAAGAAATCATCATCGCTTTCGTCGGCCAAATTAGCATCAGCTACATCTTCCTTGTTATTCTCAGCAACCATTTTATTTCGTAGTTTATAACAATCTACTTTAACGTGACCTAACTTATTACAATAACGACACTTTTTGTCTCACTTCTTTGATGCTACCAAAATGGAAGTTTGCCTATCTGGCTTGCTATCCGAACCAAACTCATTGTCGAGTTTGTCTTAACTCAAAAAATGACCTTTCACATCCTCGAATGAGAGTTTGTCTCTGCCATAAATGAAGGAAGATGTAATGATTACCATGAGATAAAATAGGATCATATTAGGAGAACGGATATTATCCCAAAGAGATCAAGGATTCTTATGAAGGTTGTCGAAACCATTTTTTTGAAAAGGGTCGACTTTTTATTTTGAAAACGAAAATTGGACTCGCCACCAATCTCTTTTTTTATGGGGTGTGATCGGGTCACCTTGTAATTTAATCGTTTAAATAAGGGGTTTAATTTATTAAAACAACGATTTTTTTGGTCTAGAAACTTCGAGAAATGAGTACGGGAGTTGATTAAGCACGAGGAAAGATTAGCACCCTTGCAACGCCCAAAATTGGTACCTAGTTGATTAATTAATATCTTAATGTTGAAAATTAAAAACTTGAAAAGAGTTTAAAATACGATCCCTCTTTGTATTAATATTATTTTATTTTAAAAAATTTTCTTGAATAAATCGAAACGAATGTTAAAGACTGTCTCATCTTGCGGTAACAAAATGTCGCATCCCATAAGTTAGGACACAACACCTTTAACCTTTGAGAATGAACTTTCCTTTTTATTTTTTAAATCTTATGTATTTTGATTTTAAGAGGATATTCGGTTATTTAAATTCAACGAGAGAACCGAAACCCCGTAAGTTAGGGTACGATTTCTCGAAGCTCTAAACACGGAATATTGCCTTTATTTTCAAAATTTTTTGAATAAATACACACGTAGTATTTAAAAGTATTCATATTTATTTTATTTGGATTATATTGTAAAGAAAGAATGTTTAAACACGGCTCGCGACATGATTGGAATAATAATAGAATGATAACGCGAATAAGCGAACTGACGATATGCCTATAATAATGAGGCAACAAATAAGCAATGGCAATAATCATATTATAACTACTAATTCTATACTAATTAAATGATAATAAGGAAAAATAAATAATATTAATGATGATAATAATAAGAATAATACGAAAAACAAGTGCACAAAAAAAGAAAAGAAGAAAAGAAACATCATATTTTGAACATATAAAGGGTAAGAGATAATAAATAGATAAATAAATAAAATAATATTATAATCTAATATAAAGAATCAAAACACGATAAATAATAGCGTTCATAATAATTATGATAACAGAAATAATAATAATGGCGTAAAATAAAAAAATGTTTCAAAAAGAAAACAAATTTTATATATTAAAAAACGAAGGAATAATAGATAAGTAAATAAGTGAATAGATAAATAAAAGAATTAAAATAAATAGAGGACTTCATCGTAATTTAAATGAAATTAAAAGGACAAATTGAAAATTAAAAATAAAAAGGCTAAAATGTAATGCGCAAAATAGAGCAAGGGGCCGAACGAAAAATATTCCCAGCCCCATTAGAGCGTCGTTTAATGGAGGACCAAAATAAAACAAAACTCAAATTATAGGGGTAAATTTAAAAAGAAAAAAATATGAAAATAGAATCAGATTGAGAATCCTAACAAAAGCAGAATGATCGAATGCACAATTATGCCATATTCAAAAACACGTGGATCCTCTCAAGCGGGTCGGGTCAGTGCGCGGGTTTGGCCTCAAACGACGTCGTTTTGGTGCCTGAGAGGCCTACCCAAAATGGCGTCGTTTTGGAGGCCTATTTAAATCAATTTTTTTGGAAAAAAAATCATTTAACCCCTTGTTTCAGAAAAAAAAACTTAAAACTCTCTCAACTCTCTCTAACCCCCTAGGGCTCTGGTCATCGGTCTGGCTAGTCGCCTTCGTGCCGGCCACAGGTCACCGATGACGGCGCCGCCGTCCATGGTGGCCGAAAATCTCCCCGAACCCATTTTCACCCTCTTTTTGCATAAAATCGATTTAAGGCCCAAAATCCTCAAAATAAAATAAAAAAGGAACTCTAAAAGGAGGAAAACCTTTCGACTTCCACCGTTCACCATCGTGGCCTTTGGCCGAATCCCAGAAGATCCGACGGCCTTGCGAACCAACGGTGGCCCTAGCGATGACACCCCAACGAAACAACATGTAAGGATTGTTGTTTTATTTTTATGTATATGCTATCGAAAATGAAAAAAAAATCACCTTTTTAATTCTGTTTTGATTGTTGTGTGTAAAAAATTACAAGGAGATGTTGTGGCTTTTTTATAGCCGACTTTACAATATTTTTCTTTTTCTTTTTTGTTTCTGCCATACATTGTTTCTCTGTTGTTGTTGTCCTTTTCTTTTTGTTTTCTTTTGTAGGTACAAGTTGGCAGAGGTGTCGTGGAGGGTACGGAGGTGCTGTTGTGGGTGAGGGCAGCGGCGTCTGGGGAACCTAGGGTTCTCGTTTTGCTGAAACTAGTTAAGGTTCTTGGGCTAGGGTTTATTTGGGTTTTGGGCCACATGGGCTTGTTATAATTTGGGCTATAAATTTTTTAACTTATTATTTTTGGTTTATTTCTGTTTATTTTTGGGTCTTGGTCCCGGACCAAAATTGGTCTATTATAGCTGCCCTTCTTTGCTTGTTGTCGTGCAAAGAGAATGGAGCAAAGACTTCAAAAAGGGCCAATTTTTCCCGGTCCTGCCAAATCTCGATTTCTTTTGGTACTTTTTTTGTTCAAGTAGCCTCATTCCATCCCACTGCATCTTCAGGGGTATAGGAATTAGTACTTGGATCTACTCCACTGTAACTTTAGAGAGATTAGACTCGTATTTACAATTTACTCCACTACAACTTTAGGGAGATAAGATTTGTAATTCGCAGATTTAATATGTTTCATTACGACTTCAGGGAAATAAGATTCACATTTTCAATATGCTCCATTGCAACTTAAGGGAGATACGATTCCTGGCCTCAATCTGCTCCACTACAACTTCAGGGAGATAATATTTGTAGCTTGTTCCACTACAACTTCAAGGAGATAAGGTTTGTGGCTTTAATCTACTCCACTACAAATTCAGGGAGATAAGATTTGTAGCTTGTCTTAATCTGCTCCACTACAACTTCAGGGAGATAAGATTGGTTGATTTTTAACCTGTTCCACTGTAACTTTAAGGAGATAAGGTTCGATATGATCTGCTCTACTGCAACTTCAGAGAGATAAAAATTGTAATTTATAGCTTAAATCTATTCCACTGCAACTTCAGGGAAATAAGATTCACTATCTTCAGTTTGCTCCACTGCAAATTTAGTGAGATAAGACTTGTAACTTCAACCTACTCTACTGCAACTTCAAGAAGATAAGGTTTGCTATGATCTACTCTACTGCAACTTCAGAGAGATAAGATCTGCAATTTATAGCTTCAATCCATTCCACTGCAACTTCAGGGAAATAAGATTCGCTATCTTCAGTCTACTCCATTGCAACTTTAGGGAGATAAGACTTGTAACTTTAACCTACTCCACTACAACTTCAAGGAGATAAGGTTTGATATGATCTTCAATCCATCCCACTGCAACTTCAGGGGTATAGGATTAGTGGCTTTATTGACCTGTTACACCATTCTTTGGGTAACATGACCTGTAGAATCTATTTCATGGGCCAATTTATGCCAAGTGATTAGGATGTCATGATCAAAATAAATCAAATGCTCCTAACTAGATGTGTATGAATGATATTTGCATGAATACAGAATATCATTTTTTTAGAATGATCCCCTTTTAATGCTTGGGTTGACATTGCTCGTTGTTTATCGAGGTTTTATCACTGACGTATTATGTTGCCTCCTTGCTCAGCTGGTATTTTTGACAGAAAACAAAGAAATAGTCACAATTTAGACTATTCTCTCTCATATGTTTTCCAACCCTTAAGTTGGTTAGTTCTAAATAATAGTCCTATTTCAGGTCCTCGTACTATTTAGAAGCCTTCAGAGTAATATGCAGAACTCTTTTTGCTTGAATATTATCAGTCCATTAATCATTATTTCAATGAAAAATGCTTGAAAAAGATTATCACAATGGAAAAAGTAAAATTTTATTAAGAGCAAAGCTCGAAATGAATAAATTAATCAAGATAGCAAATTTTGCTAAGATACAAAATGAATAAGATGAAAACAGGTGCCCCAGATATTGTAGCATGAGCTTCTCTGCACAAAACTTCTCGAGGACCCTTTGAACTTGATACGTGTTTAGAAGTACTAAAATACTTTATTGATTCCCAAAGATGTAACATCTCTCCTTCTCGTTAATTCGGAGAAGACAAGACTACCACATGACCCACCTTTGATAAAAAATTTGAATTGCCCATTCCTGGGTTTTCAACTCAAAACCCCTTTAGTCTCAAAGCGCCCTTTGCGAGTTTTCAGCTTAGCCTCTTCTTTTTCTTTTTCTTTTTCTTTTCTTTTGTGAAATATTTTTATTGAATTTGGAATCATAGGACTAGGCAAGTCCTTGTTATCCTTACCGGTCAAAATCAACGCTTTTCCAGATAAGGCCTTTCACACAAGGTCTTTCCTAGTTTGGCATCCACTTTCTTCTGAAGTCCTTTTGTATGGGAAGGATCTTCTTCAATACCAAGTCCCCCTTATGGAATTTTCTAGGGTGAACCTTTTTTGGTGAGCTCGCATAATTTATTTTTAGTACATTTGACCATGACGGATAACTTTGAACCTTTCTCTTCAATCGGGATTGGATCCAAAAAACTAGAAGAGAAAAAATCATCTCGACTTCAATGGACAAAAATGCGATAAGCTAAAGAGGAAGGCGTTACCCAGGTAGAGGGTTATTTTCTTTCTTTTTTTTGCCTCCACTGCACCATTCATTTTGGGGCGATATGGTGTTAAACTTGAACAAACTGCAAACTTCTGATATCCTACTGTTGTTAGTGCATTGTCAGATATGATTCTTTTTGGCATTCCATACCGACATATGATTTTTTTTCAAAAATTTTCTGACTGTCGGCTTTATGAAATTGGCATATGAAACAACTTACACCCATTTAGTAAAGTAATTGACGACCACAAAGATGAATCAATGACCGCTAGAAGCTTTTGGCGAGAAAGGCCATGGATTCCATTGATTGTTTGTAAGGTAGGATCTGTTTCTCATCTTGTTCTACCATCTTTAACAAATCAAAAGATAAGTTACAGTCTTGGTTATCTTCAAAGTCCCGAGGTTCCGCTGAACACATATTTACTCAAAAGGAGATTCTGAGTCAATAGCAGTGTTGTTCATATCATTGATATCTGGAGACCTGTAATAAGGATGAATGAAGATCCAAAGAAGAAAAGAATCTAAGAATATTTATCTGTATAGTATGATTATGAATGAAATGGAAACAATAAAAGAATATTTGCTCGAAGTGAGAAACAAATATGCATTTTATTGAAATAAAGATGTTGGACATAAGCCTATCTCACAAAAGGATTCTTATTGCTCCTAGGCCTAGAGTAATAAGCGTGTTTTGGACATTACTCCGAATTAGGTCTAAAAAATTCAGGGATCTCTTCCACAGTCCTATTGTTCAAAACACTCCCAGGTGTATAAGGGCAAATGTCTGATAAATTCTTTTCCCCGGCTCCCTCTTCAAATATGGCGTTAACGGTCAAATTTCCTAACATTCCTTCTGGGCATTTGATTTCTTCAAGGAATTCCAACTCTTTATTATCCATTAAGCTCTGCACCAAGCTTTGAATTCAGCGCACTCCTAGAGTTCATAACCTTCATCAACGTGGAACTCACAGTAGCTCCTCATCCCTTTTAGTCTCTTCTCCGAATTTTAAATGATTAATCCCATGTCTATCATTTGTTTCAACACCCATTTCAGTGGGGTTTTTACTTCCATAACATTGTTTTTGGTTCTATTTCCTCCACTCTTAATTATCGCATTTACCCCTGGGTCTAGATGACTGGGTAACGAATTTCCTACCACATTAGGTCCTGATGGATCATCAAACTTCACGATGCCCATCTTGATGAACTTTTTAACTAACTTTTTAAATGTAGTGCAATTTTCAATTGAGTGTCCTGTTATTACCGCTTGGTATTCGCATTGGGCGTTCGCATCATACTATTTCAGGAACGGAGGTTGCACGGGTTCTGAGTAGAACAGAAATACAACATATGCATCAAATAGATTTTGATACAGCTCTCTATATGTCATCAGGATGGGTGTGAACTGGAGTCTTTTTGTGTTTGGCTTTGAGTTGGATTCTTGCCTTCAAGGGCCTTGATAGCTAGTGGTTATGGTTCTCGGCTTACCTATAGTGACTGATTTGGAATACCCTTTATTATACATGCTCAGGTTATTCACTTCATTTTCCTTCTTCTTTGGGGTTGATCTTTTGACGCTTTCCCCCGCATCTATCTTCCCACTTCTTATTGCGTTCTCAATCATCTCGCCAGACATTACTATATTTGAGAAGCTCTTCGTAACGCTTCCCAACATATGGTTAATGAATGGGGCTTGCAGGGTGTTGATGAAAAGTATCGTGGTTTCTTTCTCCAGAAGAGGTGGCTAGACTTGTGTCGCTACCTCTCTCCATCTTTGGGCACATTGTCTGAAGCTCTCACTTTGCTTCTTTTCCATATTCTGTAGTGTAATTATGTCAGGTGTCATGTCGGTCACATGGCTGTATTACTTCATAAAAGCCTGTGCCAAGTCCTTCCATGAGTGGATTTTTGCACGGCTCAACCTGATGTACCATTTGGCAGCCGACCCAATCAAACTATCGTGGAAGCAATAAATTAACAATTGATCGTTATTAACGTATCCTGTCATTCTTCAGCAGAACATTGTGAAGTAAGCTTTAGGACAACTAGTCCCATTATACTTTTCAAATTTTGGAGTCTTGAATTTCAGAGGGAGTACTAGGTTTGGTACTAAATCCAGATCCTTGGCGTCAACCCCATAATGGTAATTAACATTTTCCATTGCTTTGAGTTTTTCCTCTAACCACCTGTACCAATCTTCAAGTTGTTTTGGTAGTTCCACCTTTGTTTTTTCTATTTCTTCCATTTCATCTAGATCAGGAACTATAGGATTAGTTGGATTGTTCCCCGAATTGGAACTTGAGCCTGTCGAGTAGTTCATTGGTACCGAGGTACCGGTTTGATATTGTTGGGGTCTGATAGTAACAGGTGCCCCTTGTGGATGCACGTCTGGTTCGGCCTGGATACTTATCAGGGTAAAATCTGGGGGATAGGCAAGGTCTTCGTTATCATCCCTAGAGTTGACCACTGGGCCTTTCCCTTTTTCAAGCCCTGCAGCCAGTAACTGCATTAATTAGCTTATCATATTTCTTTGAGATTCTAGCATCTGATCCCTCATGTCTTGTTGAGCTTTGGCTAATTGTTCTTGCAGCTGCACTTGCAACTGATCTTGCATATTCTTCTGCATTTGGTCTAAACTTTCTAATCTTTGATCCATTTTTTTGGTTTTGCAGCGGGTACCGTAGCGATATTTAGTTGGTGGATTTTTGTTTTCAGGGTAACTGTAACAATTTCGATTAATTAGGCTCCCTTTGTGAAATTTAATGCATGCAATGAAATGTAAGGCAGATGAATAGAATGAATGCTGTAATACCTAATTTGCCCGACCCAATAAAAGAACAAAAAATATTAAAAATCCATAAGTCCATTTACACTGCCCAATTACAACAAAAAACTAAACCCAATTACAATGGCCCAAATACCCCAGCCCAATTACATTGAAACCCAAAACGGAAAACAATTTTCAGAAACCCCTAGGGTTTCCAAAATATCTCAGCCGTCGCTCCAGCGCGTCTTTGGCTCTCCTCGCAACACGCGCGCCTCCATGCCACGCTCCTCCAGGCCGTACCTACAGCAAACAACAAACAAGCAACCAAACAGACAAAACAAAAAATAACAAAGGAGCAACATATTTACAGCAAATTAAAATTTGTAATAAGAGAGAAAAAGAGAAGGAAAAATAGGAAAATAGGGATTATGTATTTTCTTTTTGGGCTATATAAAGCCAAATACGAAATTTGTAAAGGGTTACACAGGGGATTGAATAAAAAAAACAAGAAAGATTCAAAAAAGAGAATTTTGTAAGGTGATTTTTCATTATTTTTCTTTTTCACTTTTCCCTCTTTTACTGCTCTGTTCATTAATGGCATGAAATAAAAGAGAAAGACAGCTTAGGGAGAGTAGCTTACTTGGTAGTCGAGACGTCGTTCGCTCCATCGCAATCGGAGTCAGACGAGGGATCGGAGTCTCCAAGCGTCAGTTTGCTGAGCGGCGTTAGAGGAGAGTTGTTTTAGAGTTTGCTTTAGAATGGTAAAGTAGCTGCTAATTTAGGGTTTTTGTGACCCTTAGCTAACCCAAAACGACACCGTTTGGAGCCTGATCAGTGGTTTCAAAACGGTGCTGTATAGGGCAGTACCCGTGTGCGTGACCCGATTTGAGAAAGAGGATCCGCGTGTTTTATTGGTGGTTTATTTGTGCAATGAATCCTGCTGTTTTCTCAATTGGTTTTGATGTAATCCCTTTCATTTTTTTATTTCGGCTATATAGTTCTATTTTGTTTTCAATTTCATCCTCTCATCAATTGAGGAGACATATGTTCAAAACGACGTTGTTTCCAATGATCTGACCTGGTTTCCTAGACTGGTACATTTAATTGCTGCATTAGTCCCTTCAATTTCAAACAAACTTCAAATCGGTTCTCTTTTATTTTATTTATTTTTAAATTTGCCCCAAACACTTGCTTTAATCCTTTTCGTATACGTGCTTTTTAAAAAAAAGATATTAACTAATTTGACATCAATGTTATTATTACTATTATTATTATTAGTAATAGCAGTATTATTATTATGATATTTGCTTATATATTTACCTTTTTTATATATATACAATATTTCATTCTATTCATTCTTTTTAAGTTTCTTCTAAAATTTCATATATTATTACCTTTTTAAAACCATGATATACTATTATTAGTATTGTTTAGTTTTTTATATATATAATATAATGTATATATTATATATTTCAAATTTAATTTAACTATAATTTCCCTTCTTTCATATTTCTTGGGTTATTTTTTTTTAAAAAGAAACTTGTACAATTTCATGTGTGTTAATTTATAATTTGGTGCTTTGATTGACTTTAGATTCATTAGCCTTTGAATGTTAGCATAATATATGATGTGAGATTATTGCTCTTGTATGTATTGTGTTGCTCATTTATATTTAAGGTTTCTTTGTTGTTCATTAGCTTACACTTAGCTTACGAATTTTTCTTTCGCTATACATATTGTCTTATAGCGTTTTATTAAAATGACTATATTCTATTCTAAGCATTAAAATCGATTTATCCATAAAATAATGCAATACTCGAAATTTGAAATCCTCGAGAGAATTGAGCCCTAACGTATTGGGTTCCAATTTTCCTCGTTGAATCTAAATAATCGAGAATATTCGCTAATCAAAATATATAAATAAAAATCTCATTCTTTGGAATTTGATACGTTGTGTCCTAATGTATTGGACATGACATATTAATTTCTCGAGACAAGAATTTTCAAAAGAAAATATAAAAACGATATTCAATGTTTGGAATTTTGAGAAATTGTGCCCTAATGTATTGGGCTTCGATTTGTCATCTGACCTAAAGCAATTGAACATCCTTTTTGAACTTCACCGCACGAGTTTTGAAAATCAAAAGACAAGCTTATTCTCGAGGACTAAAAATGTCGTGTCCTAACGTATTGGGTGTGACATTTTATTACTCTGAGACAAGAAGGTCTTTAGCATCTGCTTTCATTTATCCAAGCATCTTTTATAAAATTAACATCAATAAAAAGGGAGGGTCGTATTTTTAAAGTCTTCATGAATTTTCGATGTTCGGCATTAAGACCTTAATTAATCAATTCAGTGCCAATTTTGGGCATTACGAGGGCGCTAACCCTTCCTCGTGCGTAACCGACTCCTGAACCTATTTTCTCAAATTTCGCAGACCAAATCATTTTAAGGTGAGCCGATCACACCCCAATAAAGGATTGGTGGCGACTCCAATTTTCGTTTTAAAGTCGACAACTTTTTTTTTGTTTTTAAAAATTGGTTTCGACAGCTTGGCGACTCCACTGGGGACCTTTAGAGAGTCAGGCCGTAAAATTGATTGTTTTCTGTCTTATTGTCGAAAATTGAAAATTTAATTTGATAAATTACGATCCTCCCTTCGTATTTGTTTGAATGATTACTGTAAATTAAATTTTATATCTTGGCATCATATTGCATAAAGACTGTTTAGTCTTACCTTTTAAGTGGAAGTGAGAAGCTACTCCTTCGTGAGGTTTTCACCTCCGTGCAGGATAGTGGATCACTTTCGGAATACATCCGTACCTATGTCTTCGAGAGATCTTCATCTCCGTGTAGCCATAGGAAATTTATTCCCCTGAACCGAACTCGATCTGTATGAGCCTATGATGGGTGAAGGTCGAGGAATCTTCTGGTTCGAGTACCTTGACTTTAGAGCCAAACCGCATATAGAAGACCTAGGAGCCCATCCTAGGTAGAGCCACTCCAAACCCCTAGTGGTACCCGACTAGGTACTTTTGTTTTCCTTGTTTGCTTTTGTTTTGTACTAACCCATCTTGTTTTGTTTTGATTATGATTGCATTGCATTTCCATCTTAGGAAAGAGATATTGATTCAAATCCAATTACTAAATTAGAAAGCTTGTCATAGAATACGGATTCCTTGATAAAGTGGAAAATAATACGACTGCCCGAATATATTCTAAGAAACACAGGAAGGGTGATGAAAGAGTTCGTGCCTTTTACCTCATGGCCCGAAGATTCAAGATAATTATCTGGGAGCCATTGACATTCTAAAAAGGAGCTGATCAGCATTACGAGGATAGGCGGACAACGGATTGCGACCAAGATCAAGCAAAAGGAGATAGAGGAGGCACCCCTTTTGAAGAATTCGCGAGGTTTATCTTAGCATACGGATGATGGAAACGATCGATGTTGTCTCTTGGAATATGAGGGTGATGTCGTATATATATCTACTTTATCTAATGAAATTTTCCTTCTAGTAAAGTTTTCTAAATGTAATTGAATCAGAATCAACGTCTCTTTAGGTATTCATTTCATGCATCTACATTACATAACATCATATGCATTAAAATCCATTGAAAGAGTCTAATTGAGTAAATTTATTGCAGCTAATTTCAAAAACCAACCAACCAAACATCTTTATGGTACTCGTCGCAAAACTAAGGACATGGATCAAAGATTAAAGAAACTGGAGCAAATGCAAAAAAGAAATGCAAGATCAGCTACAAATGCAAATGAAGGAGCAGTTGGAAAAAATTCAACAAGAAATGATAGAAAGGATGCTGGAGTCTCAAAAGGACATGACGACTGAGCTGACGCAATTGCTAACTAAAGGAGTAAATAAGGGGAAAGGTCCTATGGTAAATGATGATGAAGAAGACAAGGATAGACGTACCTATCCTCCAGGCTTTACGCCTCTACATGCGCAGGTTCAAACTGAGGTACCTTCGCGCAGATCCTCTGTTTCAATTGGGCCTCAACGGTTTCAAACCGATGTTTCAATACCGATGAACTTTCTGGCTGAATCAGGTCCTAACCCTGGTGATAATCCGGTTAATCTTGCCGTCCCAGATTTTGATGAAACAGCTGAAAAAAGGAAAGGCGAACGCAGAATTGCCAAAACAGTGGGAAGATATGTATAAATGGTTGGAGGAAAAATTCAAAGCCTTAGAAAGCGTTGATAGTAATCAGGGAATTGACGCTAAGTATCTAAGCTTAGTCCCAGACTTAATACTTCATCCCAAATTCAAAATGCCTGAATTTGAAAAATGTAATGGAACTAGCTGCCCCGAAGCCCATATCAGCATGTTCTGTAGAAGGATACTGGCTACATTAACAACGATCAGCTGCTAATACACTGCTTCCAAGACAGTTTGGTAGGGGCAGTGTCCAAATGGTACAATCAATTGAGCCGTACCAAGATTGGTTCATGGAGGGACTTGCTCAAGCATTCATGAGGTAATACAGTCATGTGACAGATATAGTTCCTGATAGAATCACTTTGCAAAACATGGAAAAGAAGCCAAGCGAAAGTTTTAGGCAGTATGCACAGAAGTGGAGGGAGGTTGCAGTCTAGGTTCAGCCACCCCTCTTGGAGAAAGAGACGACAATGCTCTTCATCAATACACTGAAGGCCCCGTTCATCACGCATATGTTAGGAAGTGCAACAAAAAGCTTTTTTTGACATAGTTATGAATGGTGAAATGATTGAGAATGCTATAAAAATCGAAAAAATTGAGGCAGAAGAGAGTAATAAGAGGTCAGCCCCGATGAGAAAAGAAAATGAGGTGAATAACACAGGTTACTCTAAATCAGTTACGGTGAGTCAACCAGGAAAGGTGGCTGATAATCAACAAAATTCATCAAGGCAAGATTCTGGCATGAAGACTGAGAAGTTCCAGTTTATGCCAATCCTAATATCGTATAGGGAACTGTATCAAAATTTGTTTGATGCACATGTTGTCTCCCTTTTTCATGTGAAACTTTTACAACCTCCATACCCCAAATGGTATGATGCGAACGTACAATGTGACTACTATGCGGGAATTACGGGGCATTCAATAGAGAATTGCACTGCCTTCAAAAAGTAAGTTGAAAGACTCATCAACATGGGTATTGTCAAGCTTGATGGCTCATCTAGTGCAGAAAGCCCGCTACCCAATCATGATTGATAATGGAGTGAATACAATGTATGAAGAGGTGTTGGGAAACTTTCACATGAATCCCATACATGAAGACACAACTGAAAAGGGTCCTTGTTAGATATCAGTCCTTATCAACGTGAAGGTGTTTTAAATAATTGGACTGCAGAAGAACTCCCTATAGTATTTAGAGCTTACTTAGAGTAATATTCATAACACACTTGTTACTTTTAGCCTAGAAGCAATAAAAACTTCTTTGTGAAATAGGCTCATGTCTGAACGTTGTTATTTTAATGAAATACATATTTGTGATCATTTTTGAGCAAATGTTCTTTTATTCCATCTGAATAATTATTTTGATTCCTTCATTCTTTCATTCTTTCATAATTATACTACACAAATAAGTATTTATAAATTCATACATGCTTTATTCTTTGGTACCTACAATAGGTACCTAGGTATCAATGTCACGAATGACACTGCTACAGACTTGGGATTTCCTTTCGAGCAAGACATGTGTTCAGAAAGATCTCATGGCTTTGAAGATGACATAGATTGTGGCCTATCTCCAGACTTGTTAAGGATGGTAGAGCAGGAAGGAAAATTTTACCTCATGAGGAGACAAGAGAGATTGTGACCTTGAAGAAGGAAAAAGTAGTAAAATCAGAACATGCATAACCGAAGAAACGAAGCGAGACCTTGTTCAGAGATGTCTTTATATGATCATACCAGGATATGTTTGGGTTAAGTGCTGACATTGAAATTTGCACAACAGCACGATTTCAGAAATTTACAGTATGTTCAAGATTAACGTCATGAACGATGCAGTGAGAATTTCTTGCCAAGGCAACGCTTTTCTTTGGCTTATCACGGTTTTTCCATTGAAGTTGAAAATCCTTCTCTTCGAGTGTTGTCAGAACTAAATGAGGCAGAATGGATAAGGTTAAACTGGATCGAAGGAAAAAGGCTGAGAGTTATTCATCACGGTCAGATGTACTGGAAACAAATGATGCAAGCCTATTACAACAAGGTTCATCCTAGAGAATTCCATGAAGGTGACCTGATATTGGAAAATATCCTCTCTCAACAAAAAGATTTTAGACATCAAATTGGGAAGGACCTTATGTTGTAGAGAAGGCCTTTTCCAGAAGAGCTTTGACTTTGAGTAAGATGGATGGAAAACCCATCAAATCCTATAGACTTAGTTTCAGTTAAGAATATTTCACCTGAAAAAGGAGAAAGGATCAAGGTGAAAACCCACAAAGGGCTCTTTGAGTCCGAAAAAAAAGGTAAAATGGAGAGGCCAAGGTGAAAACCCGCAAAGGGCGCCTTAAGACCAAATGGGATTTGAGTCGAAAACCCAAAAAGGATGGCTCAAATTTTGGATCAGAATGGGGCACAAGGTGATCAGAGCAACTCTAATTTTAATCGAATTAGGGCATGTGGTGATCTTGTTATACCTGAATCAACAGGAAAGGGTAGGCAACATATTGGGGCATCGACAAAACACTGTAGATCTCCTAAACACATGTCAAACTCAGAATGGTCTTCAAAAAGTTTATACAAAGAAGTTCAAACTGCGATATCTAGGGCACCCAATTTTCATACTATTTATATTGAATTTGTTGTTCTTGGAATACTTTATTCTTTTCCAAGATACACATTCCCAATCAATTTCTTTGTTATCCTTCTTTACTATTTTTGGTAATTTATTCCTTTCGAACTATGCTCAGAACCAACTTTATTTTTATCTATTGTTATGACCTTTTTGCAAGCATGTTGCATTGGAATAATGATTAATGGACTAATAAAATTTCACAATGGAAGTTTTGCATATTACTCTAGAAGTTTCTAAATAATATAGGAGCCTGAAACAGGACTATTGTTTAGAACGCACCAGGTTTAAAGGTTGGAAATCTGAAAAGGAAGAGTCTAAATTAAGACTTTCTCTTTGGATTTTGTTGTCAAAACATTGATTGAACAAAGTGACAAGATGCCGTATCGGTGATAGGGCTTCAATGAACAAGCAAGCAATAATCACCAAGCAATAAGAGGGGATTTCCTTGAAGAATAGAATCCTTCATTTGTGTATAGGTATTTGGTATGACACCCTGGGAATAGTGTAAAGGACCAAAGAGTTTCACATTCTATATCCTTGATTTGTGATAGGAAAGAATTGAGAAAAGGCCATATTTTTCTACCCTTGGATTACAGTGGGAGAATGATGGTACAAATTTTGCGCCCCAATGGATTAAACTTTGAGGTTTACAGTAAGGGGCAACCTGACTAAATATTTCTTCAGAAAAGCCAGCCAAGCAAGAAGGCGTTGTAGCACGTCAGTCATAAAGCCTTAATAAACTTCGAACAATGATAACTTAAGCGATAAAGAAAGATCGTTGTCAAAAAACGACATTCTACATTTATCCAAACATCATTCATACATACCTAGTTAGGAGCATTTGACTCATTCTGATCATGACATCCTAATCACTAGGTATACTTAGGTTCATAAAATGAATTATACAGGTCATGTTCCCTAGAGAACAAACCGGTGAAACTATAAATCCTAGCTCCTTGACCAGCAGTGGAATAGGTGGAAGACTGAAAGTCCTAGCTCTCTGAACAGCAGTGGAATAGGTGGAAGATTGTAAATCCTAGCTCCCTGACCAGCAGTGGAATAGGTGGAAGACTGAAAGTCCTAGCTCCCTGAACAGTAGTGGAATAGGTGGAAGGCTGAAAGTCCTAGCTCCCTGAACAGCAGTGGAATAGGCGGAAGATTGTAAATCCTAGCTCTCTGACCAGCAGTGGAATAGGTGGAAGGCTGAAAGTCCTAGCTCCCTGAACAGCAGTGGAATAGGCGGAAGATTGTAAATCCTAGCTCCTTGACCAGCAGTGGAATAGGTGGAAGACTGTAAGTCCTAGCTCCCTGACTAGCAGTGGAATAGGTAGAAGATTGGAAGTCCTAGCTCCCTGAGCAGCTGTGGAGGAGGTTAAAAATTACAGATCTTATCTCCTTCGGTTGTAGTGGAGTAGGTTGAAGATAGCAGATCTTGCCTTCCTACATCGACAGCGAAGCAGATCGAAGACACAAGCCTTATCTCCCTCGGTTGTAGTGGAGCAGGTTGAAGATAACATATCTTGCCTTCCTATATCGACATCGAAGAAGATCGAAGGCACAAGCCTTGCCACCCTCGGTTGTAGTGGAGCAGGTTGAAGATAGCAGATCTTGCCTTCCTGCATCGACAGTGAAGCAGATCAAAGACACAAGCCTTACCTCCCTCGGTTGTAGTGGAGCAGGTTGAAGATAGCAGGTCTTGCATTCCTGCATCGATAGTGAAGCAAATCGAAGCCAATGGTCTTATCTCCCTAAAGTTGCAGTGGAGTGGATCGAAGCAACATTCCTATACCTCTGAAGATGCAGTAGGATAGAATGAGGCTACGTGAAGAAGAAGAGCACCAAGGTCCAGCACGACCAGGCAGAATTGGCCCTTTTAAGTCTTTACTCCGTTCCTGTTACACAACAACGAGCAAAGAGGGGCAGTTGTAATACCCAATTTGCCCGGCCCAATAAAAAACAAAAAATATTAAAAATCCATAAGTCCATTTACACTGCCCAATTACAACAAAAACTAAACCCAATTACAATGGCCCAAATACCCAGCCCAATTACATTGAAACCCAAAACGGAAAACAATTTTTAGAAATCGCTAGGGTTTCCAGAATATCTCAGCCGCCACTTCAGCGCCTCTTTGGCTCTCCTCGCAACACGCACGCCTCCATGCCACGCTCCTCTAGGCCGTACCTGCAGCAAACAACAAACAACAAGCAACCAAAAGGACAAAACAAAAAACAACAAAGGAGCAACAGATTTACAGCGAATTAAAATTTGTAACAAGAGAGAAAAAGAGAAGGAAAAATAGGAAAATAGGGATTTATGTATTTTTTTTGGGCTATATAAAGCCAAATGCGAAATTTGTAAGGGGTTACACAGGGGATTGAATAAAAAAACAAGAAAGATTCAAAAAAGAGAATTTTGTAAGGTGATTTTTCATTATTTTTCTTCTTCACTGTTCCCTCTTTTACTGCTCTGTTCATTAATGGCATGAAATAAAAGAGAAAGAGAGGTTAGGGAAAGTAGCTTACCTGGTAGCCGAGACGTCGTTCACTCCGTCGCAATCGGAGTCGGACGAGGGATCAAAGTCTCCAAGCGTCAGTTTGCTGAGTGACGTTAGAGGAGAGTTTTTTTAGAGTTTTCTTTAGAATGGTAAAGTAGCTGCTAATTTAGGGTTTTTGTGACCCTTAGTTAACCCAAAACGGCACCGTTTGGAACCTGATCAGTGGTTTCAAAATGGTGCCGTATAGGGCAGTACCCGTGTGCGTGACCCGATTTGGGAAAGAGGATCTGCGTGTTTTATTGGTGGTTTATTTGCGCAATGAATCCTGCTGTTTTCTCGATTGGTTTTGATGTAATCCCTTTCATTTTTTTATTTCGGCTATATAGTTCTATTTTATTTTCAATTTCATCCTCTCATCAGTTGAGGAGACATACGTCCAAAACGACGTTGTTTCCAATGATTTGACCTGGTTTCCTAGACCGGTGCATTTAATTGCTGCATTAGTCCCTTCAATTCCAAACAAACTTCAAATCGGTTCTCTTTTATTTTATTTATTTTCAAATTTTCCCCAAACACTTGCTTTAATCCTTTTCGTATACATGCTTTTTAAAAAAAAAGAAATTAACTAATTTGACATCAATGTTATTATTACTATTATTATTAGTAATAGCAGTATTATTATTATGATATTTGCTTATATATTTACCTTTTTTATATATATACAATATTTCATTCTATTCATTCTTTTTAAGTTTCTTCTAAAATTTCATATATTATTACCTTTTTAAAACCATGATATACTATTATTAGTATTGTTTAGTTTTTTTATATATATAATATAATGTATATATTATCTATTTCAAATTTAATTTAACTATAATTTCCCTTCTTTCATATTTCTTGGGTTATTTTTTTAAAAAAAAGCTTGTACAATTTCATGTGTGTTAATTTATAATTTGGTGCTTTGATTGACTTTAGATTCATTAGCCTTTGAATGTTAGCATAATATATGATGTGAGATTATTGCTCTTGTATGTATTGTGTTGCTCATTTATATTTAAGGTTTCTTTGTTGTTCATTAGCTTACACTTAGCTTACGAATTTTTCTTTCGCGATACCTATTGTCTTATTGCGTTTTATTAAAATGACTATATTCTATTCTAAGTATTAAAATAGATTTATCCATAAGATAACGCAATACTCGAAATTTGAAATCCTCGAGAGAATTGAGCCCTAACGTATTGGGTTCTAATTTTCCTCGTTGAATCTAAATAATCGAGAATATTCGCTAATCAAAATGTATAAATAAAAAGCTCATTCTTGGGAATTCAATACGTTGTGTCCTAATGTATTGGACATGACATATTAATTTCTCGAGACGAGAATTTTCAAAAGAAAATATAAAAATAATATTCAATGTTTGGAATTTTGAGAAATTGTGCCCTAATGTATTAGGCTTCGATTTTTCATCTGACCTAAAGCAATTGAACATCATTTTTGAACTTCACCGCACGAGTTTTGAAAATCAAAAGACAAGCTTATTCTCGAGGACTAAAAATGTCGTGTCCTAATGTATTGGGTGTAACATTTTATTACTCTGAGACAAGAAGGTCTTTAGCATCCGCTTTGATTTATCCAAGCATCTTTTATAAAATTAACATCAATAAAAAGGGAGGGTCGTATTTTTAAAGTCTTCACAAATTTTTGATGTTCGGCATTAAGACCTTAATTAATCAATTCGGTACCAATTTCGGGCGTTACGAGGGCGCTAACCCTTCCTCGTGCGTAACCGACTCCTGAACCTATTTTCTCAAATTTCACAGATCAAAATCATTTTAAGGTGAGCCGATCACACCTCAATAAAGGATCGGTGGCGACTCCAATTTTCGTTTTAAAGTCGACAACTTTTTTTTTGTTTTCAAAAAATGGTTTCGACAAATGCAATAAGAGGCATTGATTTTGATTCAATTCTATTAGAACAACTTTACTAGAAAATAAATCTCTTTACAAAAAACGGATATTTACATATACGAGCTTGCCCTAATACTCAAAGTAAAGACATCAATCTTTTTCCTCATATTCGTATGTTAAGACCGAATCTCGCAAACACTTCAAAAGAGGTGCCTCCTCTATCTCCTTTTTGCTTGATCTAAACCATGACCCATTGTTCACTCATCCTTGTGAGGCTTGTTAGCTTCTTTAAGAAAGTTGAGACGTTAGCAGCTCTCGAATAATCTTTTTCAGCTTGAATCCCCGGGAAACGAAGTAAAGTTGTGTACTCATTCATCAGACTATCACCCTTCCCTTGTTACGTTTTCTCGTACAATATTCGGACGATCGCATTGTCTCCCACTTTATCAAGAAATCTATTTTCCATGACAAGCTCTCTATTTAACAACTGAACGTGAATCAACACCTCTTTTCTATAATGAAAATGCAATGCAATCATAATCAAAACACAAGAAAACATGTTAGTACAAAAACATGAATAACTAAAAGAGCACCTATTTGGATGACCACTAGGGGTTTGGCGTGGTTCTACCTAGGGTAGGCTCTTAGGGCTCACTATATGTGCTTTGGTTCTAAAGAAAGGGTACCTGAACTGGCAGATTCCTCAATCCTCACCCATTATAGGCTCATACGGTCCGAGTTCAGTTCAGGGTAATACATTTCCTTATGGCTATACGGAGATGAAAATCTCACGAAGACATAGGTACAGATGTATCCTGAAAATGATCCCCTATCCTATACGGAGACAAAAACCTCACGAAGGAATAGTTTCTCACTCCCGCTTAAGGGGTAAAATCGACCGATTATGCGATGCAATATGCGAAGATTAAAATACTTGAACCAATAAAGCAAACATATCAAAATGATGCAGACCATAAAAATGAAATGCAATGAAAGGATCATAAATCTAACCCAAATTATCAATTTTCGACAAAAAGACAAGAATTAATCAACTTGTGGCTTAACTCTCTTATTTTTTCCCAAGTGGAGTCGCCAAGCTGTCGAAACCATTTTTTTGAAAGGGTCGACTTTTAATTTATAAAACGAAAATGGGAGTCGCCACCAATCCCTTTTTTATGAGGTGTGATCGGGTCACCTCGTAATTTAATCTTTTTAATAAGGGGTTTAATTTATTAAAACAAAAATTTTTTTGGTCTAGAAACTTCGAGAAATGAGTACGGGAGTCGATTACGCACGAGGAAATATTAGCACCCTCGCAACGCCCAAAATTGGTACCTAGTTGATTAATTAATATCTTAATGTTGAAAATTAAAAACTTGAAAAGAGTTTAAAATACGATCCCTCTTTGTATTAATATTATTTTATTTTAAAAATTTTGCTTGAATAAATCGAAACGAATGTTAAAGACTGTCTCATCTTGCAGTAACAAAATGTCGCATCCCATAAGTTAGGACACAATACCTTTAACCTTTGAGAATGAACTTTCCTTTTTATTTTTTTAAATCTTATGTATTTTAATTTTAAGAGGATATTCGGTTATTTTAATTCAACGAGAGAATTGAAACCCCATAAGTTAGGGTACGATTTCTCGAAGCTCTAAACACAGAATATTGCCTTTATTTTCAAAAATTTTTAAATAAATACACACGTAGTGTTTAAAACTATGCATATTTATTTTATTTGGATTATAGTGTAAAGAAAGAATGTTTAAACACGGCTCGCGACATGATTGGAATAATAATAGAATGATAACGCGAATAATCGAACTGACGATATGCCTTTAATAATGAGACAACAAATAAGCAATGGCAATAATCATATTATAACTACTAATTCTATATTAATTAAATGATAATAAGGAAAAATAAATAATATTAATGATGATAATAATAAGAATAATACGAAAAACAAGTGCACAAAAAAAGAAAAGAAGAAAAGAAACATCATATTTTGAACATATAAAGGGTAAGAGATAATAAATAGATAAATAAATAAAATAATATTATAAATATAATATAAAGAATCAAAACATGATAAATAATAACGTTAATAATAATTATGATAACAGAAATAATAATAATAATGGCGTAAAATAAAAAAAATGTTTCAAAAGGAAAACAAATTTTATATATTAAAAAACGAAGGAATAATAGATAAGTAAATAAGTGAAAATAAAAGAATTAAAATAAACAGAGGACTTAATCATAATTTAAATTAAATTAAAAGGACAAATTGAAAATTAAAATAAAAAAGGCTAAAATGTAATGCGTAAAATAGAGCAAGGGGCAGAATGGAAAATATTCCCAACCCCATTAGAGCGCCGTTTAATGGAGGACCAAAATAAAACAAAACTCAAATTATAGGGGTAAATTGAAAAAGAAAAAAAGATGAAAATAGGATCAGATTGAGAATCCTAAAAAGCGAAATAACCGAATGCGCAATTATGCCATTTTCAAAAACAAGCGAATCTTCCCAGGCGGGTCGGGTCAGTGCGCGGGTCTGGCCTCAAAACGACGTTGTTTTAGTGCCTGAGAGGCCTACCCAAAACGGCGTCATTTTGGAGGCCTATTTAAATTAATTTTTTGGAAAAAAATCATTTAACCCCTTTGTTTCAAAAAAAGGCTTAAAACTCTCTCAACTCTCTCTCACCCCCTAGGGCTTCGGTCGTTGGTCTGGCTAGTCGCCGCCGCACCGTCCACGGTGGCCAAAAATCACCCCGAAAAAAAGAATCTATTGGAAATATATCGAATAAACGAATTTCTATTTTATACACAAGCAATATTCAAATAGAATTCAAAGAAAATGGATGCGATAAGACAGAAAAAACAGAAAAAGGTTTCATTTTGATTGCTTGCTATTCCTAGTTAGAAAGATTTATTACTGAAATGAATTCAAATGAATTATTGAAATGAATTCAAATGGCATAAAATCTATTTAAAGCCCAAAATCCTCAAAATAAAAAAAACTATAAAAGGAGGAAAACCTTTCGACTTCCACTGTTCGTCGTCGCGGCCTTTGGCCAAATCCTAAAGGATTCGACGGCCTTGAAAACTGACGGTGGCCCTAGCGGCGACACCCCGACGAAACAACAGGTAAGGTTTTTTGTTTTGTTTTTATGTATATGCTCTTGAAAATGAAAAAAAATCACTTTTTTAATTCTGTGTCGATTGCTGTGTGTAGAAAATGACAATGAGATGTTGTGGCTTTTTTATAGTCAAATTTACAATATTTTTCCTTTTCTTTTTATGTTCTGCCATACATTGTTTCTCTACTATTGTTGTCCTTTTCTTTTTGTTTTCTTTTGCAAGTGCAACTGGGCAAAAGTGTCGTGGTGGGTATGGAGGTGCTGACGTGGGTAAGGGCAGCGACTGCTGGGGAACTTAGGGTTTTTGATTTATACTAAAACTAGTTAAGGTTCTTAGGCTAGGGTTGATTTGGGGTTTGGGCCACATGGGCCTGCTGTAATTTGGGCTATAAATTTTTGAACTTATTATTTTTGGTTTATTTCTGTTTATTTTTTGGTCTTGGGCCCCGACCAAAATTGGCCTATTACAAGGATAACATAATTTTGACAATGTCATGGGACGAGCACTAAGTAATTGCTTCCGTAATGGTATTTCGTTAGGGAGAGCTTAGTCACAAGACTATAATGTAATGACTTCATGACTCAATGAGTTTATAATTAATGGGTGAAAATTTTGAGCTTAATTATAAATCATTTGAGCACTCATTACATATGTCTAATTGATCTTCTGCTAGCTTGTTAAAAACGTAAATGAATTGTGCGTTTGAATAGAAATGAACGGAATGAATAGGAAAAGAGAAATGAGAAACATTCTAGAAAGATTATGGTTTTTTCTGAATTGAAAAAAATGGAATCATTTGAAAATGAATGTAGGTTTCCAAAAATGGAAATTGAAATGAAAATGGAATTGATTCATTTGCAATTCATATGGATTACTTAAAAATCATTGAAAGAATGATTTTATGTTTTTGAGTTGTTTTGAAGCCCGAAATTGAAAATTAATCATTCGTTCACAGTGAACATAATGAGTTGTGAAATATTAAATATATTTTCTTAAAATTTTACCACGGGTATAATTGTCAAAATTTTATCGGGGGTACAATCATCAAAATTTTACCAAGGGTAAAGTATGAATGAGAAAATTGTTTAATATAGAATATTAAAGTTTATTCTGAGTAGGAAGATTTTTTTTCTATTTGAAGTAAACCACTACAACTCAATAAAGGTTCTACCTTCTCTTCTTATAAATAGATAGAATTGGTAGGGCATAAAACACAGCTTTGTGAAATTGTTACTCTGTCGAAAAATAGAGAGAATTTATTCTCAACTATTATATATATTTTTCCAAAATAAAAATTCTACCGGTTTCTATTAAAGGAGAGAATTTTCGTTTTCACCCCAAATAAAAGAGAAAACTTTTTCTAGTTTTGTGTTTCAATTCAATTGGTTCAAGCCCACACTTGAAGCATTTCGTGGTACGAGAATAGCGAAGAAGATCGTTTGGTTGAAATTCAAGAACAACAAACATTTGCTAAGCTAAAAACACATGTATGAATTAAGTTAGGGTTTATTGCTGTAAATATCACAAATCGGGTCGGTTTTCAAAATTTTAATTTTCTGCTGTGAAAGAAAATTGTTTTCAACCCAGATTTTTTTCAAATAGCGACACCTATTCTTTGGTGGCGCGACACCCTCAACAGTTGTACAATTTTGGATTGGGGGATCTTGGTGTTGCGACATCACTTAGTCGATGTCATGACATTATCACCTAGTCAATGTCGTAACACGATGACTCTAATTTCTTCACTCCAACAACTTCAGGGTCGTAATTTTGGGTCAGTGTCGCAACATCCTACCCTATGTGTCACAACTCTCTCAATAGTAGGCTTCATGTTGATTTGTGTTGAAGTTTTTGCATCCTCAAGGTTAAAGGATTCGGTGTCGCAACATCTTGGCATCAATGTTGCGACACCCACGTTAGATGTAAGTTTCCTTAAGGTTTGATTGTCATTGTCTTCTTACACAAACTCAGATCAATCTTAGACTCCAAATGACATAGTTTTGCCAACTTAGGTCTCAAAAGAGGTCAAATATAAGAAAAGCTATCATTAATACTAAAATCTAAGAATCGATAAAAAGCATTAAAAATATTTGTAAACTACTTGAAAACAAGTTCATTAAGTACTCAAAAGAGCCTAATTTGACACATCAAATCACGACAGATCACCCTAAGGCTATTGTAATGCATTTAGGCAAGGCACTCGCACAGATTTTTATTCTCAACCCTAATATTCTTAGAATGCTAACTTTTAATATAACGCCCCAAAAATTTATGTCTTTAATTTCTTTGCATGATATGACATAAATTGCTTGTTTGCGTTAATGGCTAAGTGATTTGGGTGTGTATGGGAGTGTTTGAGAAGCCTAGGTTCAAGTCTTAGCTTCTACAGAATTTTTAGTTTTCTCTTAAATGAATCTGGACACTGGCATATAGGCCTTATAAATAATAGTGCTGGTTTTATGACATAAAAAGAGCTTATGGTCTAGTGGCAAGGTGGCGTGTTGTGTAACTGTGAGGTCTGAGGTTCAAGTCTTAGGTTGTGCAAATGAATATTTATTTGCTGCTTGAGTTGTGTAGGTAGTGGAGTTGGACTGAAACATAGCTAATGGGGAGTTTGAGTAGAATTTGAATGGGGTTGTTGGGGGAGTGAATCATGGAGAGAATAGTGGGATTGTGATGTGGTTGAGTGATTTTAGGAGAAAATCGTGGAGGTTGGGGTGATAAGTAGTGTTTCTACCGAATTTGGTCACTAGGCACTAAGATAACCGGTTGTGGGGTTTCTGGTTGTTTTCTCTCTATCTATTTCGGTTTCGGTCAACTTCTTTTCACCTTTTTGCTTTTGGTGCCGAAGTTTTGCTAAGACTTTGAGTACCTCTCGGGTTTGTTCGTTTTCTTTTTCTGCTCTTCCCTTTAATTCCCTTTTTTGTTTTGGCCGAATAGCTCTTTGGTTCTTTCCTCTGTCGAATCATCTTTTCTCTTCCCCTCTTCTCTTTTTTGTTTCTTTTCTCTCCTCTACTTTCCCAAACCTTGACCGAATAGTGTTGAGTAGTTTTGTGTTGTATCCTTCTTCTGATTTGCTCTTCTTTCTCTATCCTTTTTTTTTGTCAATTGTTTGTCGAATATTGCTTTTCTCTCCTTCCTCATCTCTTCCTCAAGGAGTGAAGGAGTTCCAAGTTATATTAAATTCCTCGAAACCTTTCTTTCGTCACTCGATCAAAGCTGTTATACACTTGATTATATTTAAATTTAAAGTTTGTGTTGGGTTTTGTTTATGTAATAAGGCCATTTATGTTTGTTTAAATTTTTAACTGGGCTTTTGCTTACTTATTTTAAACTGCTAGTTTAGAAGAAGACGGATTCTCAAAATAATTATTGTTTTCAAAGACACGAAATTTAAACATTAGATTTTTCAAAAGCTTCCACGATTTTAGATCAACCTTTTATAACAATAGCAGATAATAAGGCAAACGTTTTGACTAAATGATTTGTTAAACAATAATAAAGGGGTTTTTAAACCTAGAAGCGAATTTTTACCAACAAGTCTAATTTTTGAAAGACACTTCGATGTAATACGTCAGATTCGACCATAACGTCTAGGCCGGGTTTGGAGTGTTACATTTAGTGGTATCAAAGCCAAGTTGTAAAACTCGACTGTGGAATGGGTTTTGAAAATATTTGGAATTTCTAGAAAACTGTTCTTGAAGTGTTTTGGAAAGTTTACAAGTGTGGCACAATCGAGTTTCTAGCGCCGAAGCCGTAAGTTTTCTTTATACTGTAGACTGCTTGAACTGAAATATATTGAGAGACTATTATAGATAGTAGGACTGTACTGAAACTCTTTAGTGAAAGTAAATTGAAACTGTAGGGAAACCTTGATTTACGAAAACAAAACTCTGATTACTGCTTTTCATAAGACATCTGCTAATAATTACTGGAATTACAAAATAATATAGAAAACTTTGTAAACATATAATACGTTATTTGATATGAGTACTAGAGGTACTCGCGGAAGGGGTACACGAGGCCGCGGTAGAGGCCAAGAAAGTGCAAGGGTTGAGTCTTCGACATCAGGCCACATGCCTAATGTTAAGGCTAGGGAGGCAGCAGCTTCATCGATGACTGAGACGAGATTATACGATTGAGCGGCTACGGATGATGCACTATCCCAAGCTATGCTCCGCATTCTGGAAATGGTCGCAGAAACCAATACTAGTCCTGTGGGCCATGGGTTGATTTCAGAAAGACTCTGGTCAAACGGAGCAAAAATCTTCAGGGGTATTTCTGGAGTAGCCCCTAATGTGGCTGAATATTGGTTGGAAGCCACAGAGAGAATAATAGATGACCTCGACTGACTCCTAAGCAAAAACTAAAAGATGCAGTGTCCTTACTGCAAGACGAGGCCTATCAGTGGTGGCTTACCGTGAGAGAGAGTACTCAGGCCGACCGGTTAACTTGGGATTTCTTTAAGGTGGAAGAAGGTGCGAGTTAGGTGGACTCCTGAAGAACGAAATTTCTGAGCTTGACCCAAGGGAATAAAACTGCGGCAGAATATGAGGCAGAGTTCTTGCTTCTGAGTCGCTATGCTCGTGGGATAGTGGCGACAGAATATGAACGCTGTGTGCGATTCAAGGGCGGCCTCCGAGATAAGTTACGAGTCTTGATTATTCCGCAGAGGAAGCGAGATTTTGTTGCCCTAGTATAAAAGGCAGAAATCACTGAGGACGTGAAGCGCTTTGAGCGCTAAAACCGTGAGAAGGATAGGGGCAGATATAAGAGAGATTTAGAGCCATCAAGTTCTTCTAGAAGGCCTAAAAAGAAGGTCAGGTTTGATGGGTCAGTCTGAGCTGGGGTTCCAGTTGCAAGACCATAGCCTTATGCTGATTGTGGGAGACATCACTTGGGTGAGTGCTGGAAGAAGATTGGGGCATGTTTCAGATGTGAGTCTATGGAGCATCAAGTCAAGAATTTTCCTCAGAAGCCTGTTCAGATGCAAGTTGCAGGTTAGGGTTATGTTAAGCCAGCGAGAGGTGATCAGTAGCCACTGAGAAGTCGTGGGCAGGCCAAAGGTGGAAATGGTGTGGGACGAGGTCGTGGAGCGCCAGACAGAGGTGCTGGTAACATTAAGGTGAGACAGTCAGCACTGGTCTATGCTGCTCGTCGCTGAGAGGATGGGGACGCTCCAAATGTTATAACCGGTACATTCCTAATTCATAATATACCATACACTATTCTAATTGATATAGGGCCTACGCATTCATACATTGCATGCACTGTGTCTGGCACCTTGGGTATCATGTGTGAGAGTACTGGTAATGATATGACTGTGTTAAGTCCACTGGGACAGTCAGTAATGGTAGACAAGTTGTTCAGAGATGTGCCCCTAGAAGTTCAAGGAGTTATATTTCAAGTGGATTTGATGGAACTATCATTTGGTGAATTCGACCTAATCTTGGGGATGGATTGGTTGATAAAACACTGTGCAAGTTTGGATTGTGCTGCTAAACGTATGGTGTTCAAGACTACTGAGGATGAGGAGGTGGCTGTGATTAGAGAGTGAAGGAACTTTTTGTCTAATGTGATCTCTGCATTAAGGGCCGAAAAACTGGTTCGCAAGGGTTGTGAGGCGTATCTAGCCTATATTGGTGTACCTGATTCTGAGGGTCCTTCTGTTGGATATACCAGAACAGTTAAAATATTTTTCTGATGTATTTTCTGATGAGCTCCCTAGGTTGCCTCCGAGCCGCGAAGTTGAATTTGGTATTAAGCTCCTGCCTGGAGCAGCTCCAGTCTCCACTGCTCAGACAGATGGTCAGTCAGAGAGGGTGATTCAGATACTGGAAGACATGTTAAGAAGTTGTGTAATGGATTTCTGAGGCAGCTGGGAAGACTATTTGCCGCTAGCAGAGTTCGCGTATAATAATAGCTACCAGTCTAGTATTCAAATGGCACCGTACGAGGCGTTATATCGTTGTAGGTGTCGTACTCCTACCTGTTGGATTAAGCTAGGCGAGCGGCAAGTTCTGGGGCCAATGTTGGTTTCTGATACCAAAGAGAAGGTAAAACTGATTCGAGACTGATTGAAGGAAGCATCTAATAGGCAGAAGGCTTACGCGGATCTTAAACACTGAGAGATTGAGTATTTTGTGGGGGACTTCGTATTTCTGAAGGTCTCCTCATGGAAAAAGTTACTGAGGTTTGGGTGGAAGGGTAAGCTTAGCCTTAGGTTCATTGGGCCTTACCGTATACTGAAGCGTGTGGGACTGGTCACCTATCAACTTGAGTTCCCTCTATAATTAAACTGGATTCACGATGTGTTCCACGTCTCCATGCTGAGGCGTTATCATTCTGATCCTACACATATAGTACTAGTCGAGGAGATCGAGGTTAGGCCAGATCTGACCTTCAAGGAGGAGCCAGTGCAGATATTGGACCGTGGGGTTAAAATACTGAGGAAGAAATCTATTCCACTAGTCAAAGTGCTTTGGCGTAATCATAGTTTAGAAGAAGCCACGTGGGAACATGAGGAGACAATGCGTCGGTAATACCCTCATCTATTCTAACCAGATAAATTTTAAGGCCGAAATTTTTTTAAGGGGGGTAGAGTTATAACCCCCCAAAATTTAAGTCTTTAATTTTTTTCATGATATGACACAAATTGCTTGTTTGCGTTAATGGCTAAGTGATTTGGGTGTGTATGGGAGTGTTTGAGAAGCCCGAGTTCAAGTCTTGGCTTCTGTAGAATTTTTAGTTTTGCTCTTAAATAAATCTGGACACTGGCAGATAGGCCTTACAAATAATAATGCTTGTTTTATGACACAAAAAGAGCTTGTGGTCTAGTGGCAAGGTGGCGTGTTGTGTAATTGTGAGGTCTAAGGTCCAAGTCTTAGGTTGTGCAAATGAGTATTTATTTTGCTGCTTGAGTTGTGTAGGTAGTGGAGTTGGACTGAAACACAGCTAATGGGGAGTTTGAGTAGAATTTGAATGGGGTTGTTGGGGGAGTGAATCATGGAGAGAATAGTGGGATTGTGATGTGGTAGAGTGATTTTAGGAGAAAATCGTGGAGGTGAGGGTGATAAGTAGTGTATGTGCCAAATTTGGTCACTAGGCACTAAGATAACCGATTTTGGGGTTTTTGGTTGTTTTCTCTCTATCTGTTTCAGTTTCAGTCAACTTTCTTTCACCTTTTTGCTTTTGGTGCTGAAGTTTTGCTAAGACTTTGAGTACATCTCGGGTTTGTTCGTTTTCTTTTTCTACTCTTCCCTTTAATTCCATTTTTTGTTTTGACCGAATAGCTCTTTGGTTCTCTGCTCTGTCGAATCCTCTTTTCTCTTCCCCTCTTCTATTTGTTGTTTCTTTTCTCTCCTCTACTTTTCCAAACCTAGATTGAATAGTGTTGAGTAGTTTAGTGTTGCATCTTTCTTCCGATTTGCTCTTCTTCCTCTACCCCTTTTTGGTTAACTGTTTGTCGAATATTGCTTTTCTCTCCCTTTTCATCTCTTCAATTTTGTTTCGGCTTAACAACTATTCTCTGACGGTTCAAATTCCTTGATGAGTGAAGGAGTTAAAAGTGATATTAAAGTCGTCGAAACCTTCCTTTCGTCACTCGATCAAAGGTAAGTATATAGGTTAGCATTCTAAAGTGTAGGCCGAGTGCTTTCTGCGGTTCTGTAAGTTATCATGTGCAGATTTAAACCACATGAATAAAAAATCCTGTTTAATAAAATATGTTTGTAATGCAGATACCTGTCAAAGAGATTGTAGTCAACCTTCGTCAGTGGTATAAGTGGGCTAAGCCACATTTGACAATCGAGGCAAGTGTTAATTTTAGTTTTGGTTAAGGGTGTAAAAGGGGGAGATTAACCTTATTGTTCAGCGACTAATGGAAAGCCTTGTATGAATATAGGCTTTGGTGCTCGTGGATCTTAGTGCGTTTTCACAATCAGGTGTGTAAACACCCTACTGTAATTGTAGCTGAAAATATAGCGTTTGAGACCATACGAGCGTGCGATCGCTCATGTGGTAAGCCAAACCAACGAACCATGGGCAATAGACTGTAGAAGTTTCCATGAGCATTTTCATGGGCTTAGGCCGTAATGGACCATGTTGGGCCGAAATGGGTCGTGTGGGCTCAATAGGCTCGTGGGCCACACACGGATGAAATCCACGATTTATGGATAATGTTGGACTGGACTATGTAGATCTCATAGCCGTGGTGAAATATGGGTTAAACGGGCCACACAAGCGTGTAGGCCCACTTGGGCCGAGTAATGGGCCTTGGGCCCATTTATACTGTTATGATCATTTAGCTTACCTTAGTCGCTCGAGGCAACTGTGGACCCTTCGAGAGGTCGATATCTGTACCGAGACCCCAAAATAGGTAAAATGACCAAAATACCCCTAAAGGGTAAAATGATTATTTTACCCCTAATAGATGAAAATGACCATTATACCCCTAATAGATGAAAATGATCATTATACCCCTAGAGGTAGGTTGACTGATGTGTTCATGATTTGTATATGACTGTTACTGAGTATGACATTCTGCATACACGTATGATTTATGACATGACATACTGCATGGGGTTGGGATACTGTTATGGAGGAAGTATACTGTTACTGGCAGCTTGCTGCGATACTATTACTGGCAGCTTTGCTGCGATACTATTACTGGCAGCTTTGCTACGATACTTTTATTACTGGTAGCTTTGCTGCGATATTGGTGTGTTGGTTCTGTGGATCGATTTTATCCCCACATGGTGTGTTTGTGGTACGGAGTGGTGGGTTGGCTGGATTGGGATGGGATGTATTATTGCACTGTACTGATATTGTAATGGGATAAGACCCACACTGTAATGTTACTGAATCGGGCTCAGGCCTAGACTATTACTGCATGTTGTATACTAACAGACTGATAGGGGTTTACACACTGAGTTTTCGTAAACTCACCCTTTCCTTTTAACTGTACAGGTAATCCTTAGCCATGGGTGATTTGGCGCTGCGAGGGACTCGGAGGTGGCCACACAACTACAGCTGTTCTACACTTGCTTTTATTTAAATTTAAAGTTTGTGTTGGGTTTTGTTTATGTAATAAGGCCATTTATGTTTGTTTAAATTTTTAACTGGGCTTTTGCTTACTTATTTTAAACTGCTAGTTTAGGAGAAGACGAATTCTCAAAATAATTACTGTTTTCAAAGACACGAAATTTAAACATTAGATTTTTCAAAAGCTTCTGCGATTTTAGATCAACCTTTTATAACAATAGCAGATAATAAGGCAAACATTTTGACTAGATGATTTGTTAAATAATAATAAAGGGGTTTTTAAACCTAGAAGCGAATTTTTACCAACAAGTCTAATTTTTGAAAGACACTTCGATGTGACATGCCAGATTCGACTATAATGTCTAGGTCGGGTTTAGGATGCTACATTTAACCTCATCATTTGAACTCATTTAGCTTTTATCTTAACAATTTTCTTTTTAGTTGTACATTAACACAAGAATCAAAATCCTAGGGTAGAAAATTATCCTAGACCTTGTAAAAGTGCTTTTTGAAAGAGCTTATGAATAACAACATAAGGTACATGATAGTTGGATCTTTAACAATACTATGTCTTTAAAAAATGTTTTAACAAAGATTTCTATACAACATGTAAATGGAGTGAGGAACATGTTGAAATAATTTTGAATCATTTAAGGAGTGTTTGAAGATATTTGAGGCATAGAATTAGCTTCAAAAGCCTAAAACAATCATAAGATGTACAATAAAAATTTTAAAAACTTTACATAAAAATCCCATAAAACAAATGTCAACCACATAAAGGCTTTAAAAACATTTTTCTAATATTTCTTGGCTCAAGTTGTGCCCATGAAAGAGGCCATGAATTTTTGAATCAATTTTGGAGTTTAAAAACACACTTTTGTGGATGCAGGGCATCATGTATTGGTACATAGTCCTTATATATTTGTACCTGGCCCTAGTAATATAACATCACATGGTCCTTATGTATCTATACTTGGCCATAGTACTATAGCATTTTAGCTATTGACTTGCAAAGTAAAGATACCTAGATGTAGGGAACTTCAAATTTTGTCTGAAAATATTTCAAAGCAATCCAAAAAATCAACATATGTTACCCATAAGTTTCAAATTATTTTTAAAACATTTTCAAAGTTCATTCTAGTATAAACTCTTTTCTTATTTTGGTAAAATTTGATTTTAGTCCTCAAACTTTTTAAAATTTACAATTTAATTGTCTTCACCATATTCTCGTATCCACAATACTTTTCACTGATTTCTATCTTTAGTATCAAGTTTCTTTTCATAAAACTTCTTTATCTAACTCAATGTCTATTTTTTTTCAAAATTTTGTTGTTTCCAATCTTTTAACACTGTTAAATATTATACCAAAAATTTTGGGGTGTGATGGTCACTAAACTAACTAAAAATACGACTAAGGCAAGTGCACCTATCGAACAATAGTATAGTTATGGTGAGTAGGGAATATCGTATCCACGAGGACTAAAAGTACTAGTAATTACCGTTTTTCTATTATTTAGCCTATAAATTGAAGTGATTGTTTTTAATCTAAAATTACTAAACTAATTTAACTAAGAACGCAACAGAGAATAAAATAGGAAAATTATCAAAGATACAAATGAGATAGACAATACCCAGGAAAGAATCCACCTAGACTTTATGTATTATTTTGAATCTGAATTAAACGATTTATTCACTTGTTTCTTGATCCGTAAAAATCCCTAAATCATGTTAATATCTCTTTCGAGAGTAAGAAAAACTGAATCTAGGTTGATTAATTGAAATCTCTTTCTAATTAAAACCCCTATTGTCTCATTAACTCAATCTATGGATTCCCTGTAACATCCCGAATTTAGGGCTAGTCAGAATAGTGGTTTCGGGACCACAAATTCAACAAGAAAAAAATTATTTTCATTATATTTTTATGATCTACGATTTCACAAAATGATTTTGTGAAAATTTCGTTCAAAAATTTTGACGTTTTGGCACTCAATTTAGTCAAAAGGACTAAATTGTAAAAAGTACAAAAGTTGAGTTCTATATGTTAGAGGTGTCCAATTGTTATGAAATTTTAAATTGGAGATATTTATATGGTAATTAGACCATTGGTTAATTTGGTGGACAAAAATGGGTATGGTTAGGCATGTTTCCAAAGTTTTTCATTAAGGGCATTTTGGTCATTTAGTTATTAAAATGAATTAAAAACAAAATTAAAAGCCAATTTTTGTCCATCTTCAACCCCTAGGCCGAAAATTGCATGGAGAAACCATGGTTAGGGTTTTTCAAGCTTCCAAGCTTGATTGTAAGTCCGTTCTATCCCTGTTTTTAATGATTTTTACGTTTTTAAAATCCTCGTAACAAGATTTACCTATTTTTACCATTGTTTTGAACTAGGGTTTGTGTTTAAAAATTTACCTATGAATGATATGCATGTATTTTGATGTTTTATGGAATAATATGAATGTTTGGAGTGTGATAAACGATTTGTACTAAGTAATTTTCGATGAAAATGCCTAAAAGGATTAATTTGTAAAAGTTATAAATATGTCACAAGTGTGTGAATAAGTGAGTATTTTGGACTACTATAGTTATGAAAATGGTTCAGCTAGGCCTAAAATGCAAGGAAATTGAATAAAAATTATTTTACGAGCCTAGGGGCAAAATCGTAAATTTGTGAAACTTTAGGGGTAAAGCGTAAATTTTCCAAAGTATGATTTTTGGACTGGAATGAATAGTGTGAAGGATATATAAGTTAAATGTATTGTTATAAATCAAGAAAGACGAGAAATTAAAATTGATCGATAAAAAGAAAAGTGAAAAATTCCCGAATGAACCTTTGGAATAAAAGGGGATACGAATGAAGTGACAGAAATGATCACATGTGTGGCACGGATTGTGTGTAGGCCACTATATAAAAGTGAAAGTGATGGTCACGTGTGTAGTACTATGTGCAGGCTACTACGTGTATCAGAATGATAGGTCGCATGTGTAGTACTATGTGCAGGCTACTATGCGTACCGGATAGTTTCGATCACGTGTGTAGTACTATGTGCAGGCTACTACGTGTATCAGATGGTAATGGTCACATGTGTAGTACTATGTGCAGGCTACTATGTGAACCGAACATCATTGATTAGTAAGGTGGTTGCTATGTGCTGATTCCATCAGACATCATTTATTAATAAGGTGGTTGCTATGTGCTGAATCTACCGAGTATCTGTTATTATTCTGAAGTGTTCATTTGGAAATTGACTAAGTGTAATTGAATAATGAATATAGGTGTGGAATTGAATTGAATATTGACTTAGAAATGGAAAAGTGAATTTTGAATTGAATTGTGATTGAAAGTGAAAAAGTGAAATTATGAAAGAGTACATTTAGCAGTAAAACAGTTAGACAGCAACAGTTGTGTGACTTTGAAAAATCACCAAAAATGGTGGAGATTGAATTAGAGGTTGAATAATATATTAAATTGAAGCTGAATGAGTCTATTTTCACATAAAATAAACAGAGCAAGAAAATAGTTATATATTTTGAGATATTTGAAGTTTAGTTAGACAGAGTCAAAATGAGTTCAGAATCCCTTGTTTTGACTTTGGAAAATTGTCAAAAATTGTAAAAAAATAATTATGGGATAAAGTTTATATTTTTAGAATCCTCAGTGAATCTATTTTCAATAGAAACAAACAGAAACAATATTAAAATTCTGTACAATGAGATAATTAATTTTTAGTGAAGAGAGGTCAAAACTATTGAGCAATGAAATAGGGGAACTTTAAAGAATAAAATGTACTATTTGAGTAAACCAAAAATTCTGAAAATTTTATGGTAAGAATATATGTGAATCTAATTTCGGGAAAAATTTACGGATCTTAATTTGGAGTTCTATAGCTCCAGGTAAAAATAATTTAGTGACTCTGACTCGAATAGATAGCTTTAAATATACATGTGAGTGAATAGTAAAATTGTAGTTAATGTTGTTTAAGTGTGTTATACACATTAAGGATGTGGAATGGAGAGGAGGAGGAGGAAAATTGGAAGAACATATGAATTATTTGTGTATAATTGGCCATATGCTCGATTATAATCGATAAACGATTGAAAAGAAATTATGTTTATAATTGTGCATTATTAGTTATAGTTAAAGTTCATATGAGAAAATAAAGTTTCATAGTATGTGTATGTGGTATACTTGGTATATGATTTGGTATGTAGCAATGTCAGAAATGGTTTATGAATTAACTCATGTTGATAAGTTTGATACATAAATAAATGTGGTGCTTATCCATGCTTATAATGCTTATACTATATGTTTATTTGGCTAGCATGTTTGGTGTGTATGCTTAGACTTTGGCCAAGTTGTGGCTGGATTACGCCACATTAAATTTATAAAATTATGCATTGAGATGGTAAATGTCTAGATGGAAATATGCTTGTGATCATAAAAGGGTGGTAATTAAAATGGTTTATCATATGGTTAGTCTTCAAAAAGACTAGCATGCGACTATGGTTGAGTGTAATGTTTATATCTCGTGTGATATGCATAGGAAACAGGAGTGGAAAGGAAATGAAATACTAGGTTCATGCTTGAAGTATAAAATGATGCAAAAAGGGGACGTTAAGTTAAACGATAAATATGTATTAGTATTGAACTTAATGAAATTGAATTGTACGTGAATTAAATAGAAATTGCAAATGATATGATGTGAATTAAATGAATTATTGTGGTATTGAAATGTATATTGGATTGAGAAATTGAATTGAATCGTGAACATGAGAATCGTGAATTAAATGAAATGGAAATAAAGTATTGAATTGCATGAGTATGTATTAGGTCTCAGAAGCCTTATTTGTTACAAATATAGTATTTTGAAGTTATAACGTGAAGATTTATAAAAGCATGTTAAAAATTTGAAGAGTTTAAATTTGAATGAAATTTTATTACTCGGTTTAACATGTTTATAAGTGTATGTGTTCTAGTAATGCCTCGTACCCTATTCCGGCATCGAATACGGGTAAGGGGTGTTACAATGTGACATCGCCAGATTCGGTCATAATGTTTAGACCGGATTTGGGGTGTTACATTCCCCTATTAGATTTGACTCTAATCCAGTAGATTTATGTCGTCCTATTTCTAGGATTGCATACAACTCCACTCAATTATGCTAGATCTACTCTTTAAAGGGGACTTTTGCTCCACTGCAATAAGCACATTAAACATGAATTAATATCCTTAGATTACTAAAACATGAAATAAGCATACATAATTGAGAACAAGAATCAAGTATTTATCATGTAAATCAAAAATCAAATAATAAGATTCATCATAGGTTTCATCTTCCCTAGGTATCTAGGGAATTTAGTTCATCATCCTAAATAGAAACATCTCAAAGTTAAGATAACAACAAGACATAAAGAACCCAGATAAAATTCTAAAGAAATTAAATGGAGATCTTCAATCTTGAAGGAGATCCACTTCCAAGATGACTCCGATGGTGTTCTTTGAGTCTTTTCTTCAGTCTTCTCTGTCTCTCCTTTTAAGTCATCTTCTAATTGATATTTATAGACTTTAGAATGCTTAGAAAGCCTAAAAATTGAGTTTTTCCACGTAATTGGGAAGCAGGGTGCGTTATGGACACGGGCTGGCACATAGGCGTGTGGCCAGCCTATGTGGAAGTGCTCAGGCCATGTGGAACCTGGAAACAGCTCTATTTATCTGATTTTTGCTCATTTTTCGTTGCTTTCACTCCCAGGTGCTCTCCTAAGTATAGAAACATGAATTTAAAAGATTAGGAGCATCAAATTCACTAATTTACGCAATTAATCATCCAAAAATGCATTAAGAATGGGAAAAAAAATATGTTACTTTTATAACTTATCAATGTGTTACACATCAATTCCGTCCTTTCGGTCCTACCAATTTATTATATGTCACACTTTGGTAAGCCTAAAATTGTGATTAATAAGATTTATATGATGAAAACAAGCTTTATCTAGGGTGGATGTGATAGTCAGCAGAAGACAACGAATGTAAATTGGAAAAAGGCACATGGTTAAAATATTTGAAGGACTTGACATTGCTAACTTGAGCATTAAAAATTCTTTACTCTTTAAGTATATTGTGGTGGAATTTTTCCAATGAGAAAAACTGCCTTTGGAGAAAGGCTATCGTTGCAAAGTATGAAGCGAACCCTTAAGAATACGGCTCGAATTCATCTAATAGAAGAAATATCTCTTGTTTGGAAAGGAATTCTAAAATTATCTGATAAGATTATCATGGGATATTTTTTAATGTCAACTTACGTTTAATTGGTAGGCAATGGCCTTGAAATTTGGCGCAATGACTATTGCTGATAAATGCATTTTGCAATCAATTATAAGATGCTTGGTTGCTGCAATTTTGGATTTTTTTGTTTCTTGAATTGCATAATGTTTATTCTCTTAGTTCTAGTGTTTTTTTTCCTTACGATGATATATTGTATTTGTGATTTGTAAATGTTATATCCCTGCCTCAATTTGAACCCAATTGGACCTTCCAAACCGTAATATTATTAAGCATTCATCCCGAGATCTTCTACTTTTTCAACTCTCAGCCTTAGAATAGATGAACTCGTCTTCTTTGACATCACCCCCACTCTTCTTTCTCCATCTTCCTTGATACCATGTATCAATAATGGTGCAGTTACCGTGGATCAAACACACAACTAGGCTATACACCTGTTCGACAAAATGACTTGAGGACATTTGTTCAAAAATCATCATCTCTGAAAAGTTCCATTCATTTAGTGGATCGATTTTTGGATTTGCCAACCCAAAATTTTGGCCGCCTCAAGTCCTCCACCGCCAAGCCCTAGAACTTTTGAGCAAAAAAATCAATTTTCATGGCTTTAACCAGTTTCTTTTGACTCGGTCTATATATTATTTTACCCATTGGCCAATGACCATCACCTAAAAATTAACTAAACATTTCTAACTAATCTCTCTCTTTGTTGTTTTTTGTTTCAAAAGAAACTAGGAATTGTTTGTTATCGTGATTGTTATTTTATTCCTAACACTCCTAATCTTCTAGAAACCCTAATTTATTTTTTGTGTGTTTTGTGGTATCTCCTTTCGTTGTTGACCCTACATTTTTCTTAGCCCATATATAGTTTCCATCCCCTCCATCCATTTAAGTTATGTGGATGAACCCATTTGAGTATATGCAGCGTTGTTCTTTGATGTTCGTGAAGATTTTGAGGATGAAGAATTCTTCTTCTTTTTTTGCTTTTATTTTTTATGAATATCTATTAGATCCGTGCAAGAGAGGTTTGTTATCATCTCTGCTGTTGATCCTATTGATGGATTTGGTATATTTATGTCTAATTCATGGGATATTTTTATATATATTTGATTCTCCCTGGATTGATGAGACAATTACACCTTACGGGCGATTATCACCCGAGGTTTCTATTCTCACATCCCTGAACAGTACACCACACAAATGGTAAACACTCAATGTTTACCTATACTTTCTTGTACTTGCAAGTCTATATATTTATATATTTGAGAAAAGGAACCCGAGAGGGGTTCCCACAAGTGGTTATACCCCTTGCATATGTGTATATTCATATAGTGCATATTGTTAGACAAAGGGAACATGTGAGAGAATTCCACAGATACTTACGTCTACCATATGCACTTATGTCATATCTATAATTTTACATGTTATATCTGTAACTCTACTTTCATCACATAAATCTGAACAAAGTAGACTTGGTCGACGATAGTGGTTCAACATGATTTTCATCATGTAAGTCTGAACCTAGTAAACTCGGTCGACGATTGTTCACGGGTGTCGAATCCACCAAAAATAAATTCCTACTCCTAAATAGTAAATAAATAGCAATGTAGGGAGTAAGGTCGATTCCATAGACTGGGATATCTAAAATTGTCGTTTTGATTTAACTAGGTTGTCAGGCGGGCAACTATCGTGCCCACAATGTAAAAATAGATAGAAACAAAATTCGATTGAATAAACTGATGAAATAATATTCTAGCTTCAGGCTCGATTTTTGGTCTGATTTCAAACCGATCCTTGATAACAAGTCTTCTCCTTTAATCAAGGAAGCCTTCTCCTTGATAACTAATCAATTATACTGGTCGAGGACGCCTCAGACCACCAACCCTTCTGTATAAATTAATTGTGGGAATGCCCAACAACCAACCTTTACCCAACAAAGAACAAAGAACCACGAAACACACGTCCGCGATTTAACTCTCGAATAACCTTGAGAACTCAAAGGGTCCAACTCGAACCAACAGCCTCAACCACGCGAGTCGTTTAAATCCAATTGTTATTTCCCTTTACAAATCCAATCAACCACTTAATTGGACACGCCAATGTGTTCTTTGGTAAACCGAATGTGACAGACGATCGTATGGGTTCTTCCAACTATAAGCATCAATGAATTATTTTTGACTTGGTGTCAATACAACTTTATGAGATGACGATTTCGAGCCTTTGGGTACAATTTCGAGTTTCATGGTCCTAAAAATCAAATAAAAAATAACCCAAAAGCTAGACCAAACTAATCCATAAAATTAAACAATTGTAAAATAAAAATAATCCAAAGAAAGTTTATTAAAGAAAAATAAAAAGAAATTTCGAGTTTGGTGGCTGTAGAATGCGCATATGCGCCCTTGTTTCTTTTGAAACCTAAAACTATATATATATAAAATAAAACCTAAAGGGAGGGGTGGCTGTTATGTGCCCCCTTTTCTAAAACCTATTATATAAATTAATAACCTAAATTAATAAAACCTTAAAATAAAAAGAGGCAAGCTTAAAAATAGAATAAGTCTTAATATAAATAGTAAAATAATCTTAAAATATTTATCTTCTGCGTGAACTCGAGTTTTTATGTCAAATTTTTCGTGCAATAATTGTACCCACATGAAATTTGATCGATCAAGTAAAAAATTAGATAAAATTCATGCCCAAAACTAATTAAAATAAATGATAAAGACATGTCGATTAAGTGCATTATCAGTTGTGATTTGACATAGAGGATCTTACTCTCCACGTAATTTTGGGTTGTGAGAGCCACGATAGTACGATCAACCAGTGGTTACTTTTCATAAGTCTCACCCATGTGTCTGGGAGTAGAGCCACTTATTACCTTTCTTAAGCCTCCCCATGTGTCTAGGAGCAATGTCACTTTATTACCTTCCGTAAGCCTCCTCCCATGCGTTTGGAAGTAGAGGTGCTCATGGGCCGGGCGGCCCGGCCCGGCCCGGCCCGATGGCCTGCCCGAAATATGGGAGGGTTTGGGTAAAAATATAGACCCGAAATATGGACTTGGGCAAAAAAATGAGACCCGATTAAAAAACGGGCCGGGCCTCGGGCACCACCTTTTTTGCCCGGGCCTTGCCCGGCTTGGCCTGAATATAATAAATATTTTAATTTTTTTTAATTTTAAAATACTTTTAAAATACTTTTTTTAAATTTTTAAATTTTTTTAAAATACTTTTTTTAATTTTTTTAATTTTAAAATATTTTTTAAATATTTTTTAAATTTTTGTTTTAATTTTTAAAATAAATTTTTGGTATTTATTTAAAAGACGGGCCAGGCCGGGCCCGGGCTTATGAATTTTTTTCTGGGCCGGGCCTGGGCAAAATTCTAGGCCCATATTTCGGGTCGGGTCGGGCCCGGGCCTAGGACCCGGGCCGAAATTTTTTTTTGGGCTCGGCCCAGCCCATGAGCACCTCTATTTGGAAGCAAGGCCACTTTATTATTTTTCATAAGTTTCCCTCAATGCATCTAGGAGCAGAGTCACTTTACTACCTTCAGTAAGCCTCCCTTCTGCATTTGAGAGTAGGGTCATTTTATTACTTTTCGTAAGCTTCTTTCTTGCGTCTCAGAGTAGGGCCACTTTATTATCTTCCATAAGCCTCCTCCATTCGTTTGGGAGCAGGACTCTTTTATTTACAATAAAGCTCCCCCATACATTTGGGAACAAGACAATTGGGCTCCTTCGTGAACCCGTTAGGCTCTCGATGAAGGTAAAGCATATCTTCAAACCGTGAATCCTTTGAGCCCTCAATTGTTTTAACATCACTTTCCATTTAGGGTAAACTTATGTAATAAATTAGTACATGGATTTAGTGGGTAAAAAATTAGATAAGATTTTGAAAGTGGGAGATAGGCTTGTGAAATATGAGTTATATTTTGAATTTTTGTAGGAAAATCCAATATCGACGTTATGGGTTTTTTAAAAGGTCACAAGCTAATTAAAGAAGTCTGGCATAAAAAAAAGGAATGAATTAAGAAAATAGATAGAGGTTTTAGTCAAATTGAATGGAAGTAAGTATAATAAAAGTTGGTGTGCAGATCATGTGGTTTGAACAGAAAGTAAATATAATAAAACAATAAATTTTTGTTTTTCAAAAAAGATGGAGCCAAGAAATCTGAGAAGAGTAAGACCATAAATAATGTGAAATCTGCAACCCTTATACAAAATACTGGAATTCAAAAATAAGGGATAATATATAATGTCTGTATAAGAAAAAAAACACATATATAGTTGAGACTGAAGCAGGCCACATCAAGTCACTTAGAAATGGCCCTCGTTTTCTTGAGGAGATAAGTTCAAATCAGGGAGCATTGCCAAGTTCTTGTGGAGCCTTACTACAGAGCTAGGGAACATGACGGTGTTGTAGAGGGAGAGCTCCTTCACCAAACGCTCCTCTTGCACCCTGGAGAAAAAATACTTGTCCATCCACATGCCCGTCAGTTGACTCACCGATGGAATCACCAGCTTCTCCACTTTTAATGAGCAAAGTGTCTGAAAACATCCATTGTCACCAGGCCTTTCCATTCATTTTATAATTACGTAAAAAAATAAAAAACAGTTTGATTTTAATTACCGATTCAATACAGTTTTCCAGTACGTAAGCCATCCCTAGCCGCCTATATTCCCCACGGGTTCCAATGAAAGGCATCTCTGCCAACCTTTTTCCATGCACCCTGGAAACCAGTACTTGAAGTTAATATGGGAATTGGGGTCAAGTAATACTTTTAGAAAAATAAAATAAAATAAAAAAGACCTTATTGATGCCACACTGATGATTTCATCATTCTTTTCTAGGATAGCAGTATAAAATCCACTGTAGTTAATTCGGGTCACGTAGGACCTGGAAACGAGAAAGATTAAAACTATTAATCCTATTTTATTTATGTTGGTAAGTTGAGAACTAGTTTAAAGAGTTGCAACAAATGATTACCCTCGATTGTACACAATGCTTTGGACGATATTGGCTCTTGTATGGCGGTCAACGGTAGACAGGAAACACTCGTTCATTACCAGCCACGCCACAGCAATCTTGGAGTTGCACTGTATTCTCTTGTACTCCTCTTCTCCATAGGAACCAGTGAATGGCTCATCTGTGCGTTGGAGCAGAGTCCAAGTAAGGCCATCTTGGAGCTCATTTTGTGATCCCAGCAAATTATGTAACCCTTCATATATCTATTGTACAACTTCATAGTCAATCATTTTTTTTCTTTCAATGTTAATCACTTGAGAAAATGATGGGGGATGGTGGGTACCTTTCTGCAACTACTTCCACAGAAGGCAACTGGAGGATTCATCAGATCCAACGTTTCTCCTCCACACCTGAAATGATCTGTAAACAAAGAGCAATGGTTGAAATCCTTCCATAGAGTTTGGGTTAAATTAAGTACTACTTACATTTTTTTTCACATTGGCTACACTGCATCAAAGGGCCATTGCCATTGCCATTGCCACAGTATTTGCAGATACAGTATGGACATAGCCAATCACCTTGGGGAATAATCTGCATTTTCCATTTCCAAAAAAAAAAAAATAAAACCAAACACCAATACGTATGTATCTAGAGAGAGACCATTAAAGGAGTTTGTTTTGAATTACCTCCATGAAAATACACCTGGGATGAAATGTTGAGGGACATCTTTCGCAGCAAATCAAATCCCCACCATCAGCACAGACCATACAGGCATCATCATTTCTGTCAACAGCTTTGGATGCAGGCTGGATGTTATTGAATGTACGCCTTTCTTCCTCTTCCTTATCTTCCCATGCTTCTATTTGGCAATCCAACAAGGAAACCTGAGACCCTGCCAAGTATATATATTGATAAGGCTTCCTGGTTTTACGCCCTGAATGAACCTCAAATTCCTCCACTGTTAGCTGACCAGAACAACAGCTACATAAAATGCCTTCCCTATTCACTTTGCCTTCTCCAAGTATATTCCCTGACTGTGCAGCAACATACCAAACTGCTTCCTTTTCTTCAATTACACCCGACCCTATCAACCAAGACAACACTGTTCTCCTGCTTATTTGTGCTTGAGGCACCTGGGAAAATCTCTTCCTCCTCCTCCTATGTCTCTCTCTCAGTCCTCGCTTATGTTCTTCCCCATTGCCCCTTGCTCGCTTCCCACTTAAATTCCTGATAGAACTTGCACCACCAGCTCTTGCAGTATTGTTCTGGGTTGACCTCCTAGGAGTCCTAGAGGGTGTCAAAAAATCAGGGTCCGAATCATCTTGGCTTTCACTATCCGAACCACTTGATCCCAAATAAGCACCCCTGGTATTTAATAAGTTCCTGTTCCTAAAATTATATGCCATGATCTTTGCAGTGATTACTTGTCTTCTGAATCTGAAAAAAAAATGAAGAAAACTTTACTCTAATTTAGCAACAATAAGATTTTCCATGCAAACAAAGAATCAAATTATTTCAACTATGTCTCATGTTAGAATTATTGCTTGATTTGTTTCCATTTCAATTTTTGTTTTCACAATGATGAGATAAATTTATAGGGTCCATCAACAAATCTCATTTCTCTTTGGCTAGTAAAGATGAACAAAATGATAAGTGTATAAAACGGCTACCATTTTCACTCAATTTGCAATATTACAGCAAGTGAAAACCATTTTTTTCTACTTCTTTAATTTTTTTTATTACATATATAAGAATACTTCTATTCTGATTTTTATATTTTAGGGTTTCAGAGTTATGCAAGAAACCACATATTTTACCTATATAATAATTCAAAATTTTAGACAAGTACAAATATATATATATTCACAAATTCAACAATCAGATGGTTAAAATATTAATCGTATAAAAAATTATCAAAGAATATAACGGATTTCTCCTATATATATATATGTTTGAATTCATTTTTTTACCAATACATTTTACGGTAATTAGGAAGAAAACCAACTAATCACATTTTTAAAATTATTTGACACATTTTATTTCCAAAAAGAAGTTATATCAAAGCAATCTAATTAACTTAAGCTAAAAAGATTTTGTTTCATTACATTTTTTTGGAAAATGATAATTAGATCTAAGAATATTAAACACATCATGATATAATTGTAGACCCAAATTTATGTTTGACATGAAATTACTATGTTATTATTAATTTTTTTATTTTTTATTTGTTTTGTTTTAGGATTTATTAGATAGAGGGAAAAAATTAAGATTGCCCAACATAAGAAAAATTCAAGATTTAAAATTATTACAAAAAAAATCAAATTATTAAAAAAAAACCAAGCTTTTAAAGAAAATTATAAGTGTTCTGTTGTTAATTTTTAGGATTGGAACACCAACCGTTCTAAATCCTTCCATTTCACTACAATTTTTTGGGACCAAAAATTTAGTCATAAAAATTATTTTCCTTTTTAACTTGTTGAGTTAAACAAAGTAATAATAAATCTTAATTTAATTGCAAAAGCTTGAAAGAATATACCTTCTATTTTTTTTGAAATGGATCCTTTTCTTGCTAGAAAACTTGACTCATATGCGGTTTCTTCAGATATCTGTATCGGTTAAATGAACGACCTGTAATTTTCTTTCAAACATCTTTATTGACAAGTGAAATTTATCAAAAAAACAAAGAAAAAATCAAAATAAATGTTAATTAAAATCAAACAGAAAAGCAATAAAATTGTAAGATTCAAATTTCAGGTGATATTACCTCTTCGAAGGCAAAATTGATTTAGGGTTTGGAAAGATTATCACTTATAAGCCGAAACTTATGTAGCTACTTGTTCAGTGAAGAACAACACGAGGCAATAATGTTACACTGCATGCAACTATGTATTGCAAAGTGTTTCACTTTTGCCAAGTGATGAGAGAAATTCCAAAAGAAAAATCTAATGTCTTTAAAAGTAGATTCGCCAATTTTTATAGGAAATATCGCCGTCTTTAAGAAAAAAGAGAGAGGATTTATCCCACTTAATCTCATTAGATTTTTAAAATTTACAATTAGGGTTGGCCGATTTTATAGAAAGTATCGTCCGTCCCGCGGTAAATAAATATAAAATTTTCTTTTAAAAATAAACTATCTTACTTTACCATTAACTTTTTTAATCTCATAAGTAGAGTTGATATTTTTTTTAAAATAAATTAAATTAATTTTAAATTAAAAACTAAATAAATTTATAATAAATTAAATAAATTTTAAAATATTAAATTAATTATTAATAAAAGTAAAAGCATGTAACAAATATTTAACCTTGTTAAAATTTTCACTTTCACTGTAAGAAAAATAAAATCTAAGAAAGGGCATTTAAGACATTTTCTCTTAAATTAGTGTACAGCTGGCAAAACTTTTACTTTTATGGAAGGGAAATCAAAATTTTGGTGGCTTTTGTTCTAAATTAGATAAAAACATGTCAAATATGTTTTTTTTAATATATTTATTTCCATATACAGAATTTTTCAATAAATTGGTTGCCATAATAGATTTTCCATGTATAGAAAACTTTCCATTTACCATAGAATTTTCATTTCTTTGGTGAAAACCATGTATAGTTTTTATTTTTGAAGTTTAAATTTTTCGGATTTTTTTTATAAAGATTGAGTTTTTAGGGATAAATCTTAAAATTATATATAAAATTTGATTTTAATGTGGTATTGGATATATGAACTTTAATTTGGTGCAATTATACATGTAAAACTCTAATTGTGGTTCAAATCTATATTTGAAACTTTAATTTTGATTTAATCATACACATTTAAAAAATAAATACATCAATTTATTTTTATTTGGGATAAATATAATTATTTATGTATGCAATATATAAATATAAAATGATATGATATCAATAATTGTGTTAATAATATACAAGAATTGGATCAAATCAAAATTTCATATATAAAATTGTACAAAATCAAAATTCATGTATACAATTGCACATTAAACTATAATTCATATATAATTATGAGATTTATCCTTAAATTTTAAGTGTTTAAGTTTAGGTCCAATTATATTTAAATCATGTTTGGGTTTTACTTCGGATTTCTTCTGATTAATTAGTTTGAATTGAATTTGTCGTAATAATTAAATTATAATTGCAATTGTTGATATAAGTTGCAATTTAAAAAAAAAGTCCTTTGAAATTTTTTTAATAAACAGCGGCTTTGAATTTGATTTCTTTAACTATTGTTTCTTGTAAATACATTTTTATTATATATTGTTAGTATATAAAATTGTTAGACATCTTGAAAATGTTATATCTGTTTTGGCTTAATTTATAAATTGATATTTAAATTATATCTTTTTTTATTTTGGTATCTAAATTTTATTTTGGTCACAAGTGATATTTAAATTATTTTTCTTTTCTCAATCACCTAATCAAACCATTAGTCAAATCAATAAGTCTATTTAAAAAAAACAAATAACACACAAATTAGTGGGCAATTTACTAAAAAAAGCCTAATTTTTTTAAAATTTACTGAAATGGGTCCGGTATTTTATTATTTACCGGAATGGGCCCTTTTCCCCGAAATCGCGTCCACGTCAGCGCGATGTCAGGGTACGTGCCAGCAAATCGCGGCACCGTCAGCGCGCTTTGCTGACATGACAACAAATCGCGCTTCAGAGGACGCGATTTGTGTCCACGTCAGCAAATCGCGCTGACATGGCCGCGATTTACCCCGCGCATGAACAGTACAACGGTCAAAAAATTGATCGTTGCCTCCCCCCCAACGGTCAAAAAAAAACTATAAATACCCCACCCCTTTTTTTTCACAAACTAATCCTATCTCAAATTTCCTCTCAATTTCTTCTAAATTTCCTCTCAATTTGCTCTCAAATTCCTTCAAAATTTCTCTTAAATCTCTATTTTTAAATAATTTTAATTTTTTTTATTTTTAAAAAAAAAATTTAAACCGTAAAAATTTGTACGATTTCAGCAATGGCCGGAGAATTGACTCGTCTTGATAAGCATCACATATCGGTGGAACAAATGAAAATGGTAAGCGTTAAATTTAATTTTTAAATATTATTTAAGAATTTTTTATTTATGCATTTTTAGATAATTATTAATTTATTATTTGTTATAAAAGTCTGTAGATAAAATATTGGAATGCAATATCCGGAATATGCATGCTCCTCCATCACCGTTGGTAGAGAACTACCTGCGGGAAGCGGGTTTTTGGCACGTGGCGACAATAGGCCGGGGATGCAAGGTGGACCCGAAACTAATCAGTACGTTGATCGAAAGGTGGAGACCCGAGACGCACACATTTCATCTTCCATGTGGAGAGTGCACTATCACTTTGGAAGATGTCAGTCTGCAATTGGGATTGCCGGTGGACGGGTACCCAGTCACCGGGTCTGCCCAATCTAGCGATTGGCTTGCGGTGTGCTACGAGCTTTTGGGCCCTATTCCGGAGAAAATGGAGGGAGATAAGATTGAGATGGGCTGGTTACGAGACACATTCCCGGATCCGGATGAAGATTCAACCAAAATAGAAAGAATCTGATATGCTCGGGCATACATTCTTCAGTTAATTGGAGGTTATCTCATGCCTGACTTGTCACGGAGCCGCATACATCTAAGATGGCTGCTGAAACTCGTTGATTTTAGAGCAGTTGGTGAATTGAGTTGAGGGTCTGCCGTCTTGGCAACGTTATATAGGGAGATGTGCGGGGCGACGCGACCGAGGAAAGTAAAAATCGGAGGTTGCCTGTCCCTACTGTAGTCATGGGCACGGTTTCGCTTTCCATTTCTACGTCCTCGAGTGGACCACCCATATACATTCCCACTGATAACGAGGTAAATTTTATATTAGATTTTACAATTATTATGTAGATTTTTAAAAATAAAAGTATGTTAAAAATTTGTTTAATTAGATGGAACCATCCGGCAAGTCATACTCGATTACCTACCTCTCTTGAAGATATACGACTTCTATTAGACCAACAGTCGGAAGCACATGTAAGTATTAAATAAAATTGATATGTCCATCATTCGCTAGTCGATTGGTATTTAGTATTTAGTATTTAGTATTATGTATATAACTAATATTTCTATCATGTTCATATAGTTTCAATGGACACCATACAGGGTGTTACGACAATTTGGATGTAGACAACCGATTCCTGTGGAACCTGAGGTATTTGACGATCATCACAAAATCGACCTTCGACAATTGAATACGGATTGGCCGAGATTCTGGTCCGAGTACATCCAAATGTGGGAAGATCGATATGACTATATACCTAGTATGGAACGGATCATCGTTTTGGAGTTAGCGTGCGTGTCAGAATACATGCCATGGTTTAGGATCCATGGCAAGCCGTATTTACTATTGCCAGAGGAGAGGCAACAGCAATTACGTGTCCAAAGGGAAAGACGCGGTCCTTTAAATCCAAGACGACAGGACGACAATGCTGGCCCTTCAACGACGCCCAGACATTCACCCGGCCCAACGAGAGCACCGACACAGTCACCCGACCCAGCAATTCAACCAATGATACCCACGCAACCGCCTTTTCAAATGATGCCAGGTGCGTTTCCTAGCCCTTTTATGTATCCTAACCCTTATATGTTTCTTTTTTCGAGTCCTATGGCAGGTTGGAGCCAATGGCCCGGTTCAGCTCCATTTCCTGCTACGCTGAGTGGACCGCCGATGTATAGGCCAGCGACACATGAGGGATCGCAAGAGGGGCCGTCAGGGAGCTCTTCTTTTTACCAATCCCCACTACCGTATGGGTTTCAAACACCATCGCCGTTGGTGATGCAAACACCTCCACATTCACAATTCTATGAATGTGGCTCATCTTCCTAACTCCGACAACCAGATGCCTTACTGGAAGAACCTGAATCCCCACCAGAAGAACCACAACCGTAGCCAGAAGCTGGACAAAGAAGGAATCCAGCGCGTAACCGTCGACGGCCGCCATGTGGCACTGAATCTCCCGAGCACAGACATTGATTTTTGGATTTAAATTTATTTGTACAAATATTTTGAATATTTTGATATTTTTTGATGTAATAAAATAGAAATTTTTTTAAGTTATTACTTAAAAATCCTAAACCCTTAACTTATTAAAAATTTATAAATTTATAAATTATAATTAAATGCATAATTTAATTGACAAACCTTTAACCCTTAACCTAAAAACCCTAACCCTTAAATTTAAAACCATAAACCCTGAACCTAAAACCCCTAACCTTAAACCCTTAACCTAAAAACCCTAAACCTTAACCTAAAAACCCTAAACCTTAACCTAAAAACCCTAGACCCTTAACTTAAAAACCATAAACCCTTAACTTAAAAACCCTAACCCTTAAATTAAAACCCTAAACCCTTAACCTAAAAACCTTAACCCTTAACCTAAAACCCTAAATCTTAACTTCAAAACCCTAAACCATTACCTTTAAAACCTTAAACCCTTCACTTAAAAACCCTAACCCTTAAATTAAAAACCCTAAACCATTAACCTAAAAACCATAACCCTTAACTTAAAAACCTTAAATCTCAAACCCTAAACCTTAACCTAAAAGCCCTAAACCTTAACTTTAAAACCCTAGACCCTTAACTTAAAAACCCTAAACCATTAACTTAAAACCCCTAACCCTTAAATTAAAAATCCTAAACCCTTAAATTAAAAATCCTAAACCCTTAACCTAAAAACCCTAACACTTAACCTAAAAACCCTAAACCCTTAACTTTAAACCCTTAACTTTAAAACCCTAAACTCTTAACTTAAAAACCCTAACCCTTAACTTAAATATAATTTGATAATTTTACTAACATTTATACAATTATCAGTTAATAATTTTATATTCACATAATGTTAGATTTGGAAAAATGTTTTGACTGGTACTAACAATTAATAATTTGATATAATTAGATAATTTCACTAACAATTAATACAATTACCAGTTAATAATTGAAAAAATATATATTTTTTAAAATTACATTCAACTATTGCGATTAGGGCGTGATCGACTTGTATGGCCTGGATTCCTATACCATCCGCACAATTTATGTTGACTGGCTGTTTCTCGGATATCTATATTGTTACATATTCTAGTCGAGCAAGGTCGACCCTTTGGTTTACGATGCAATTCTCTATCCGGTAATAGCTTAAAAGGAGCAAGAGATACGGGCGGCCACTTACGTTCATCTGGGATCAGTGGGAAAACATGTCACTAGACGTTGTACATGTTTTCTAATTTGTACACTTCGTCCACATAACTCATCGGATCCAGACGGAGATTCTGACAAGCTGCAATAACATGAGCGCATGGATAACGAAGTGCATCAAACATCCCACAGTCGCAAGTCCTATTTCGCAAGTGTACACGATATTGCCCGCCAACAACACCTTGGTACGGTCTGTCAAACTCTGTCACCCGAAACCATAAGTTGTCTCGATCATGACACACTGTGTGCATGGTGTTTGCCCGCGCCTTGGCCTTGTTAATTTCTTGAACTACCTTACTGCACCATACATGTCCTCCTTGCATCTAGCTGCATAACTTGCTGCTCGCTTTGGAAATAGCGCAGCCAAACGAAAATATGTCTCTCGTACAACCGATGTTATCGGTAGATGACGCGTTCTTTTAAGAACAGAATTTCTGCATTCAGCCAGGTTTGACGTCATATGGCCATATCGTAGGCCGTCATCGTATGCTTGTGCCCACTGTTCGAAACGTATGTTACAAAGGTAGTCCACCCCTTCTCCGTTAATTGAACGTAAAGTTGCCAACATCTCGTAAAAACAGTTTTTATTTATTTCATACCCTGCCAATATAAGTTCATAGCGAATATTACATACCACTTTTACCAATAAAACTAATTCAAATTAAGAAACGAAATAACACAAATATAGACTAAATACACATGTTGGTCATTTGTCGTCGTTCGCTCTTAGATGGATATTGTCTGTAGTAGTTGGAAGCAACGTGTCTTAGGCAATATCGATGGTGTGTGCACTGCCATAAGCTTCCATGTCGATCAAATACAGCTAGTATACCGGCGCCCCGGTCTGAAATAACACAAATATCAGGTTGGGGGCACACATGCCTCCTTAACCTAGAGAGAAAGAAATCTCAGTCATTAGACACTCCCCCGGTGTTATTACAAATGCAATTGGAAGAATTCTCCCACCGTCATCCTGTGCTACTACAAGTAATAGCCGATGAGTATACCTACCAAACATAAAGGTACCGTCAATTTGTACCAATGGCTTGCAGTATGGAAATGCATTTCGGCATTGCTTAAAGGTCTAAAATAGGCGTTTGAACACTTGGCATCCACGTAGCAATCGGCCGTTGTAGTACGCATGTTCCATTTCAAGGTGTATGATGGCACCTGGGACGTATCTCTTTAGCACTTGACACCACTGCCATATTTCATTATATGAGGCGTCCCACCCACTATGCATCTTCTCCAACGCCTTTTGCTTAGCTATCCAAGCCTTGAGGTAAGAGGGCGTGTACCCCATTTGGCTACGGATATTGGCAATTAACATCGGCACTGAAGTCCTGGGATCTGCTTTTACTGTGGGTAGTATCAAGCTAGCTAACATAGCTGAATCCATCTTCGAATGATCTTGTGAAACACCTATAAACGGAGTACATTAAATAATGCAACATTACATAATAAAAATATTATTCAGATACCGTCAATACTGTACCTGCAGCACATGTATATAGACCTTTGTACTTTTTAATCTCCCACAACCCTGTCCTTTTCCTTAACGAAGCGTAGATTTTCCAAGAACATGTGCCATCTTGCACCGCACACTTCACCTTAAACTTATCAGATTTGGATTTAACGACGTGGTAGTTAACACCGTTTTTGATGCTATGTTGTTTCAAAGCACCAATAAAACTATCCTTGTTGGTAAACTAATTACCAACTTCAAATTCACCCGAATCTAGCCTTGAACTTGTACGATCACACAACCGGTGTGGTAGATCTGGAAACTCTAACGCATCATTTGCAGACAGATCGACATTATGCATGTGGGTTGGATGTGAGTATGCTCTGAATCGTAGATTTTCTTCTTCATCTAAACTTCTTTCAGCATCTTCAGGTTCTGTTGGAATAGGCTCCGATTCAGAAAATAAGCCAACTTCTGCACCATCGGGCCCGGGCTCTCGAGGTGGATCCACATCGGAGTCCTCTTCTAGCCTACAATCATCTGCAGCGTATGAGATCCCCTCACCGGTTGACATCGTAGGGAGTACATCATCCCTTCTTCTGGGCATTTCATAACGTCCCCAATTGGATGTAGATTGCCAACCACTAGAACTTGATGCCGTTTCACCAGTACGTATTTCCAGCATCAAACATCGAGCCACCAATGTACATGTCCAATCCACCGACAGAATGTCTTGCGGGGGATGTGTATTAAACACCGCTACCAAACATAGGTTGTTTCGTGTTTTCTAACCCGCTAACCGAATGTCGGCCAGGGGTCGTGTATACATCTCGAACACCGGTCACAAATACATTATTTAGCGATGTAAATTGTACATATAACTCAATATAAGGTGCTCCACTAGCAAGATGAGTTTGTACCATTGCCTCCAAGCTATGAGCACCTTTTATGTCGAATGAGTCATATGTCACTGGATCAACAGAGGAACAGAATCGATACATAATAGACAAAACTTTCATTGGCGTCGTTCCAAAAATTTACGCCTAATTCTTTTACGAAGTTCTGTCAAATCTATGTTCTGGTTAAAAACTAGTTGCACCATATTCTCCGACAAAAAAAACAACACCATTCTCGATGTGGCAAACCTCAACATCGTAGTAAATAACAGCACTAATACGTTCACTCATATTTGAAACTCTAACCTTCTTAGCCTCTCTAAATTGTTTCTGCTGTGACTTATGCAATCTCAGAACATTTTTTGCCTCAATAATAGTCTTAGCCCAAACATGTTACTGTAGCAAAAGCGCGTCCACGTGGGTGCGATTTCACAAATTCTTTTCATAAAGCATCCTGCTAGAAGCGATTTTATACTATTTGCTCAGAAACGTCAAGTCGAAATTATTTTTCTAGGACCAACTGTAGCAAAAGCGCATCCACGATGGCACGATTTCATAAATTCTTCTCAAATAGCATGCTGCTTGCAGCGTTATTTTATACTATTTGCTCAGAAACGTCAACTCAAAATTATTTTTTCAGGACCTACTGTAGCAAAAGCGCGTCCACGTGGGCGCGACTTCACAAATTCTTCTTATAAAGTATCATGCTTAAAGCGTTTTTTAAACTATTTGCTCAAAAACGTCAACTCGAAATTATTTCTTCCAAGACCAACTGTAGTAAAAGCGCGCCCATGAGGGCACGATTTCACAAATTCTTCTCACAAAACATTCTGCTTGAAGCGTTTTTAAACTATTTGCTCAGAAACGTCAAGTCGAAATTATTTTTCCAAGACCTACTGTAGCAAAAGCGCGTACACGTGGGCGCGACTTCAAAAATCCTTCTGATAAATCATCCTACTTTGATTTTATCTTAAAAACCCATAAACACGAAACGTAATCCAATTTTGAATAAATTTTAATTAATTTAATTACGAAACCCTTAACCCTAATCCCTTATTTATTTACTTTTTTCTCCAAAAACCCTAAAAACCCTAACGTGGGAGACACGGCGAAATCGCGTCCACGTCAGCGCGATGTCAGGGTACGTGCCAGGAAATCGCGGCCACGTCAGGGTGCTTTGCTGACATGGCAACAAATCGCGTCCTCTGAAGCGCGATTTGTGTCCACGTCAGCAAAACGTGCTGACGTAGCCGCGATTTCTTGGCACGTACCCTGACATCGCGCTGACATGGACGCGATTTAGGGGAAAAGGGCCCATTCCGGTAAATAATAAAATTCTGGGCCCATTTCGGTAAATTTTAAAAAAAAATTGGCTTTTTTTAGTATTTTGCCCCAAATTAGTATCTAAGCTATGCCATTTTTCTCAAATTGATACCTACTTTTTATTTTTATCACAAGTGGGTACCTAAAAAATTAGGCATATTGACTTATTTGGCCCTCTAATTTTACAAAAAAAAAGTCATTTTAGCCTTCCATTTAATTTTTTTACCTCTTTTAGCCCTTGAACTTACATTGTTTGTTAAATCACCTTAAATGCCCACACATCATGTGATCTGTGAGTTATAGAATAGTGGAGAAGATCCAATTGGTTAAAAGCAAATATTAAAGTTACATGAGAATATAAAACCAATCTTGTAAGATTCTGTAGGATTAACTTTGACTGGACTTTTTGAGATGCTTCGACTAGCTTTTTGGGTGCTTCTTGTGCCTAAACCATTAAGCTTTGAGTTCTCTTCAAAACGATTTTTGAATCACCTGATTTATAGGTCTATAGGTCGAGATATGGTCACATTTGTAAAGCATTGCAGTTCCCTATGAGAAGTTCAAGATTAATTATTGGGTTTCATAGGTGTAAATTGACTTTTGATGACCTTATGACCACCATTTTGAGTGATTTGTGTGCCTATATCATAGATCTTTGAGTCCTCTTTAAGACGTTTTTTGAACCATTTGATTTCAAGGTATGTAGCCCAAGTTATGCCTATTTTCGTAAAGAAGAGAATATGCAAAGAAGACCTTCTGATACAATTACGTAATCAAATTCAATGAATTTCCAAGAAAATACGGAAATGAATTAGATAAGAGAATTCTTAAGGAATTAAATTGGTATTGGATATGGATACCAATGTATAAAAAATTTGAAAGTGAGATTATGCAAAGAAGACCAAATTGTGATATTTTGAAAAGCTAGAAGACTAAAATGCAAATTGATCAAATTGAGAATATATGAGGCAAAAATGATTATCTAGCATGATAAAAAATCACTTTTGGACTAAATCAAAAAAGATTTGAAAGTATAATGACTAAATTGTATTTTCTTTTACCGAGAAAAGGGTATAAGAGTAATTTTTTCCAAACACGGGCTTACATTAATGGTTTTAATGTAATTTATGAGATTTGAGTTTGATCATGTTTATTTGTTGTAAAGAAAATGTGATTATAGGTAAATTTTGGCTCAAAGTAAGTTTTCATAAAAAGGGCATTTTGGTTATTTATCATAAATTTTATATTGGAAATATTACTTTGATGAGACCATTTATATTTTGGATGAATATGAGTCATTGGATGTGATTAATTGGAAGAGATTAAATAAGGACCACACATTTAATTTTAATGGGATTTTAACCCTAGACTTTAACCCTTCAGGTTGACCAAGTCTTGGGGATTTTTAAAAGGCATAATTGTTGAAAATACCCTCAACGTTTATGGGTTTTTGGGTTTGAGCCCTTAACATTTTTTTGTAGATTAACACCTTTAATGTTACTATTTTTTTAGAAATTAACTCAATTTTAACGATAAATGTGAGTTGACCGTTAATCAAACCGCAAGTCAATGAAGTAGCCTATGTGGCATGCCACATAAGCACAAGGTCATAGATGAGCCATCTATAAAAACAAATTTGTTTAACAAAATTCTTTTTTTTTCATTTTGTTTCAATCTTATTTGTTCTTCTCTTCTTTCTCTCTTTCCTTGTCACATCCCAAAAATCGGATTAGTAGAAATTGGGTTAATGAACTGAGTGGTCACATCCGAATTATTTTTTAGACGACATTGGCACATTTGTCAAATAGAAATTAATGAGAGGGAAAAACCTTCATTGTCGTCCACTTTTGTTACCATGCAAGGGAAGATTTCTTTCCTTGTGTGTGAGTCAACCTTCCTCATTAAGCCCCCTTTTCACTCTCATAATCCCCTTTTTGCTCATTTGTCCCCTCAACATGCCTTTTCCTCCTCCCTTACCTTGTCTGTCGATTCAATGTACCTAGACAAGGTGTAATACACCTTTTGTGTTTCATCTTTTTCTTTCCTCTCCATATTGTTGTTCCTCTCCTTTGCTCCTCCATTTTCTCTCCATTTTTCTTTTGCTTTAGCCATCTACCATCACTTTTGCCCTATTTTCCTCCTCTCCTCCACCATTTTTTTTGCCAACCGAACCATCACCAAACCTCCCCTTTGCCATCGCTCCTCCTATTTGTTTGCTCCAACGCTGCCTTTGCACCACCATTCACCACCGTGGCTACCACCTTACACCACCATAGATAAAATATTCTTTTTCTCTTCAATCCTCAATATTCCTTATTATTTCTCTCTTCCTTTTTTCAAGTGTCGTAACACTCTTCTCCCTCTTCTTCTTTTTTCAGGTTCTCACTAAATCGTCGTCGCGTCATGCCTCCACTGGCGATTAGTGATCCTTCCTCCTTTCTTCACCATTTTTCTATCTCTACCACTCTCTATAGTAAACAAAACCTTAATTATTTTATTTTATTTTCAATTGTTCTTAAATTATTTTGATATCATATACTTTTGAATCACTTTTTCAAGTGATCAGTTTCTCTAGATTCAATTTCATTTTTGACTCAAGACTCCGGTGATCCACCAATCCTTCTGATTCAATCGAGTTAGAGTAAGTATGGTAATGGAATGAAAACCACCATTTCTTCCCTACTTTCTCCTTTAGGCCGAATGTGTATAAGGGATTTTAGTGTATTTTCCTTCAAGTATTAACACATCATATTCTACTTTTGATGAAAGGCTGATTAATACCTTCTCGGAAAGATCCTAATTTCAGAAACAAAATCACCGTTATGACCAAGTATTTACAAAGTTTGAAATGGACGATTTAGTTTAAGTGAGTAATATCATAAAATGTTTAAAAAGACGATTCTTAATGTAAGGTTACTTTGATAACATATCGATATTCCATTGGTGAAGATCTGAGTGCAGGTGTTCTTTAGAGTGGTGTTTCACATCAAATCTACTATCAAGTGTAGGCCTAATCTAATTAAAAATAAATATACATTAATTTTAATGTTCAAACAAATATTATTATTTGGATCGTGTTTTATGCAAATATTTGAAGTATTCCAAAAGGAAGATTTAAACCCATCGGTTTGTATTATATCAAATGACCCAAACCAACTAGATTATCAAAGATATGTTGTGTGGTTATGATTATCACTGTTTGAAAAATATGTTATTCTCATTCTCATGTTATGCCATATTATGCCATATCAAAGATATTTCGATATCTTGAAACAATATGTGAAATGCATGTTAAACATGCCCTACATGATATTATATATTGAGTGTAACACCTTAACCCATACACGTCGCCGGATTAGGGTTACAAGTCATTTCAAAACGTACTAGAATTTTAAACAATCATTACAACTCTTTAACACCAAAATAAAATAAAAACAAAAATATAAAAGTTTATTTTTATAACATGGCTGAAAATAATTATTTTATTATCAATACATCATGAGCCAAGTAACTAAGTTACTAATGAGCATTTAAAATCACAACCAAATTCAAATATCCTAGGCATGATTAACCAACCTTATTTCAAAATTATATAAGGTTAACATGAGCTTATTCGGTCATCACTTGTGAATTAATTGGCTCATTAACAAATTTGTATAATGATATGACTAAATCTATTTTACTTAAGTAATATAATCAAATATGCTATTTAACCAAGTCATGATTTAACAACTTTAATAGTTCATATAATTAAAACACAAACATATAGTAGCCGAATTTAATGACTACTTAAAGGGGCCGAATATACATGTAAATATATATATGATATAAACCTTCTATTACCAACCGAAATTCTTAATTAGTGACTTAATAATTTCTAACTCATTGGTAATCAAACTAAGGTCACTTTTAAAAAAAATAAGTTCAACATGCATATAATCAATTATTCATGCCATTGTCGAAGGTATATAATTAACTATTTCATTATAATTATTTTAATCACAAACTTTAAAACTAAACATATCTTTTTACTTATATACCAAAACCAAACATATATACCATATAAAAAAATATTCACACTATACAAATAATGCACACTTAAAGCAACTAATCCATGCATCCACATTCAACTTAATATAATCATAATTACTTATACTCAATATTTAGCTTATCTCACAACCAAGACTAATCATAACCCAATACATATATCACTTATACATATGTGCCAATTACTTAATCTAATAATAATCAACTTATCATTATTTGTTATAATACATTTATCAAGCATACTTACACCATATGTTTTACTGCCGAAACTTATAAACAAGGCATCACCGAATACATCTATATATATATATATATATTACCTTATAAATACTGTCCATTTAGAATTAAATGATGTTTAAAATATACTTAAGCCATGATTCAACAAAAACCAAACATAGAAAATTAAGCCATTTTATATATATAGATCATTCAATTCATACCATGTTATTATAAGCCATTAAACAAATATCAAATTTATAATTATCGAAAATCCCATTATTCTAACAAACATATACACATACTATCATTTAAAAACCAACTTCCAATAATTAAACATACCATTTTCAATTTCATATCCAACCATAATCCCAAATCAATACACACTTGACCATATAAACCTTCCTTTATTCTATCAACTTTACTACTAATCCAAACAAACCAAATACTTGAGTTTTAATAAGTGCTTTTCAAATAATAAATTACTTGGTATTTAAAATTTAGAGTTTTCGTAAAAACAATTGAAACCTAATTGTGTTCAACAAGTAAATGTTTTCAATAGTTTTAATGTGACTTCCAAGATTTGGCCACAACGTCTAGGCTGGGTTTGGGGTGTTACATCCCCTCTAGCTACTATCGTAGTTGTGTCCAGCCCTTACCATCTCCACCTTCCCTCTCACTCCTCACCATCTCAACCCCCGTCACCACTCTTTTCCCTCCCACTCCTCATCGTCGATCTCACGAAAAACGTTTCAAAAAGAGGAATAAAAGTTATTGGGTAATAAATATTGGTTCCTGGTTCTCTAGGGTTTGACATCTTCGTTTTGGTGTCCCTGCTTATTGTCTTTTTGATAATCTGACATAAAGGAATACGACGGCGAGAAAAGAGGAAGTTACGAGGTTACTCGAGATGGTCTTTTATGAAACCACCTATGTGGAAGCTCAAGCCGTCATGGAGTACGATTACTATTCCAAGTTCTAGTTTGTTGTTTGCTTTGCCCCTACCACAACATTTTGTTCTTAGTGTAAATCTGTTCCTTACTGGTTCGTTTCTATTTTCCCCTTTTATAGATAGATTTAAATTTTGACCTAATTTGTGCAAATATAAATGCAAATTCCGAGGGGTTTCTTTATGGTGGTTGTTAAATAGTAGGAGCAACTGAATTATTTTTGATAATTTATAGTTAAGAGTAATTGTAATTGTTGAAGATGAATTGAATAGTGAATATAAAAAGTTACTTCGGGTTTGAAGGGGGAATGGTGGGATAAATATTTCAAGAGAGATGTTTAAAGCCTTGAATTTTGATGGAAAATGATTGGGTTTTCACACTGTAGTTGTCTTTTTCTAAGCATTATTCTTAAGAGTAAAGAATTTTGTTAAACAATTTTGTTTTTATAAATGACATCTTTATGACCTCGTGTTTATGTGGCATGCCACATATGCTACTTAATTGACCTGTGGTTTGATTTACGATCAACTCACGTTTACCGTTAAAATTGGGCCGATTTCTAAAAAATTGTAAAGTTAAAAATGTCAATCCAAAAAAAAAGGTTAAGGGCTCAAACCCAAAAACCCATAAACATTGAGGGTATTTTTAACAATTATACCTTTTAAAATGAAAGAAAGAAGGGAGAAACTCCCATATTTTCCCCCGTGTATAGCTAACATAAGAAGAGAAGAGAAGTTATTCTCTTAGGTTCTCCCTTTCATTTCCCCCACAATCCATGCCAAATCTTTAATTTTTCACAAAAAAAAAGTAGGAAAACTTCATCCAAGCTTGATTCCTCCATTAAACCATCTATTTTAACCTAGGGTTTTCATCAGCTAGTGAGAGAAAAGTTGATCTAGTGAGAGAAAGTCAAGAACAATGGTAAGAAAGTGCATTTTGTCATCTTAATCATGATTATTCAAGGTTGTTTGGCTTGATTTCTACATGAGCGTGATTTTCATATTATTTATGTTATGTGTTTACGAATAAACATCTAGGTAAGAGAGAAATAGTACTCTGAGCAATAATAGGAAATCTTAGATTAGTAAAAATATAGAAGTTTGGTAATTTTGTTCATTCAAAGTAATACAATTACTCAAAGAACAATCCTTACATTATTTTGCTAAATACTGATAATCTTAGTTATTTAATTGGTTAAATGCTATACTAGGGTATAATACTAATAATTACAACAAAGTGAAACTATTTTAATTGAAGTAAAAGCAGCGACAAAGTAAGAACATGTTGTGGCCTTGGGCTAAAGTGTGAATATCAAGATTCTAATAAGCTATGATACGTGTTGAGAAGAAATCAGTTAAACCATGATAAGTGGCAAATTTAATGATATTAATTTACAAGTGGATAAATGAATAAGCTATGGCATTAAAATGACAATGTGTGCAAGTGTGAAAAGTGAATTAAAATGCAATGACTAGTGTAATAACAATGGATGGAATAATGAAATGTGATATGAAACCTTAAATGTAATGGAAAAATGAAACAAAGAAATGGCAAAGGGCTTATTGAGCCTTTACAAGTGTGTTTTATAATATGTGAGTATATATGAACTAAGGTGGGCTAAAGCATAGAGATTAGTATTGAGAATCATTTAATGAACATAAGAGTATGGAAGCATGAATCTTGAATTTAAAAAGTGATTAATTCTCATCGAATTCTTAAATATAAATATGATATGTCAATATTGCATTAAAAAGTATTAAGTGGCAATGGTATCCATATGTGCATAAATGAATACTTGCATGTGATATTATATGTGAAATTGTGTATATGTGTATATAGATGTGATAAATTAGAATTGACTCATAATGTAAGCTTCGCCTTTGTAAACTTAGTGAAGTCATTAGGATAAAATTAGTATGCTATAGGGATTGGTTAGTGCACATGTGTTAGAAGATAATGGTTAGAATATGCCTTCAAGCGTAGCACTTATGTGCATTATGGATCCAATTTTAGGGTGTTCTAATGGACGCACTTCTAGAATAATGTTTTGAGATGATTGATCGGCTTTCCGTGTATACAAATTTTGTCTTACTAAAGGTTATATGATCCAAAAGGTGTGGAAACTTAAGTGTTAAAAATATTAAACTAAACATGAGTCAAGCAATGAATCCAAGAGGTTAAAATGAACTAATTTGCAGTCTCCCTTGAATATAAACTAATGTTGAATCATGAAGCCACTTGTAATTGTGAAAAATAAAGAATGAGACATATATACTAACTTTGTTTAAAGGAAAGTTGATTCTTAAATTGCATATAATGAGTGTTGGAACTATATCCTTAAAAGTTATGTTCATGTTGTATACCGGTAATGAATGTATAAAGACTTTTAAAATGGATTACCCCTCATATGATTCAAGGTAAGTTGAGTATCTTTATTATGTACTTACTAAGCATTTATGCTTAGTACGTCGTTGTTTTTTGCGCATAGCTTGATTGTGGATCATTGTGAAGTTGTGATTGCTTCGGGAGATCAAATTCACTTGACTAAAGCTAGAATAGTATGTATTTGTGTTTTGACTATTGTCTCGTATAGCATGTCATGAACATAGATTAAATTTTATTCGATTTAGGCTTGTAAGCTTGATTTTGACACTTTAGAGTCTTCATTTAAGTTTTGGAACATTATAATGATTGAACATGTTTATTTAGTTATAAATTGAGTTAGGGAAGTCTTAATAATGGTTCAAATTGTCTTGGAACTCATGGGTATAATTTGATGATGTTTATGAGTGGTTTTGAGGTGTAAATTTAGTCCTCGGGATCCACATTCCGGAATCATACTTTATGTATCAAAACTTTTGAAGTTAGTAGCTAAAAAGCTAAAATTCCAAGGCAAAGTATCGAAACATATAACCTATGCATCGATACTTTACCCAAGGTATCAGAACATAGGGTTTAGGTACCTTGCCCCTAATTAGTGCCCACTACATTTTTTTGGCAAGTCTATGACACTTTAGAGTCTTCAATTAAGTTTTTGGAACATTGTAATAATTGAACATATTTATTTAGTTATAAATTGAGTTAGGGAAGTCTTGGTAATGGTTCAAATTGTCTTGGAACTCATGGGTATGATTTGATGATGTTTCGGAGTGGTTTTGAGGTGATTTGAGTTGTAAATTTAGTTCTAAGGGTCCAGGTTCCATAATTCATGCTTTATGTATCAAAACTTTTGAAGTTAGTAGTTAACAAGCTATAGTTCCAAGGCAACGTATCGAAACATAAGTCCTATGCAATAATACATTGCACAAGGTATCGGAACATGAGGTTTAGGTAACTTGCTCCTAATTAGTTCCCACTGCATTGTTTTGGCTATTTTGAGTTCCCTGTAGCTCATTCTTGACCCTAGACACTTCTGATCAACCATGAATTGATTCTAAATTATTCAAAGATAGACTATTTTAAAACCTTCAAATTGACTTTATCTAATTTTAAGATTTTATTAAATTGTACTTTAAAAATTTGATTTCCTAAATATTCATGAGATTTTCGTTACATATATTTTCCAGTAACGTATCCTATTTGTACCAAATGTCGAGACGAGTTAAGGATGCGCAACTCGCCAATTTGTTTTCAATAGATCTTAATAAAGAAGTGTACATGGTTTGAGAAATTAAAAGATTATTTGGTCTTTATTGGTTTTAACTTAACAAATTCCAATTCTTCTCCATGTGTTCGAATTACAAAGGTATCAGACATTTCTCTTCTTGTTTACATAGATGATATTATCATCGATGATAATGATGTTGGAATTGACTACATCCTGGCTTCTCTATGAAAGATTTAGGCAAGTTACATTTTTTTCTTGGGCATCGAAATTCAATATAGTAATGATGGTGTTGTTTTTTAACCAAAAGAAGTATCTACTTGACCTTCAAAGAAATGTGGGATGGATGGAGAAAATGCATTTCCAACACCTATGAATAGTAATCTTACTATTGCTAATGAAAGTCTTGTTTGTAATGAAACATAATATCGGAGTATAGTAGGGGCACTTCAATACATTGTGATTATAAGGCTTAAAATAGAATTTGTTGTAAATAGAATTTGCCAGTTTATGCAAAGTTCTTTTCATATTTATTTCAAAATATTGAAATGTATTTTGGGGTACCTCAAGGGTACCATTTATAGTGGCATAGTATTCCAACTAGCATAATAACTTTCCATTATAGATTTGCATATGCTAAATAGGGATCAAATCTTGATAACAAGCAATCAACAACTGATTATTGTATTTTCTTTGGGGGAATTCCAATTCACTAGTGTTCAAAGAAGCGACATGTTGCTCGGTCCATTGTTGAGGCTGGATATCAAAGCATTACCTATGTTGTTGTTGATAATTATGTGGATTTAGTCACTTTTAAGCTAGTTGAATGTTTTTTTAGATGAAAAATCAATACTATGGTGTGAAAACTCAAGTTTTGTCTCAATATTTTCTAATCCTATCACGCATTCAAAGTTTAAGCATGTTGAAGACTTATTATTTATCCGAGAGAAAGTCGCACCAAGTAACCTTGTTGTTTCTAAAGTACCAACATGTGAGCAAATTGCTAATATTTTGACCAAGCCAAACCTTTATCCACATTGCCATTTTGTAGACTTGAAGACAAGTTGGGGTTCAACAATATAATAGGTCATCCATTTCTTATTCTTGGTAGTCCATACGGTATATACATTGCTTGTTTTCTTGCAGGTATATGTCGTATGTAGGTTTATAGGGCACACAAGTGACTACTTGAGAAGATTAGAACCGGCTTCAAAAAATTTGAATATCTTGGTAAGTCCGATGAATATTAAAGTTGATATATAGTGTGAAATACTAAATTGTAAGTCATATTAGATAAGAGTTACCAACACATGTCAAATGTGTTAGTTGTAGTTGTTAAAATATGTTGTAATTCTTATTCACTATTGGAATAGACCAAGAGTATCAATGAATCTTATTGTTAGTATTTGATAAATCTTGGACCTTCTAACTAAACACTTAATAAATACTAGCTTGCCTCATATTGGGAGATATTAGAGTTTATCAATAAAATAAGTAGCCTATTTCTCTTTTTTATCGTTTGCTTCTTTTCATTTCATCTTCTTCAAACCTTGAGTTTGCTTGCATTTCTTGACCAATCATGAAAATCAAACATTTATTAATGTACATAATAAACTCGAATTGACATTATTAATGAGGTAACTTCTCTAACTTATAAAAAATATTTTGTTTTATGATTTTGTTTCATTCAACGATATAAAACAGTACATGGACAAGAAAATATGTATAATGTCATTATTAAGGGTCTGTTTGATTGAAGGAATTGATTTTCCGGAAAATCATTTCCAACTTTTCCAGCGTTTGATTGGCGGAAAACATTTTCCATTTGGAAAATGAACTCAAAACAAGGGAAAATGGGTTACATTTTAGGGAAAATGTCTTACCCTTTCAATTTCTGTAAGACATTTTCCGTGCTCTCCTCTCTATCGCCTCCTTCATTCCTTCCTTCATTTCCGGTAGAAAATTGCTTCTGTTTATCGATTTTCTAGTAACTTGTTTTTTTTAATTATTCAATACTTGTTTTTTAACACAATTACAAATAATTTATTTGATATTAATTTTTTTCAATTTATAACGATTAATATTGTAGCTTAATAATTGAGTATTATTATAAACAAATCATTGCAATATATGTAAAAATAATTTAAAATATAAAAATTTATTAATATATATCAATATATGTAAAAAAAAATTCGAAAAATATTTCCAGGAAATCTGCCAAACAGCCGAAAATATTTTACACAGATTCAATCAAACAGCAGAAAATATTTTCCAGTAAATCATTTTACAGAAAAGTAAAATATTTTCCCGAAATCATTTTACGGAAAATATTTTACTGGCAATCAAACATACCCTAAGTGTAATTCTTTTAGGAATCATATAAATATAATTTTTAATATTGTACAGTCAATTGAGCCTTAGCTTAGTTGGTTCCACTGCTATTCCAACAATGAGGCAAACGTGGTTTCAAGTGTGCTTAAGTAGATTTTCTCTTTGATTTAAAGGTTAGGGAGGTGTTATAAGTAGAAGGTATTATAAGAAAATATCATTTTACAAATATTAACTATAATTTGAAATTATTTTAATCATATTTAATATATTTTAATAGAAATTACTTATATTAAATAAATAAAATATTTATTAAATCATAAAAATAGATAAATGCACATACTGGTTAAAGTCTATCAAGAGCTCCTATACTATAATGTAAAGTTCATTTTAGTTCTAATACTAAAAATTGCTCCAAATTAGTCTTGTACATTAAAAATTTCTAGTTAAATTATTGATAATTTGGACAAATATTCATACTCAACTAGTCTACCCATAACCCAAATTGACCCATAAAAATTTCTGGTTAAATTATTTTTGATAATTTAAAAATTGATATTTAATTAAAAATTAAAAATATAAAACTCAAAAACAAATTTGGAATGAATTTGGAAAACCATTTGGGATGTGAAAAAAATTATAGTTATTTAAATTAATTTATATTTTATTTTTTAAAATTTATGTTTATCATAGATCTTAAAAATACTGACACGTCAACACAAATTAAATATTTAAAGGCGCACAAACGAAAAAGCAAAGGCGCCAAGCAAAATCCCGGGAAATTTAAATACTAAAAAGAAGGAAAAGCAAACCCTTTAATAATCCCCAGAAAAAAGTGATGACCCTTTACTTAGGTGTTGCTTCTTCTCCAGAAACAGAGAAGGAGAGCGAGTTTCAATGGAGGATCTCAATTCTGAGGTATGGATGAATGTTATCTTCAACCATTCAAAATTGTCCAGTTTGCTGTTTGATTCATAAGAAAATATAGCAAAATGTTCTTGTAGCAACAAATTTCTCTCTTTCTTGCTGTGAAATTCAATTTTCTGATTCATTAATTATTTATTTGTTACCTTAGATTTCAGGTTCCTCATGCTCCACTCCTTCTGGTTAGTATTTCTTATCCTCAAGCTTCAATTTTGAAAATTTTAAGCTTTAGTTTCACTCAAAGAACGAGAAATAAAAAATAACTCTTTTTTCCCTTTTGGATCAGAACCTCCTGACATAAGGAACTGGTTTTCTTCTTACAAGTATGAATCTTTTGTCTTGGATACATGCGAGAATTCCGGAGGATTTTTTTCAGAAGAAAGGGAAAGCGACAAATATGATTTGGGTGTAGGAAAAATTAATAGAGAAAATGAAGAAAACTTTGATGGGTCTGCTGCAGAAATTAGAAAAGCTGATGAACATGACAACTTTAACTCTAAGGAGGTAACTTTTTTTTCATTTAATTTTACATCTGCATTTGGGCAACTGGGATTTTCTTGAATAGTATATTTATTTTACATTTGAGTTTGTATAGAGTTCACAGTTGCTCATATTTAACAGTCCCCCTCCCCCCCTTTTTTATGGGTTCAGGATTCATTACATTCCCTTTCAGTCCTTTCTGGTATGTTTCAGTGTCACTTTTCTTTTTGATATTTTACAGTGCAAAATGTGTTTTGTGGATGAAAATATTTTAGGGAACGGAATTAATACAATGCTTAATTTAAACATGTAAAGGAAGTGAAAATTGTTCATGTTCTTTCAGAGCCTCCTGATATCAGAAAATGGTGTTCAAGCTATGTGTACGAGTCTCCTTTGTTGGACACCAATGATGGTTTCAAAAGAGATGTTTCTAGTAAAAACGAATGTGGGGAAGATGAACTTGTCAATGAAGAATGCATCAATGATTTTGCGGATTCAGATAAATTTCAACAAAATACCTCTGACAAGATTTGCTCAATTAAAGTGATCAAATGCAGTAGTTCATTAGTAGAAAGGAAGAATGAATCACACCCTTTCTTTTCTGGTCAGTATAAACTTCTAGTATTCTTCAATTTTCAGAAAGTTATTGCTGTTTGGCTTGCTAGAAAAATTTTAGGAAAAGAAAGTACATATGAAATAAGTTATGTGATAATATTTGTTTGTGTTTCTTGTGTCAGAACCTCTAGATATTGGAAATTGGTTCCCGGACTATGTGTATGAGTCACCTGTATTGGATACAAATGATGAATTTGAAGACAGTCTTTCTAAAAACACAGAACCAAGTCGGGATAAATTTGTTGTTGAAGACAGCAAGAGACAGAAACGACATAATTTCAAGACAACAACAAAAACAGGATGTAGAGATGAGGTGGTTGTTGGTAAGAAGATTTTCTCAAATGGATTTGAGGAATGTAATAGCCCCATCAGATATGATGAGCAAGAAAACAAGTCCACTAGTAAGGTACTTTCACTTTTAGTTCTTTCTCCTTTGGCGAGTCTAATCCCTTGAATTTTGTTAAATAAACATATCAAATGGTTCTAAGACCCTATGAGTGAGATTGTAGAATATTGTTATGGCGCTATTTATCATGTCAAGTTAGTATTACAGGATTTTGGTGAGATCAAACCAACACATGGAAGCAATGACAAAGAAAATGGTTTCATCACAACAAAGAAGAACAAGTTTATAAGAGCAAATGATGAAAATTGTCTGAGAGGAGCAGGAGAGATTGTTTTAAAGGGTTCAAGAAAAACAACAGGTGGTGAAAAGGATTATGGGGTGACGAAAAGAAAGGTGTTGGCTGAAACAACCAATGTAAAAGTTGAGCAACAGTGTGAGGCAAAGGCAATGGAGATAATGGGAAAATGGCGTTGTCCTCAGAAAAGCAAGCCACCCCGCGGCCCCCCATTGAAGCAGCTTCGACTTGAACGATGGATTAACAGGGTGTGACCTTATGAAAAAGGCACATTGCAGAAATCTTGTTCGTTGTCAAGGAAAAAAACGATGTTGTATAATCATTTCTTCAGCAGTAACTGAATTTTAAGTCGAGTTTTTTCATTATTATTTTTTCATTTTGCTTATTATTTCAGTGGGAAAAGGAAAAGAAAAGTGAGCAACTACTGTTTGGAGTTGCTAGAAGATGGGGCAATAAAGAGACCAAGTCCTTTATGTTTTCATCCAGTCAAGTACAAGAGGACTGTTTTCTATGTATTTGTATTTGCCACTTCCTATTACCGTATATAGCGGTGCTTCAGTTTTACAGTGCGAGGTAAAAGCAAATTTTATGTTTTTTATTGGGTTTAATTCAGAATTACATCCCCTTACTTTAATTTTTTATAAATTTAATCACAATGCTTTACAAGAAGACAATACAATCAGATAGCATGCTTAAAGCTTTTTCATTCGATGTATTTCGAGTAAATGAGATTTTAGCATAGATAGTAAAGGCCGAGGTTTTGAATCTTGAGTACTCAAGTTTGATGCACAATTATATTTACGGGTCTTTAAGTCCTACCATATGCTATTGTTATGTGTGGGTTTTAGTTTAGTTAATCAATTCTAGTCTAGATTATTTCAATTCTTAATGTGTTTGTATTGAAATAAGTTGATCTTGCATTTTATAATCGTTCCAACATATACTTATATTTATACTTCAATTTAATTTTGCAAACTAAAAAAATCAATAATTCAACCATTTACATTCAAGGCTTTAGCAAAAATCAACAATATAAATTTATGTATTTATCAAACATTTCTGAAGGTAGAATGAACAAATTCTGATAAATTAAAGTAGGGGGACTGTTTCTCAGTTTTTGAAAAGTCAAGGCTGAAATTCATAATTAGACAATTTTCATTGTGACTTCAATGAATGAGGTAGCCGGAAAGCCCAAAACCTATATATAATGCAAAGAGAAAAGTAGAGCAGGACTCAACTTACACCGACTCTTCGATCTCATCTCCAATCTCAAACCCTTTCTTAAATTAAAAGAAAAGAATTACATTAAAAAAAAAAGCCCGCTAAAAACCACTAAAAGAATGGCAACTCCAGACGAAAGTCCTGCAGCTAAGAGATGGCTTCCTCTTGAAGCTAACCCCGATGTCATGAACCAGGTTCTTTTTCATTTTTCATTTTTTTCTGTGATGTTTGGTTCCGAGAAATGATTGGGAAATAAGATAAACAAAACATTAAAAACCGGTCTTCATGGAAATTTTCCTTTCTAGATTTGCGGCAATCAAATAGAGAGTTAGGGTTTCAGTTTTCTTTTTAAAAAAAAAAATTAATTTATGTTTCTTGTAGTCTCTTTAAATTATAGAGAAAATTTTTAAAGGATCGGATTGTTATGAGTCCGTGTGGATAGTTATATTTTTGTTTAAATTCGTTGGAAAATTATAATATTGAATTTCTGCAGTTTCTTTGGGGTCTGGGTCTTCCAGAGAGTGAGGCAGAGTGCTGCGATGTTTATGGCTTGGATGATGAACTCCTAGAAATGGTTCCACAGCCTGTTCTTGCTGTGCTTTTTCTTTATCCAATAACTTCTCAGGTGATTTCATCTGAAATTAATTGTTTCTTTCCAGCTTTAGTTGGCGGCCCATTTCTTCTAAGTTCAGTTTTACATTTACACTTAATTACAATACGTTGTTTTTGTCTGTTTCTACGGTTCAATGTTTTCAGACTGAAGAAGAGAGATTGCAGCAAGATAATGAGAAAAGAGTAAGTACAATGCTGTTTTTTTATAATCTAATATCCTGTTGTAGCTCTTTGGGTGTTCTTAGTTTAGTGCATAAGTGGAAGATGAAATGAAGAGAGTGGAAAAGTAGAAGGAAAATAAATTTTGAGTGTGCTTGGTAGAAAAGAAAAATGCGAGGAAAGAAAATAGGAAAGATACCGTTTTCATCATAATGTATAAAAAATAAGTTATATCAAATTGGAACAATAAGAGGAGAGAAGATGAGAGAGATGTAAATTAAGCATTCACATTTGTAACATTATACTTTCTTTTTTTAATTTTCATTTTATTTCTTTGCATTTTCGACTTTACCAAATAATGAATGAAAGAAAATTCTATCTTTCCTACCAAGTACACTAATGGAAAGAAAAAATATATTTTTCTCTCTTTCTACTTCTCTCCCCCTTTAATTTTTCACCTTTCTAGTTTTCTTTCCATTTTACTAAGTAAAGCCTTTGTGTTTTGTATCAAATTGTTGTCAAGATGGGTTGGAATTCAGAAACATTTAGAGCATAAAATAATTGTAATTAAATTGTGCGAACTTGTAGTTCTTCCTTACAATTGCTAGATATTATGAACCCTTGGTATAAAAGGTCACTCAAGTACAATAGATGCTTCTTGCTGATCACACGGTTCTATATTTTGTGTGGATAGTATTTGCAATTGTAAATTACTTGGTGGGTGAGACTAACTACACCCTTGGATGATGGACCTCATTGAAAAGTACAATGGTCAAGGAGCCGAAGTCAAAAAGAGAAATAGAAAAGCTTTCTTAAAAGAATGCAAAATTTTAAGCTCAAAATTCCATTCCCTCTTTTGACTTCTCTAAATATAAAAGAATAGATGTTGTACATAAAATTTCTGTCATGTTTCAGAATTATGCATGATCCAATTAGATTTTTTTCTGCTTTTTTTTTTGGCTGTAGGATGTTAGCAGTGAGGTTTATTTCATGAAACAAACTGTGGGCAATGCTTGTGGAACGATTGGGCTTCTTCACAGTGTTGGAAATATTACTTCAGAAATCAAGCTACGTAAGTTGGGTCTAATGTTCACCATCTACAATGCTCATTTTAAGATGCTCACAAGCGTGCTTAGTGATGTTTGATAATTTTTACACTTGCATGCTGTCATCTTACTGAAATCATTGTTGGATGATAATCAAGACATCATCTGTCCATCATCTATGAGTAGGCTTTTTGATTTATCACTTTTTTCTTCTTAAAATGAGGAATTGTATTTCATTGTGATCTTGTACAAAGTTTGCAGTTTTAGCGTCAATGCTTCCTTTGATTGCTGAACTTAAGGGTATTAGGTAGTTATTAGTCTATTTGTAGAATACATAGAATAACTATTTTTTGCCTTGTCTTTTTCAGAAGAGGGGTCCTTTTTAGATAGGTTTTTTAAATCTACTGCAACCATGGATCCATTGGAGGTTCTACTTCTCTCTGCCTCTCTGCATGCACAGTGTATCTGCTTTTGCCTGCATGTTTTTGTGATTTCTGATTGCTGAATTCAAATTGTCCTATGCATCTACAGCGTGCTGCATTTCTTGAGAAAGATGGAGAGATGGAAGTTGCTCACACTGTGGCAGCTACAGCTGGTGATACAGAGGTAAATTTATAACAAGTCATATCTTTTTATACTTGACTTATTCAGTGTAAAATTACAAGTTGTGAAGTTTGGCTAGATACAAATCTGTACAATATGGCAATCTTACTATCTTTTTTGACAGGCTTCTGACGATGTGGATACTCACTTTATCTGCTTTACATGTGTTGATGGTACATACCCCCCTCTCATTTCTAATATAAAGAACCAAATATAAAGAGAAACGACAATTTCTATTGCTTGATCAGAGTTTCTTTTGGAATATCTTAAATGTGGTTGTATTTGGTGCCTTGATCTTATCATTATTTTTTGTCTCATCAATGTAGGGCAGCTTTATGAACTTGATGGAAGGAAGTCAGGACCAATATCCCATGGTTCATCCTCACGAAGTACCTTGTTGCAGGTTCGTGTTGGTATTAAAATTTAAATCTACCCTTAAGATTTTCACAAAAGAATTTTACGGGACATTGAATTTTTAAGAAAAGAAAGTAGTTTGCTGTTTGCATTGGGGTTTGTTCTCCCCTTATATGTTTGTATTTGACCGTCGTGCATTGAGTAAAGTTAAATGTGCAAGAAGCTAGCTCATCTTTATCTCGTTCCACTTTTGGACTAAAGGGAGTTCCAATTGGTAGATAAGGTTTTAGTTTGAAGCTTCAACTTCAGCTTATACATTTCACCTCAAAACTCCTTCCACTGTGAATTTGCCAGTGTCTATCTTTTGTGTTTGTTTGTGCATAATCTGAGTTGCTCAAAGTGTTTTGGTATTATAAGAGTGTTTCAGTGTTATGAATAGGCCTAACTGGTATGCTTTTATTTTTCAACAGGATGCAGCCAAAGTGATCAAGGGAATGATCCAGAAAAATCCAGAGTCACTCAATTTCAATGTCATTGCACTCACTAAGAAGGTGGCAGGTGCAATTTAATTGGCAAGTGTTGTACTCAATTTCTTTCAAAATCAGTCACCTTGACATAGCAAACAATCGTATTGTGGATGTGCTTTACTTTAGGACAATTGTGCTTGTATGAGACTCGTGTGGTTGTGTAAGTCGGTTTCACTACCGTTGGCATGATTTGGTCATTCAAAATTTTTATCTCCAGTGTTTGGATCCTTGTATACATCAAAAGTAATAATTTGAGAATATAATCGAATTTGGTTCAACTAAACTTCAATAGTGTGTTGGAAATTTACTTAGTTGGGTGTAATTGTTTATTAGTTATATGTGTGAAATTTTTTAGGTAATCATTGTATTTGGTAGGTGTTATCCAATTAAGTCTAATTGGAGCATTTCAATTATGCTCTCTTAAATTTAATTTTCCTATGGTTTTTCAAGCATGTTATTCATTTATTTTAGTTTAAAATGTTATTTCTATACATTTTTAATTTTATAATTGATATTTTATTTTTTAAAATATAATTATATCTTATTATACGGAACTAGTTAATTCATTTTATTAATCTCCAATTTGAGGGAGAAATATAAGTTTTTATAGTAAAAGCATGAGTTACGTTGAATAATTAAATTTTATGTGAAAAAAATCAAGTACAAAATAACGGTGGTGATTAAAATAAAAAAAATTAATAAAGCTTTATTTTTGGTGTTGAAAATGAAATTTTAGAAAAGTTGGATGACTGTAACTGACTCTAAATGGCAATATTTTAGAAAAATTAATTTTCTTTTATTAATTTCTCCTTCTCAAATATTTAATTTCGTTTCCAAATCTTTTTAAACCTTAAATTATTCTTTTTCTTTACTATACATCAGAAGTAAATCTAGTTCGGATATGAATTAATTTCGGACGGTCATATTGAACCAAAGAAAAAATGTCATCCTTATCAAAAAACTGTACGAAATTCAAATAAAATCAATTTAGGCTATAAATCTCTACTGTAAAAGGAGTAAGAACTAAAAAAAAGGCATTGAAGTTATATTTAATTTCTCTTAAACAAATCTAATTTTGTACTCTGATACAATTACAGGATGAAAGAAAGGTTACCGAATGAAACTATTAATAAAAAGATTAAAGATTAGAAAAGAGATAACTTCTTTTTTGTTTAAGAGTAACTGAATATAACTCAAACGCCTTTTCTTAGGGTGTTAATGCTTTATAATATAATCTTTATAATGTGTATAAAAATAATTTTTAAAAATTGAATTTGAGTGTAATTATCTGCATAATTAGTAATTAATAATAATTACCTAACTCAAATCTAATTATAAAGAGACATTCCAAACACAGTACCACCCATCAAATTATGATATTTGGAATTACTACTTAACGTAGTTGCAGTGGATTTATGTCTCGTTCCTTTGGATGCAAGGAAGAAAGCTTTTTAGGATTAAACAAATGCTTCAACATCTAAATCTTTATTTTAGCTTTGATCCAATTTCATCTAAATTAAATCCGATGTAGGAGTATTCCTTTCCCATAAGCTGTTTTCATGAAATCCAAATGAATTTTGTAGTTGTAGAAAATCAATAGAAAACAACAACCAATCAAATTCCCACCTAGACTCTCAAACTTATTTTCACATTTTCTCATTATGAACAAAGAATCCAGGTGGTTAGAAGTCGGAAGAAAAGTTTGAAAAGTCAAACAGTTTGAATGCATAGGGTCAAAAAAGCAATTAGTGTTTGGATAGAGGATAAAGCTATTCCATCTTTGCCCAAAAGTCAACTGTCCTTTTCTAACTGCGCAACGTTCGTGGACGTGCGTCCTTGTTCCTTCAGCTTGACGCCATATATGTTCTAGAATATTGGCAAAATAAACAGATGTTAGAAAGAAGAGCAGCTAACCTTTTATTATAGGCCGAACGCCAAGCTGGTCTGGATTTGTCATCTTCAAATGGCTGAGGTACCAACGCCTACATCTACATTTTGATTGTATGCTTCTTCCTACATCAAAACTAGGTTTTTACAGTTTCTTTTTGCATTGGAATGTCCATTTTCAACCATATTGCTTACACCATTTTTTATTAAAGAATAAAATTTTCTCATTTAGCGAAACAACTATGAAATAATAACAATTTCTTTGTATGCACAAAGCCAACACAAGTTTACAAATATTTCAGACCCTCATTTTCCCTGCTTCTTACATTAATCCATTAGCTGATTAATAGTTGATTGCTATTAGTACATGATCCAATTTCATACTTAACTGCAGCTGCTGAACTCATATCTAACCAGGCTTCACCCACAACCGGAGCTGAGGGGGCCACCTTTCTCCTCCTTTTCGGTGACCCCTGCTCTGAGCCGGATGATGAAGAATTGGAGGGCTCGGGTGATGCTCTCTTTGACGTTACCCTCATTGGGTCAGGTTTCCCGGAATTCACCCTCAATGGGAAATTCAAAAAAGCCTTGGACCCGCGCATCCTATAAGCTGCTTTATCATAAGCCAAAGCCGCATCCTCAGCTGTTTCAAAAGTACCTAACCAAACCCGAGCCCCGTTTTTAGCCGGGTCCCTTATCTCAGCTGCGAACTTCCCCCACGGCCTTTGCCTAACTCCTCTGTAATGCCTCGCTTTGGTCGGAACCACCGCCGGAACAACCGTATTCGCAGCTGGAGCCTCAACTAAAATCTCCTGCGGCTCCGGTTTAATCGGCGGAAATTTGATAGAAGAGTTATCGGAGGGCGCCCAGCCTACGGTTAAAGCATCTCGGAGGAACTCAAAAACGAGCATATCTTCAGAATCGTTTTCTTTAAGAGGGAGGTCACCCCAGGTTTCAGTCAAACATGGGTACAAGCGGTTGAAGCTTGAGCTTCTGCAAAACACGGGGGGAGCCGTGGTAGTGGTGCACTCAACGGAAGCATCGAGTCGGAAGTCTGATGACTAGCCAAGTAAGTGTCGCCGAATTGAGTCCAACATTGCTAAATCGGTCTCGTTGCTACTCGGATGCATCTCCATAACGAAACCTGTTAAATCTTGAGTAAGTGATTGAGGGATTTGGGGTTGGTTTTGTTTTGTTTAAGGGAAAAAAAAAAGAATGAATTAAAGAAAAAAAGAGAAGAAATGTGAGAAGTTAGGAGTCTGAATCTTTGTTTGGCAAATGGGAAGTGGGTTTATATAGGGAAATCAGATGCATGAATTTGGGTTGGCGGATTTTCCCATTCAAGATTTTTGTTTTTTTTTTATTTTTATTTTTATTATAATAATAGTGGGGTTTTATTTATTATTTTTCAATTTTTTATTAATACCTTTACGAAACCAGTTTTTAGACATGTGATAAATAAATTTGAATTGGGTTAATGTCAAGTTTTGTCCTTGAATTTTAATGTAATATTTATACAAATATGCTAAATTTTTTTGTGCAACATGGTGTCCTCATTCATTTTACAGTCTGAGACTAATCCTATTTAAACTGAGATAATATTTAAGTAAAACTTTCTCAACGCTCTATTACCATTTCTTAACGTGTTGGTGTAATTTGATAATTGTACTATATCTTCATTTTACAATTCACCACCATAATAAAATTTAGTTGATTTGGCCAAAACAGGTAAAAACCTTTGCTATTTTTTTTTTGTTTTTTTTGCTTGCAAAGTATATATTTCTGGATTCAAATCTGTTAATTTTCTTGACATTTCATGAGTGGCAAATCTTGGGATTAAGTTTTGGGGGCTTAGTAAAATTTTTAAAATTTGTAGGAGTTTAATGATATTTTTTAAAAAAAATTGGGGTCTAATTAAAATTTTTGTGAGATTAATAAAAATTTTCAAAAATTTTAAGAGAGCTTAATTAAATTCTTTAAAAAATTAAAAGGTATAATAAGAATTTTTAAAAATTTTGAGGGGCCTAATTAAATTTTTTTAAAAAAGTTAAGGAAAAAATGAAATTTTTAAAAAAATTTAGGGACCTAATTAAAGTTTTTAAAAATTTTAAGGGAAAAATAAAAAAATTTCAAAATTTTTGGGGACCAAGGTCCCCTAGACCCCAAAAGATCCGTTTCTTCATGTCACGTTAAATACTTGTTGATCAATGTATACACAATGCAATTCAGAAGTAAAAAGTACCAAATTTGGTTTTTGAAATTTGGTTAAATTATCGATTTAGAACAAGAGATTAAGTTGATTGATTCTTGAATCAGAATAAATTTATTGAACTAAAAAAATAGTTGAACCGTTTCTTTTTAATTTTTAATGAAATGTTAATTGAACTGAATGTATCGACCGATTTAATTACTGATGGTCGTCGATTCCACCAATATAATCCTACGCCTAATTTGCAAATTTAAATAGTATAGAGAGTAGGTTCGATCTCTCAGAGACTGTGTTTACTGCAAATTGTTCCTCTTTTGACCAGATTTATGTCGGGGCAGTTGTCATGCCCAAGAAGTTCGGGGGGATAAAATTTGAAACCTGAAATAAATAAATAAAATGCGTAAAAAGTAAAAGCTGAAAATAAAATAATAAAAACAGTTAAATAAATCTGAAGAAAAATTAATTAAACTTAGCTCAGCTTCAAGCACGGGTTTTTCCGTCTTTGAACTGATCCTCGAAATTAGATGAACTCCTCTTTTCCAATAAGCTAGTTATAGCTACCAAGGGCGCCTCGGACACCAACTCTTCCTTGTGTAAATTAGTTATGGAATGTCCAATAACTAACCCTTACTGATCGAACAACCTACGAAACGTTCGTGATTTAGAACTCCGACAGCTTTGCATTCTAGAGTTAAATTGCTCAGGTTCGTAACTCCGGCAGCTCGAACCAATGCCCTCAACCGCGTGGGACATTTAAATCCGGTTACTACTTCCCTTGACGGAACCAAACAGCAATCCCCACTTGGCACGACAATGTGTTCATGGAAAACCGATTAGGCAATCGATCCTTTCGGAATTCCAATTGTACGTCTAACCACACTCATTCGAACAACGCCTTTTTTGACTTAGTGTTGATTTGACTTTGTGAGTTGACGAAGTCATACTCTTAATCCGGAGAAATAATAAATATTGAAAATCAGGAGTTAAATTGCTCGGGTTCATAACTCACGGGTCTTTGACGGGGTTAACACCGACCTAAAGTTGAAAGGGGTTTAGTTAACTAAGGTTTGGGGCATATTGGAGTTGGGCATATTTGGAGAGAGTTGGAAAAATGAAAAAGAAATGTAAGTGGATGGATGTGGGTGACGCAAGGTTCGGGTGCAGTATTTCCAAAGCTGGAAACTAATAAATGGAAAAATATAAGGAATCAATGTCAGCAAATAAATTTGCAAAAAGGAAAGAAAAGATTGAATTCAAAAGATGAAAGCTTGATTGAAAACTTGATGAAAGACTTGATGATTAAATGAACAAAGTAGCCCCCTATTTATACTAGTGGCTTTGCTAAATTAAGAGCCACTAGCCATAGAAAATCAATGAAATAAAATATTCCATGATATAAAAATCCCTACATAATCTCCCACTAAGTCAACATAAAATTTCAGCTAATTACATCTTGGAAAAATTCTGCTTTGGCCCGCATTCTTTGCTCCTTTCTTCAATCTAGCCCAATTGCTTCTCCTTTTTGTCTTTTGACCCCAAATTACACCCCTATATAAAATTCAATATAAAATGAAAAAAATCAGTGGTGCATTCTCATAAATTGACCAATTAAATTACATAAAATATGTATTTTTAGCATTTAATCAAATCCCCCTACTTAGTTCATGCTAGTCCTCGAGCATTTTGTATGTATCTGCAAAAGAAAAAATTTCCTCCATAATAGGACTTGACCCCCCATGGTTTGCACAATTTAAGAATTTAGTCCTTACATATTATCATCTCAAATAACCTAGCCTAAGAAATAAGAAGGACTTACCCCTCATTTTATTATTTTTGTACTTAGGATATTTTCGAATTTTTTGACGCAAGACATGATGACAATCCAAGCACCATGTTCTGGTTACTCGATTCGGATGTCGCTAAGCAGGTTATTTCGCCGTACTCGTAATAGCTTGTTAGCGGAGTGAGTGCAAAGAAATTGGACAGCCACATGAACCTTTTTATGCGAGATGTGATGACAACCTAAGCACCATATTCCGGTTACTCGGTCCAGTGTACAACCCAATTTTCACTCTTAATGTTCATATCAGAGGAGTATTATTATTCCTTTTTTTTTTGCTTTAAGTCAAGGCTATTGAAAATTTTATACATAAAAATCTAAATAGCTAAGTATGTCAAACCATAAGTGGACCATCCCAATTTATCAAGGAAATTATTTACCTTCCACGAGAAACATGCAAAAAAAATGATAACGGATAAGCAAATTAGAACCAATTTATGTTTCCCTCCCCCCTACTTATTTTACATTGTCCCAATGTAATTTAAAAAATAAAAAGTAAAGATAAGTAGGAAAAAGATAGAAAAAGAAACTCCTCATGTATTTCAACGTCATGGAGGGTGGCCTCGTAGGTGTGTCCACGGTGTTAAATGGTGGGTCCTTGGCTGAAATTGAAGGAATTTTGTGGGCTGACAAGGTCTGTCTGCAAAATAAAATAAAATAGAAGGAAGAAAAATAAAATAAAATAAAATGTGTAATTTTTATTTCTCGAATTTATAGCTTATCTAATGCTATGCTTAAATTATTTAAAAAAAAATTATGAGATGGTCTGTTTGATTGGCAGTAAAATGTTTTCCGTAAAATGATTTCTGGAAAATGTTTTACTTTTCTGTAAAATGACTTACTGGAAAATATTTTCTGGTGTTTGATTGAATCTGTGTAAAATATTTTCTGTTGTTTGACAGATTTCCTGAAAATATTTTCCGGAAAAGTTGTTTTTTTACATATATTAATATATTAATAAATTTTTATATTTTAAATTGTTTTTACATATATTGCAATAATTTATTTATAATAATACTCAATAATAAGCTACAATATTGATCGCTATAAATTGAAAAAATATTATCCACAATGAGTACTAGTAAGAATATTGAATAATTATAAATTGCTTCGAAACCATAATGAGTACTAGAAATAATATTATCCAAATACATAATTAGTAGTACACTACATAGTAACAACATTGTCCAAGTGCATAATATTACACCACATAAAAGTATCAATATCTTCAACCCTGAGAAAATTTTTGAAGCCAAAATTTTCTATTCTTCTTACTTTTAACTAAAAACATTTTGGCCTCTGATTCATGACTCCCTAGAGAATCAAACACAGAACACAAGAAGTCATCATCAAATCCTTCTTCCTCCGTCGACATCACTTGTTCGTAAAGTTGTGTTGTCTTGTCGGCAGTAAATTGTTTCAAAGCATTAGCAATTTCGCCAAGTTGCTCACCCACAAATTTAATTTGTTCATTAACGAGACTTTCTTGACCACTTTTTCTTTTACGTTTGGATGTGCCAGATGAAGATAGATTTGTTCTTACCTCTTCAGCCTCTTCATTGTCGCTGTCTACATGTATTGAATCTTCATTACCATCATCCAAATCTATGTCAGCAAATGTTCTAGCAAAACTCCCTGTTGCCATATCTTTGCCAACAACCACAGCCATTTCATCATAATGATCAATGTTTTTATTCAAAAATGGTTCATACTTCTTGTGTGCCTGTTGGATATTATACACAATTAGAATAACAAGTAAAAAACAATTGAAATATACTTAACATATATATACATATATTACCATCACTGTTGCATTGTATGTCACTCTATCACATGTGATCATTTTCATGTTATCATCCCATCTAAAACCACTTTCACCTCGAATTTTGCATATAATCTGCCACTGGTTTTTTACTGTCCTCAAATGATTTTCCACGTGCTTCATATCGCATTGGACTTGGAATCTTTCAGAAATGGCGTCGGCAACTCGATTAATAGAAACTGATTTGAAAGTATTAGAAGGCTTATTTCTTTTTCGAGCCTCCTCTGCTAGAATTTCAAGGAAAACATGTTCCATCGGTTTTGTCCACCTGAATTGCTTGGAGGTCCCTTCTTTGTTGCCCTTACCCATTCTACATTAAATAATTGTCATTGTCAATAATTTCAATATCCAACAAGCTTAAAACATAATAATCAATTCAATATCCAACAATGTTAAAACATAATCAATATCTAACAAATTCAAGACATATATCAAAATCCAACAATCTAAAATTTCAATATCATTGTCCAACCAACATTTACAAAAAAAAACAACATCAGTCTAAAACATACATAACATAGAAACAATAACCCTAAGCCCTATATCTACCTAATATTTCTAGCCATATAATCAGTCCACATAGTCTGTGCAATCTCATCTCTCTTAGCAGACCATTCTCTTGCTTCTTCTCTTTCTTCTCGCTCCGTAAGAGTTCGTATTATCGAATCAAAATCAGACTCCTCGTATAATCCTTGATTAATTAAATCACTAGGATCAACTCCCATTATATGATTATGAATGATACAACAAGCCAAAACTATATCTACTTGAGTTTGAAAATTCCAAAATGGTTCAGCATCTAATACACGAAACCGTTTCTTCAAAATCCCAAAAACACGTTCAACAGTGATCCGTAATGATGAATGTCGAAGATTAAAGAGTTCCTTTATATTTCCAGGCCCTTCAGCAGCAAACTCTTTTAAATGATATCAGACACCACGATATGGGGTAATACATCCAATTCGGATGCCATATCCAGCATCAGCAAGATAATATTTACCTACAATTTTACAATACGTAATTAATACTGATAAACTATGAGCTTACTGGAACTATTTGTGATAAATATTACCTTATGGAATTCTTAATCCTCTTGGGCGTGAAAGTGCATCACTTAAAATACGAGAATCATGTGCACTACCTTCCCAACCAGCTAGAACATAGGCAAATTTCTAATCAAATGTAATGGCAGCCAATACATTTTGTGTCGTCCCCCCTTTACGGCTACGAAATCTTCTTTTCATGCTAAGTGGAACGGATGCACGAATATGAGTTCCATCCAATGCTCCAATACAATCTTTAAAATAAGGATAAAACCTTGGATTGTTTCTAATTTCACTAGGAGTTGACTCATCAGGTAATCTAATAACTACTCTATACAATTTCAAAATAGCTCTCAATACAACCCTAAAGTAATGGTGAACTGTCTGAATTGATCTATAATATCTAGATCCAATCACTCGAAACCTTACATTATGGCCAATTATATGTAAAAATATAACTACTTGCTCCCTAATATCGACAGATTTAGATGATTGTAACAAATTATTCGTACTAAGAATATCACATAAATTAAAAAAGGCGATAGGTCTCATCCTTATTATATCAATGCAATGCTGGTCACCACTATATAAAATACTATTAATATAGTTTTCTCTTTCATAATCTCGATTCACACGAGGGCAAGAAGCAATTTCCTTCCAAGTTTCTAATTTTTTAATCCAAAGAGCCCTAAAAGCTAAAACTGAAGCCACGACTCCGGAAATTGCCATTTGATGTTGATTACGATCTATCTACACAAAATAATGCCACACAAATATGTTTTAACTACTACAAAAGATGCAAGATTTTCATAAGATCACATAAAGTTACCATGACTAAAAAAGTGCATACATACATATCAAGCTAATTATAATTGCCCAATAATAATTTTTTGAAAGTAGCACTTATATATTGATCATAGTTAATACAATACTTCAATTGGTGCAAGAGTTTGTTATATATTATTAGGTTATCTTTCATGTATAATTAATACAATATATATGCTCCATTTTCAGCATGAAAAAGGCATGAGAAGACTGACTGGACAAAGCTAGCAGTAAATACTACAACATGTGTTTATATATATATTTCGGACATAACTAACAAAAATTTCATCAAAAGGCTTAATTAGATGGCTTCAGTGGATTACTCACGTATTTGCCACTGCATTTGTCATTGTTGGAAACGCTTAAACAATAGTGCCATATAAGCATTAAGATCTTTAATATAATAACGATCTAATCAAAAGGCTTAATTATACTATTTTAACATCTTACGCCTATATTTATTAATTTATAGCCGTAGCCAATTATTTTAAGTTGCCCACTTTGGTCTTAGCTAGCCTACATTTTTTAATTGCGAATGATGGTTATCATTTGCTAAAACATTTAAAACGAAAATCATGAATATTTTAATTTAAATATATATTTTATCCAAACGATAAATTGCTGTTATTATTTATTTGCACCTAAATCTTTATGAATTATCCAAACAATAAGGAAATTCCAAGCCACATGAATATTTTATCCAAACAATAAAATCTTTATGAATGATCCAAACAATCTGGAAATTCTAAGGCACATGGAGGGAGGGATGATTGTGGGCTACATCCTTATTTCACAACATAAAAGGTATTATAAAAAATATAATATGAATATGTAAATGTATCAAAATATATACAACAAAGAATGCGTGAAGAAAGGATCACAATATTGTCTGAAAAAAATTAAGCATATCGTAGGATGATCACGGATATCTCGGGGAACGTGAATAATACCTTGATTGGATTTAAAGCTATCAACCAGAAATTCAAGCAGGCTATAGTAAATACAAACACTGCGTTGAAGAAACATCAAAAGAGCTAAGGATTGCTAAACATGGGGTTGGAGAAACAAAGAGCGAAAAGAAGCAGCTTATGAATGAAATGACTAACATGATTGAGCAACTGAAAAATCAGAAGGAAAAAGAATCTACGTTACGGGAACAAGTTGAGAAGCTACAGATTAAGGCAAACAAGGAAGAAAATGAGAAGGAGAATCTGATGAAATCGGTTCAGCAACTGGAGAATAAAGTTGGGTTGTTGGAGAGGGCAATAAAAGAGAAGGATGAAGGTATATTAGGCCTAGGAGAGGAGAAGAGGGAGGCCATTAGGCAACTTTGCATGTGGATAGATTACCACCGGAGTCGCTGCGATGATCTGAAGGAAATACTCTCGAAAAGTGGCAAAGCTCAGAGGGCAACCTAGAGTAAGTCCCTCGTATTTTTCATTACATTAGTATGTTCATTTTGGTTCTGCATTTATGGATTGTTTTTCATTGTTTCATTTGTTTTTTTCTTTTTATTCCACAAGTTGGGCTGTTGATAAAAGCAAATTGTCAAGGTGATGTTCAAGTTATGTCTCGTAAAACTTGGTTGCTTGTAAAGATAATAAAACCTCAAATTTTCAATGATGAAACTTCTAATGCACTAGGCATCTCTAGAACAGTGCTCTCACATGTAGAACCTCAAATTCTTTTACTTCTAAAACAGATTATCATCATCAAAATTAAAAAGAAAGTAGCTAAAGTCACCATAATATACCTTCCAAACAAGCTAATTGTGCAAACCAGTATATACTGTCAAGAAAAACACATTCGAAAGACAAAATCGATGAGACTTCTCAACACTCGAATTGAAAGAACTACCTAATATACAGTTTTGCCATACAACAATGCAAATCAATATACAGTTCAGGTAGGTTCAACAAGCTTGACAATAGCAAAATATGAAATCAACACCTTGCATTACCCAATCTTAGCGCAAAAAAACCTAAAACCCTTTTCTGCTGTGCATCATACCAGGATAAAAGAAAATCATATTGCAACTTCAACATCAAACAAATGGTGTGAAAGTGAAAAAAAATTATAGAAATATCGGGACAAAAAATACAAACCCAGCAACTCTTTTTCGACCAAATTGAAAACCATAAAAAATCAAATCTATAATAAAGGTTACCTGAAATTTCCCACAGATCTAACGAAAATTGGAGTGGAGATAGCAAAAATAAATGGTGGTCAGAAACTGAGCACGTTTGGAACGATAATCTGGACAGATATGGAGAAGAGGGAACCGAGGAAATGAAAGAAAACTGCGATAATTGAAGAGGGAACCGAGGAAATGAAGGAATGAAGGACTTCTTGGGGGGGTTAGTGGAAAATTGATAAACAGAATCAGTGTTTTGTACCGGAGATGAATGGAGGAACGAAAGAGGGGATAAAGAGGAGTTTCCAGAAAATGTCTTACGAAAATTAGAAGCGTAAGACATTTTCCCCAAATTGTAAGCCAATTTCCCGTTCTTTGGATTTCATTTTACAAATGTAAATTGTTTTCCGTGAATCAAACACTGGAAAAGGCGGAAATGATTTTCCGGAAAATCATTTCCACCAATCAAACAAAGCCTTAGTAAAATAGTCGTGATAAATGCACCAGGTAAGTTCCCAGGAAATAAATGTGAGTCACAATAGACATTCTTAAGTACTAAGTTTTTCCTTAGATAGAACCGATCCTCGACATGCATTTTCACTTTCCGTTTTACCTTCCAAAAATTTTATTTGCATAAAAGAAAAAATTTGGGTTGCCTCCCAACAACGCTTTGTTTAACGTCATTAGCTCGACGACCTATTGTTCAAGTTCTGGGCTCCTCGAGAATAATCTCCTCAACTGTGTGCGTTTGAAAATTCTCGTAAAAGGGTTTCAGTCTTTGACCATTCACCTTAAAGCACTTCTAGGATTCTTCGCTTTGAATTTCCACTGCACCATTCGAGAATAAATTAGTTATAATGAATGGACCTATCCATTTGGATCGAAGCTTACCAGCGAAAATTTTTAAGGTGGAGTCGTATAGGAGAACTTTTTTTTCTATTGAAAACTGCTTCCTAGTGATTATCTTGTCATGAAACGCCTTCGTCTTTTCTTTATAAACTCGAGCATTTTCATATGCATCGTTTCTAATTTCCTCGAGTTCCTGGATGTCCAACTTCCAAGACCTTTTTGCAGACTCCATCTCCATATTACACTACTTAACTGTCCAAAATGCTTTGTGCTCTAATTCGACCGGGAGATGGCACGGTTTACCGAAAACGAGTCGGTAAGGTGACATACCTATTGGTCCCTTGTAAGCTGTCTTGTAAGCCCAAAGTGCGTCATTTAGTCTCAAACTCCAATCCTTTCTGTTAGGTTTAATAGTATTTTCCAGAATGGACTTGATTTCTCGATTCGACACTTCAGCTTGCCCGTTTGTTTATGGATGGTAAGCAGTGGCAATTCGTTGAGTCACTCCATATTTCTCCATAAGTGCACTTACGAGCTTATTGCAAAAATGAGTTCCTCTGTCACTGATTAATGCTCGTGGAAAGCCATACTTGGAAAAAAATAAAACTTTTAAGAAAGTCAACTACAGTCTTAGCATTATCATTGTGAGTGGCCTTCACTTCTATCCACTTAAATTATCGAAATAAGAAACGAAAGGACCCATAAAATCAATGCCCCACACATCGAAAATTTCGCAAATATGAATAGGAGTAAGGGGCATCTCATTTAGAAGACTAAGGTTGCCAACTTTTTGGCACATTTCACAGGTTTTGCAGAATAAAAAGGCATCACAAAATATGTTTGGCCAAAATAGTCCACATTCGAGAATTTTATGTACAGTGCGTTTTGGTCCAAAGTGTCCTCCACATGCATAAGAATGACAAAAAGTTAAGATAGACTGTACCTCTGTTTCTGCTACACACCGTTGAATTACCTGATCGGAGCAATGCTTCCAAAGGTAAGGATCGTCCCAAATGTAATACCGAGCATCTGTCTTTATCTTATCTTTTTTAGACCTTGGTAATTTCGAAGGAACAGTACCTATAACGAGATAATTTACTGTGGCTGCGTACCAAGGATAATCGCATTTGCTGAAAATAGGTTTTCATCTGAAAAGTTATCTTTCAATGGTGTGTCATCTACCGAAATTGATAATCGACTCAGATGGTTAGCTACTAAGTTTTCGCATCTCTTTTTATCTCGGATTTCAAAATTGAACTCTTTTAGGAGCAGAATCCACTTAACCAGTCGAGGTTTTGCCTCTTTCTTCCCTATTAAATATTTCAAAGCTGCATGATAATCATTTTAGTTCTCAACAGGTAAGATCTAAATTTGTCTAAAGTAAACACAACAGCTAATAATTCTTTCTCAATGGTTGTGTAATTGCTTTGGGCAGCATCCAAAGTCTTCGAAGCATAGTAGATAACATGAGGCTCTTTCCCTATTCTTTGGCCAAGAACAGCTCCCACACTTCGGTCACTTGTATCACACATGATTTCGAACGAGAAGTTCCAATTTGGTGGTTGCACTATAGGAGCGGATACTAATTTCTGCTTCAGCACGTCAAATGCGTCTTTACAAGTCTGGTCAAATTCAAATTCTTTATATTTTTGTTACAGACTGCAAAACGGTTGTGCGATTTTTGAGCAGTCTTTCATGAATCGTCTATAAAATCCTACATGGCCAAGAAACAAACGAACTTCCCTCACAGATATGTGGTAAGGTAATGAGTTAATAATATCCATTTTTGCCTTATCGACCTCAATTCCTTCCGAGGAAACTATATGACCTAAAATTAATCCTTTGTCAATCATGAAGTGGCATTTTTCATAATTTAAAACAAGATTGAATTCTAGGCATCTTTGTAATATCTTAGCAAGATTATCGAGACATTCGTTAAAAGAGTTACCGGACACCGTGAAGTCATCCATGAAAACTTCAATGATTTTCTTGACATAATCAGAGAATATGCTCACCATGCATATCTAAAAAGTGGCCGGAGCATTACAGAGTCCAAACGGTATTCGTCTATACGCGAACGTTCCAAAGGGGCATGTGAAAGTTGTTTTGTCTTGATCCTCAGGAGCCCCTGGAATTTGGAAAAATCCCGAGTATTTAATCGATGAAGGGAAGTGGAAAATGGTCTATTCGGGTAGCTGAATTCAACTTCCTGTAATCGATGTAAACCCTTCATCTATTCTGGACTCGGGTAGGGATCAGCTCTCCTGGCGAGTTTTTCACCACTGTCACGCCAGTTTTCTTGGGCACGACATGAATCAGGCTAACCTAATCACTGTCAAAAATTGGGTATATCATTCCAGCATCTAACAGTTTCTGGATCTCCTTCTTTACTACCTCCATCATGGGTGGATTAAGGCGCCTTTGAGCATCTCTATTTGGTTTCGTGTTATCTTCGATAGAAATTCTGTGCATACAAGTGGATGGACTTAGCCCTTTTATATCGGCTATCATCCAACCAATAGCTTCCTTATAATATCTCAGAACTCGAACTAGACTTTTCTCCTTGTCTTTGGTTAGTTTGTTTGACACTATCACCGGTAAGGTGTCTTTCTCTCCCAAAAAGACGTACTTAAGGAGGTCCGGTAATGCTTTAAGCTCTAAGGTTGGTGGCTGCAAAACTGATGGTAACATTTTAGTTTGGGAAGGTAATAGTTCAAATTGGTTACCTCGGTTCGTCAACGATGGTTGCGTCTCTAAGTGTTTAACAATTTCTCGCAACAGTTCTTCTATAATTGCTAATTCCTCGAGATGATTTAAAATATACATGTCAATGCTTCTGTAAAGGATAGTTTCCAACTCATCATAGTCATGATATTCGAAATAATATTGAGTTAAACAATCTATACTATCGATACTAGAAATATTTAATAGTGAGTTAGGATGACCCATAGCTTCGTAGACATTGAATTTCACGATTTCGCCATCAAACTCCATTGTCAGTGTTCCGCCCCGAACGTCAACTTTTGTGATTGCGGTACTTAGGAAAGACCTTCCAAGCAAAATGTCAGATGAATTAGTTGAGTTATCATCCTCCATATTAATAATATAAAAATCTGCAGGGAAAACTAATTCGTTAACTTTAACAAGGACGTCTTCAAGCAACCCTTCGGGATAGACGACTGACCTACCCGTCAACTGGATTATTACTTCGGTCTCTTTTAAAGGACCCGCGTTAATCAACTTATAAATAGAATAAGGCATAACATTAATGAAAGCCCCTAAATCACACATGGCTTTCTTAATGCCTACATTACCTATTTCACAGGAAATAGCAAACATACCTTGGTCCTTGTATTTGGGCGGAACTTTTTTTTGCAGTACTGCGGAGACATTTTCTCCTACATTTACTATTTCGTTACCTATTAACCTTCTCTTGCTAGTACACAATTCCTTGAAGAATTTTGCATAACGAGGGATTTGTTTGATAGAGTCGAGCAAATGGATATTTACCTCCACCTTCCAGAATGTTTCGAGGATTTCTTTTTCTTTCTTTTCTTTCTTATCCTTTGCGAGCCTCCCTAGAAAAGGAGGTGGCATCACGACTGGTTTCTAAATTTTTTATTCTGGTCTGGCTTTTGGATCAGAGATCTACTTTCCCGTTCCTTATCTTGCCCATGACTTTTGTCTGGAACTGTTTTCAGAACTTTTTCGCTACGAAGAGTTATTGTACTTGTATTCTGCCGAAGATTTGGCTCTGTCTGGGAAGGTAATTTTCCTTGAGATTCCAAACGATTAACTACCATCGAGAGTTTACTAACTTGATTAGTTAACTCTTGTATTGATGCGTCTGTCCTCTGTTGATATTTTACAGTATCGACGACAAGTCTTTCACACAACAGCTTCTAAAGGTGTGCTCGGCTTGGGTTGTTGTTGTAATGGTTGCAGAGGTCTCAGTTGGTATGACGGGTTATATGGGGGATTAGCTTCGTAATTCAAGTTAGGATGATCATTCCACCCGGGATTGTAAGTGTTGGAGAAAGGATCATAGCGTCTTTGTGGAGGTCCCAGAAAACCTCCGACAGCATCAACATGTGCCGCTGAATTGTCATTAAGAATTGGGCACAAATCCGTCGGATGTTCAGACGTAGTACAAATTCTACACAGTTGGGTTAGACTCTTCTTTTCTGTAAGCAAGTATTGAAAAATATTAGTAAGCTTATCCAATTTATCTTCTAAGGATGAAATGTTTACCCCATTAACCCGTGTTGTGGGTTCCGAATTTGGCTGAAACTGTTGAGAATTTACCGCCATAGTGGATATCAGTTCTCTTGCCCTTTGAGGAGTCATATTGACAAGCGCCCCTCCATTAGCAGCATCAATCATCTTCATTTCTATAGGGAGTAAACCCTCGTAGAAATACTAAAGAAGTGACTGTTCGGTCAAACCGTGTTGAGGACAACTTGCACACAGTTTTTTGTACCGCTCCCAATAGTCATAGAGCGACTCACTCTCCAATTGGCGAATTCCCACTATGTGTCTACTAAGTTCAGCTACTCGCGATGCTGGAAAGAATCTGTCAAGAAATATACGAGATAAGTCATCCCACATTGTAATAAAATCGGGGGGTAAGTAAAATAACCATTCTCTTGCTGTATCAACTAAAGAAAAAGGAAAGGCCTGAACTTTTATTTTATCTTCGGTTACTCCCTGAGGTTTCATGCTTGAGCAGACCATGTGGAATTCCCTCAAGTGAGTGTGTGGATTTTCGTTCTTTAAGCCTCAAAAAGTGGGCAAAAGGTGAATTAGGCCTGACTTCAACTCAAACGAGGTTTCTCCGGTTGAATAGTTGATGTATAATAGTGTTTGCTCATTAGGAGCAGTGACTAGTTGACGAATGGTTCGGTTTGCTATCCTTTCTGGTTCACTGAGGTTGTTTTTTGCTTCTTTCGTTTCAGGAAGTGGTTCAGTCTCAGGTTCAACCACTTCGACTTGTTTCCCACGTTGAATTACCTCTGCACATATTGCTAGGCTCAACTTTTTGACGTCGGATTTTAGGATCCTTTATCCTAACTTAACTTCTACTTTACTTGCACGTTTAAGAGCTTCTGTCTCTTTTCGTCATACTCGTGCCAATTTCTCGATCTTTGAGTCGTATTTGAGACTCCGGATGAAGATCTGGTCATGAAGACGATTTAAACAATTGTAAGTGTTGCCAGAACCTGGCAACGTCGCCAAAACTGATTGTCGTCGATTCCACCAATATAATCCTACGCCTAATTTGCAAATTTAAGCAGTATAGGGAGTAGGGTCAATCCCTCAGAGACTGGGTTTACTGCAAATTGTTCCTCTCTTGACTAGATTTATGTCGGGGTAGTTGTCGTGCCCAAAAAGTTCGGAGGGATAAAATTTGAAACCTGAAATAAATAAAAAAAATGCGTAAAAAGTAAAAGCTAAAAATAAAATAATAAAAACAGTTAAATAAATCTGAAGAAAAATTAATTAAACTTAGCTCAACTTCAGGCACGGGTTTTTCCGTCTTTGAACTAATCCTCGAAATTAGATGAACTTCTCTTTTCCAATAAGCTAGTTATAGCTACCAATGATGCCTCAGACACCAACTCTTCCTTGTGTAAATTAGTTATGGAACGTCCAATAACTAACCCTTACCGATCGAACAACCTACGAAACATTCGTGATTTAGAACTCCGGCAGTTTTGCGTTCTAGAAGAGCCTAGCTCGAACCAATACCCTCAACCGCGTGGGACATTTAAATCCGGTTACTACTTCCCTTGACAGAACCAAACAACAATCCCCACTTGGCACGCCAATGTGTTTATGGAAAACCGATTTGACTTTGTGAGTTGATGAAGTCATACTCTTAATCCAAAGAAATAATAAATATTGAAAATCAGGAGTTAAATTACTCGGGTTCGTAACTCACGGGTGTTTGACGAGGTTAACACCGACCTAAAGTTGAAAGAGGTTTAGTTAACTAAGGTTTGGGGCATATTGGAGTTGGGCATATTTGGAGAGAGTTGGAAAAATGAAAAAGAAATGTAAGTGGATGGATGTGGGTGACGCAAGGTTTGGGTGCAGAATTTCCAAAGCTGGAAACTAATAAATGGAAAAATATAAGGAATCAATGTCAGCAAATAAATTTGCAAAAGGAAAGAAAAGATTGAATTCAAAAGATGAAAGCTTGATTGAAAACTTGATGAAAGACTTGATGATTAAATGAACAAAGTAGCCCCCTATTTATACTAGTGGCTTTGCTAAATTAAGAGCCACTAGCCATAGAAAATTAATGAAATAAAATATTTCATGATATAAAAATCCCTACATAATCTCCCACTAAGTCAACATAAAATTTCAGCTAATTACATCTTGGAAAAATTCTGCTTTGGCCCACCTTCTTTGCTCCTTTCTTCAATCTAGCCCAATTGTTTCTCCTTTTTGTCTTTTGACCCCAAATTTCACCCTTATATAAAATTCAATATAAAATGAAAAATCAGTGGTGCATTCTCATAAATTGACCAATTAAATTACATAAAATATATATTTTTAGCATTTAATCAATTACAAAAACAGTTATATATTTATTCTTTTTTTCTTTTAATTTTTTTTCTATATCCATTTTACAATACATATATTTTCTTTATTAGAAGCACCGTGTTACGTTAGAGCTAAGGAATCAAACGTAACATCTAACCCTTAGAAATTATTGGCTTTACTTCCAGAAATTGCAGACGTCAAACAGTTGACAAAAGTAAAATTGTGGTTACTCCTTTTGCAGGCATTATTGCCCACTTGTTCTTCTAGTTGTTCGGCTAATATTCGCCACGTTTATATACAATTTCTTTAATTACTAAACAAGATGCTATCGATTTTTAATTTTAGAACAAAATTGACGATTGGATAATAATAAGTCTCGCATCAAGTCAATATTTCAATTTGAACTACTCTTTTTTTTCCTACGGAAGTTCAGTTTGGTTAATGCATTCTGGATTGAAGAGGTGAATGGGGTTGCAAGATTGATACGAGGTTGGGGTTTATATTTTGAAATTCTGTTTAATGTTGAAGTCAAACGAGGCAACCATAAGATGTATGGATATGTCTTATAGAGTTAGACATATATGAGTACTTATATTTTAGCTTTTTGTTATCTTGTACTTGTTGATTGCATGATTGGTTGAATTGTACTAGTTGATTGCATGATTGGTTGAATTGGATATGTTTTGTTAATCTTGTCACTTCACCGATCATAAATATTGTCACTTTTATCTTTCTGGGCTTAAAGTTTGTTTCTTACACACTCTCTCTTAACTCCCTTTTCTCCATTAATTAATTTAAGTTATTATATCATTTATGCCATAGTGTATTTTTTTTAATCGGTAATTTTTAGTTATTCATATGATATGATATCTCAAAAATCGAATTAGAAGAAATTAGATTAGTGGAACCTAGAGCGTTTACGTTTTGATTTTTGAGTTAAGATTGTGAAATTATGTTAAGTGTGTTAATTTGGCTTAGTGGATTGGTGTTGTACTTGTGTGTGTGAGGTTTTGAGTTTGAATCTTTTTCTTGAATTTTTGTTATTTTTGTCTTAACTCCTATCATTGATCATCTTGCATAAATATTATTTTCGTTCAATTAATGACAAAAATGAGTATATTGATTCGGCTTTAACTTAACTTTTGATTTTGAGTTAATGTCAAACTCTGAATAATCTAATTAGTTATCAATAAAATCTGGGTAATGGGATATTATTATTTCTTTAAAAAATTAAAAAAAATTAAGTAGTTTTCCCCAAAATTCTCAAACTGCCTCTCACGTTACTATCCATTTCTACCATTATCATCATCATTATTATTATTATTGTTGTTTTAATTTATTTAAAAAAATAAATAAATAGGAAGTTATCCCCAAATTATTTTTTTGGCTTGTCGTCCCCCTCCCCCACTCTTTCTATTGTTGTGGTCGCTACCCGTGATGCTTTTGCAGTCAGATGTTCAGCAGCTACGTGCCCACAAAGGACGCTCGACAGTAATGTGTTCAAAAGGAGATGCTGCATCAGTGTGTCCCGGAGGCGGTTGTTGAGTAATTGGAGTTCCTCAAGTTGAGAACTGTCTTCAACCTGTGGTTAATATAAATCCTTTTCAATTACTTGCGTATCATCTCACTGTGTTAGGGGATTCAATGTTGACCAGCCTTGAGATCTTGCAAAAAGCGTAACCACGCAGTGAAGAATGCCTACTGATGAACTTCAATCACGCACATCTATAAATTATTGGTGTATGACACAGTTCATATTCTTGTGCCTCTTATTTTTTTTTCAAATTATTTGCAAGATGTATTTAATTAGATAATTTCTCAATTTAAAGTAATGATGGTTTTATCATTTATAGTTTCAATGCCCGGAAAGACACTTGTATTAAAATTTGGGACTATATGACATAAAGTTTGATGAAATGGTTCAACCAGAAATACTACCATTTTATTAATTCTTAGTCCTTTTCTTGAGATCAATCTTGTTAAATAAAGTCAATGATAAAAGTGGGTTACTTGAGATCAGTAATTATCTCAAACTCAGCTTGCTAGTATTCCGAGGCGGGAATGGGAATAATAATATTTGAATCAATGTCATCTAGATGTTTGAGGGGAGTTTTTGTTACTATTCAAGTGTCGGCAGTTAGACAAGAGTTCCGGTGAAGTTTTGGTAACGTCTAATCTTCCGGTGAATTGAGAACGATAGGGTCTATTCCTTCGTTGGGATTTGGAATTGCTACTATAATGCTGGTGTCGAAAAACAACTAGGTGTGTGATCCAATCTCGTAAAAACAGCGAACGATGTGATGTTAAAAACCTTTTATTGACGTCATACGGCCGTGTGTCAAGTTGTGTGGCAGACCGTGTGGGGGCTATTTGGGTCGTATGGGCCTCACGAGTGTGTGTTAGGTTGTGTGGGCCACACGGGCATGTGGGCTCATTTTCTAAAAATTTATCTCGTTTATGATGTGCAATTCATAATTGGATTTTTTATAGGGTTCATACTGCTTAATTAAGACTTGAAAACAAGGTATCTATTAATATGCTTCTATATTTGATGTGTTAAGGTACGTGAATTATATAAGTAAGATCTATGTTCTATCAATTCGGAGGGCATGTTTTCGTTTTGCTATGTTGTGTATGAGCATATGATGTCTGAACATATTACCCTTAATAACTTAATTAACCATTAAGAATTTAATGTTCATGATTGGCCATTACTTTTCTATATGATATAATTACCAAATAAGTCCATTAATGTAAGATTTCATAGCCATTTGACCATTTTAATTTTAGAATTTTACTTTTATATCTTTTACAATTTAGTCCTTTTCAATTAATTAATTATCTAAACCTTAAAATTTTCGAATCAAGCTTAAATTTACCACTATAATAGCTTCGTAAATATTTAATAATAATATTTACGGGCTTGGTTTATAGAAACGAGATCCTAAAACCCTACTTTTCAAAATCACTTAATTTTAGGGACAAATCACTTGAACTTAATTATTCATTCAAATAACTTAAATTATCAAATCAAAATTTATTATAATACTATATTTGACTCGTAAATATTAAATAATAATATTTACAAACTCACTCATCAAATTTGTGACCTCGAAACCACCATTTTTGACACCACTGAAAAACGAGCTGTTACAGGTAATCAGCAAATTTAAGATTGGATGGCGTGCGGGAGCTGGGATTGTTTAGCGGTTAAACATATAAGTTGTTTTATGTTTTCAATTATTTTGGACTATAAATTTGTTTTGGGTTTTGTATTTTGGTTTTTGCTTTGATATTTTAACGTTAAACTGCAAAATCATATGATTTATCAAACTAAAAATTTGATTTTCAAAATAAAAACTCTAGAAATTTTTGTTGCAAAGATTAAGTAATCACTTAAGTGTTTTTCTGTAAATAATCAAATGGTTTTTAACGAATGTTTGCCTTAGTACTAGAAATGATCTGCCAACACTAGTATTTTTAAAACACATGATTTCGAATTCAAATTCTTGGTTTTAAATAAGTGTTTCTAGACTTTGGTTTTTCTAAACATTTGTGAGAGTTTTGTTAAATTTTATGTTTTCGAAACGCTTACTGATTTTGATTAAAACAAAAGCTTTTAAACAAGTTGATGTAATTTCTCAATATATAGTCATAACTTCTAGGCCGGGTTTGGGATGTTACACATGGTTTACTTTTTAAAAGGATAAGGAATTTTTTTTGCTTATTTTGAAGTCTTATTTTTTACAAGAGTTATTATTCATTCTTCTAAATTCAATTTTAAATTTGTACTAATTGTTCTTTATTGCATGTCTAACTTTTGTAATACATGTGTATAAAATAAAATTTTTCCTTATGATATTACACTAGTAACTAGAGGTGATGCTAGGGGGTTGGCACTCCTAAAAGTGAACTTCTTAGTTAAGTCCCTTTAGAAGTAATAAAATTACGAAATAATCCATAGTAAAATTACACTTTGCCCCCAAAATATGAAAAAAATTCTATTTAGTCACTTCAAAAAATAATGGAATTATGGATTAATACATGGTAAAATTACATTTTGATCTCTAAAAAATTTTATAATTCAATTCCACCCCCTAAATTTTTTTTTTTGGTTTCCCCCATGCTAGTAACCAAATGAGGCATTAAGATCTACTTGGTCTTTTTGGGATTGATTCTTTTTCGTATCTATACTTACATTAAGCCTTTAGCTGAGTTAGTGTCATGAGTCAATCGAGTACCAACTCTATTGAGATATTAGTAAAATACATTTTTATATACAAAATAAGAAATATTAATACAATACTGTTTTTATCTTTTCATATGTTTAATAGGCATAAAGCTAAATTGAGCCCTCAATGCTTACATCGTTTGCCAATTTAGTCCTTATTCTTGTTTTTTCTTTTCTTTTTTTTTCTTATCTTTTTCTTTTTAGCTAAGTTTAGCCCTTAACCCTTTAAAAAAATAGTCAAATCATTTTTTAATGAAAATATGGACTAAAACATTAAATTTTAACAATATTGGTGTGACAGACCACGTGTACTTCATGTTGACATGACACTATTTATCTTATATGTCATGCCAACAAATGATTTAAAAATTATAAAAATATTCCAAAAATTTTCAAAAAATAAAAATATTCATAAATTTTCAAAAAAAATCCCATGAAGTACATATGGCTTGTTATACATGCTATCACGTTTAAAAATTTAACGTTTTAGTCAATACTTTCGTTAAGAAAATAATTCAACTCTTTTTTTGAAAGGTTTATGGCTCATTATGACTTTTTTTTAAAGGTTGAAGGTTAAATTCAGCTAAAAAAAGAATAAGGGTCAAATTGTTAAAAAATGTAAGCATTGAAGGCTAAATTTGACATTATTCCTTTTTAATCAAATAATACTACAATGGTATTTGAATTTAAGGCACATGCTTGTTAAAGTTTTAATTTTGATACTTCAATCATAGTATCATTAGATTTTTATATGATTTTTTAAAAAGCATAATTGTTACATAAAAAAATTTCACCCAGGTGTGCCATAAATCTAGTTGTCATTAATTAAGTTGGTGCCACTTGATTTGTGGCACCAAAATCAATCAAAAAATTTATATTTATACTATTATTTAAACTCTTAACTAAGTTGGTGTCATGAGTTATCCAGACACCAACTTAATTGAAAATTACTAAACAACCCTTGTATATTTGAAATAAGTTATATTCTTATAGGGGTACTTTTGTCTTTTTACATTTTAATAAAATCAATATAAAATTTTCATATGTTGAGATTTGAACCCATACCATATTGCCATTGACATCTATAAAATCTTTGGAGTGTATTTTAATGTTATTATACAAATTATTTCACTTACATTATTTGTATATATTAATAATATTATTGATTGAGTTTGTACATACTAGAATTTCCATAATTGTAAAAGATGTGATATAAATTTTTGGTGATGGGGTTTTAAATCTTGGGAGCTGGAGATACATGATGAGATGGAATCGATGGGAGATAATTTTGATGAACTGACCTTTTATTTTTGAAGATATTTTATGAAAAGCATCAAATATTGTGTTTAAAAAAGAAAAAGAAAAAGAAAAAAAGGTGATGGAATATGATTAAATCTAATTATAGACTGAGTCGAGTTGAGTTTGGGTCTGGTCAATGTAAAATTTTAGGTATAATTTTTAGGCTCGGTTTAGTTTAATCCAAAAAATGAACTTAAAATTTGCTCAAGCTTAGTTCTAATAAAAAAATATTAAATTTGAGTCTGGCTCGACCTAATTGTATTAAATTATTTATATAAATTTTTTTAAAAAAATACAATACACAAATACACTAAAAATATTAAAATAAATATTTATCAACAAATTAAAAATACATAAAAAATCTTTATGCTTAAATAACACTAAGATAGCTACAAATTAACAAGTAAATTCCTATAAAATAGTAGCAAAATTAATAATAAAACAAGAGTTATACAATATCTGAACAATAACAACAAAATAGTAATAATATAATAGCAAATGACAGCCAAACAGTAGCAAAAAAAAAAGTTAGAAAAATTTAGGCTAGACTCGAACTAAAAAAATTACCCAAAGCTCAGCTCATTTAAAAGAAAAGCATTAATTTTTTTTCCAAACTCGTTTTTTAAGACTATGGTTTTATTTAAATCCTCCAACTTGTATTTGGGCGTAGGCAGGTGGAATGGAGATAGAAGAAGAAGAAATGAAAGATGAGATGAAAGTTTAATAGAAAAAAGTAGTATGATGAGGGCGGATGAGTTGATAGAAGAGATGAATCCCAACTTTAGACAAAAAGTAATATTTAGTAATATTTTGATGACGAAGTTAACCAAGTATCTAATGAAGCTACCATTTTAATTTATTATTTTCAATTTTAGATACGAGTTAAATAAGTACTAAATAAATATATATTATCACACTTGTCAATGGAAGTAAGCAATTTTCACCCTATTAAACCCCCTAATCTATTATCTTGAATGGAATTCAAATCAACATTCTTGGCCGTAGATTTTTTTATTTAATCATCACGTTGTGCAGATGCTCTACTTTTTAAAAAAAAAAACTGAAGGGAATCTCGACATTTTCCATTGAAATGGGCTTCGTCTAACAGCAATGTTGACACCATTTTTATAGAAGAAACCAAAAACAAATAAACAACCCTCAATTCTGAAGAATAACTAAAACCCTCATTTTTTTATTCTTCCGAAATTGGGAAATGTCCGGAACCTACTGCTGTTTTTACACTTCACATTAATCAACTACCATGTCTGCATTAACTGAGTCATCGTTGATTGTCATGTCTACACGATCGAACTTCATACTTTATATCCGCTCTTGAACCCGTATCTAACCCCGCTTGGGCCACAACCGGAGCCGAGGGAGCCACCTTTCTCCTCCTTTTCGGCGACCCGTTCTCTGCGCCGGAGGATGAAGAATTAGACGGCTCAGGTGATGCCCTCTTTGATGTTACCCTCACTGGATCAGGCACCCCGGAGTTCACCCTTAGTGGAAAATTCAACAAAGCCCTTGACCCACGCATCCTATAAGCTGCTTTATCATAAGCCAAAGCCGCATCCTCAGCTGTTTCAAAAGTACCTAACCAAACCCGAGCCCCATTTTTAGCCGGGTCCCTTATCTCAGCTGCGAACTTCCCCCACGGCCTTTGCCTAACTCCTCTGTAATGCCCCGCTTTGGCGGGAACCGCCGCCGGAACAACCGTGTTCAGAGCCCTATCTACTTTCCTCACCGGTTCCTCAAATAAAATCTCTTGCGGCTCCGGTTTTATTGGAGGTAAATTCATTGAAGAGTTATCGGAGGGTGCCCATCCCACGGTTAAAGCATCTCGGAGGAACCCGAAAACAAGCATGTCTTCAGAATCGTTTTCTTTAAGAGGGAGGTCACCCCAGGTTTCAGTCAAGCATGGGTACAAGCGGTTGAAACTTGAGGTCCTGCAAACCATGGGGAGAGCGGTGGTAGTGGTAGTGGTACAATCAATGGTAGCATCGAGTCGGAAGTCTGATGAGTCTCCGAGTAAGTGTCGGCGAATTGAGTCCAACACTGCCAAATCGGAATCGTTGCTACTCGGATACATCTCCATAACGAAACCTGTTAAATGTCGAGTAAGTTGGTGATTCGGGGTCGGTGTTGTATTAGAAAAAGAAAAAAGGAGAGGAATGTTGAGAAATTAGGAGTCTGAAACCTTGTTTGGCAAAGACGAAGGAGGAGGTGGGTTTATATAGGGAAATGAAATCAGATGCATGAATTTGGGTTGGCGGATTTTACCGTTTTGATTTTATTAATATTTTTCTATCATAATAATAGTGGGGCTTAATTTTATTACATTTCAAGTTTTTATGGATGAATAGGATTTAGGAACCAGCTTTTTAGACACGTGATACATAATCTTGTATTTAAAAAATTTATTATTATATTTTTTTTGAAAAAAATTAGATTATAATTTAGAATATGACATTTACATTAATGTATAGTAGTTGTAATCACAATTCTCAAATAACTAATTTTAGATCACGACAAATTATATAAAATATTGAATCATAACATGCAAAACATATGCATTTATTTTTTGTTTTTGCCAAATTATATGCATTTATCTTTTAAAAATGATAAAGAATATTTAGTATAGAATCATATTCCTAATCCTTTCTAAATAAGAAACTCTTTCCTGAAAGAATATCATAGGTCAAACCCAAGGGTCATAATATATCATATTTGTGTCATAGTTAATTTTTAAATTAATTAATAGATGCTAAAAATGGTATATTATCATTAATTAAAAATAAAATAAAATAATTAATTACTTTAATCTTTAATTAATTAAATTAATATGAGATTGAATAATAAAGAATTCTTGTAGAACCATTTAAATTCTACAATATCTCTCTCTTATTCAAGTGATTGAAGAAAAAACTCCATAAATCTTTGCAAAAAAATTTAAACAACATGAAGAAATTTTCACAAATTTCATATTAGTTTTGAAGAAAAGTTACTTTTTGATCTAGTTCAACCGCATAGAGAGAGTCAAAATATGTTTCTGAATAAAAAAATATATTTTTCAATCCAAGTCAACACGACACTTAAAACAATTCACATCCATATAAAATCAAATTAAACTACCCTTAAATTAAATCTCAAGAAAACTCGACAAAAATTTCCTCAATAATTATATCTTCTTTTCATAATTATCAATAAAATTTTATATTCAGCAGTCGGGTCGAAATTTGCATATACACATACTACAAGCATGAATTAAAACTTTAAACCACACCCACTATAATGTGTATGCCACCCTTTGCTGCAAATATATTAATTATCAGTATTATTATATATTTCAGTTTTATCGGTTCATCATATCTAAATTTTAATATTTATATTTATATCTCGAAAATATTTTTTAAATAATATTTTGAGTTTAATTCTTGTAAATGAAAAAATTTAGTTCATGAGAGAATTAAATCTTTTTAAAAGTGATTCAAATCTAAATTTAATCATAATTTAAATACTAAGAAATTACAAAAACAAAAAACACTAAGTACATAACTATGGTAATCACTTGTATAGAGAACCGCCATCAATGGTTGATATTTCCCCTAAGCCACCGTTGATCACATACACACTTCTAAGGATATAGATAATGTTACAAAAACAAATGGTGTAATTTAGAAGGGGAAACATGAATTGTTTTGCTTTCATATCAATTTGGACTATCGACGGAAGAAAAGTCTGCTTTCTATTTTTGGCAATAAAAAGCAAATCTTAAGCTTAAAGCAGGGTATTTTGCCACAACGTGCCAACCATCACCACGTGCGGGTTTCGACTTTCGGCCGCAATGTTTGAGTCTCCAAATTTTGTCTTCAACGCGACAAAAACTGCATCCTTCTTTGTCCTATAAAATATAAACCAGAAAATTTCTTCCTTAAAAACTATGCGTATATAATGCAAAATTGGTTACGTTACAATAATAAAACTTTGAATACTAATCAGTAACTGTTCGGAAGAAGTGCAAGTTTTTTTTAATTATTTAAACTAAATTTATAATTTAAGGTCGATATTGTTTAGAAAGTTTTACCTAAATATCATTTTTGGCCTGAACATAATTAAGCGCAGATCGTAAAATAAATGAAGATACTTGTAGTTGTACAAACAAATACTTTGAATACTAATATTATTAATATCTACAAGTCTTGCTAAGAGAATTAATCCACTAAAATAACCTCAGTACGAATGATAATGATTTAAGCCCAAACCCAAAACTCTCAAGTTGTAGTCTCACCTATATATATTTTGTTCAATCATATAAAAGTATAGTTCTCACAACTTTTTATCACAATCACCTATTACATAAATTATGTCATTCAAAGTTGATAAATATACTCTTAAAAATAAATTGTTCCTACCTTAAACAAATATGAAAAACTTAAAACTCATCATCAATAAGTCACCAATATGCAACACATTGAATAGTGAACCATAACTTTGATGAGCGTTCTTCTAATGTTTATCCTTGCTATTGAAAGCCTATTATATTTTTCTTTTGGAATGTACACCTTATCATCTTAATAAGTGTGGCCGTTGTGATGTCGAGGACTTTTCATATTTTATCCTCTTACCTCATAAGAGATATTTTCATAAATTGTTTAAAAGACTTGACATCATACTTTGTTTTTTCTGCATCATATTGTGTAAAATATTATGATTGGTGTTATTAGAACAATTCAAAGCACAACTTCTACACAACTCAGTATCCTACCAATCTCATCCTTTAACATTTTTGACAAAATAAAACTAGCAGTAAAAATCATATCTTACAACTAAAATAAGACGAGAGATTAATTAAAAGAAATTTAGGTCTCCCTTACAAAACAAGCTTAAACAATATCAAATAACAAAAGTTCAAAGTTTGACTTGTAGCAATAAACTCTCACCAAATAAAGCAAAATCCCCTCAAAATAAAAACAACCATCTTCTTCTTTTCTACTTTTTTTTTTTTGGAAAAAAATTCAAAGAAGATCTTTAAGGGGACTCAGCTTCAAGATCTTGAATGTATTGCAAAACTTTAAGATTATATTGATTGATGTTCAATAGTTGAGGGTTTAGAAAAGACAGTTTCTTGCAAAGATGGTTCAACATTTGAGCTCTCTATTTCATAGAATGAGTATTTATGGCGATAGTTGTGGGTACAACAATATCATCAACAACAAGTTATTCAATTACTTCCTCAATAATTGGTGCAATAGGTTGAATTGTGTCACCTACATAGATTCCAACATCAAACTTAGTGTTATACTTCACTCATGTGCTGGAGGCTCCAAGTGATCATCATTAGTAGTAATCTTTTTCTAACTTATTAGTATATAATAAATTAAGGAAATGAAGGGCAATTATTGTAAAACATCATCTGTCTCATATTCCAAAATATGGTTAAAAATTAAAGTACCAAAACAAACTTTTATTTTACCCATGGTTTTCAAAACTAAACTAGATTAGCTGATTGAATTGATTGACTGAGAACATGGTCAAACTATGGTTTTCAAAACTAAACTAGATTAGCTGATTGAATTGATTGACTGAGAACATGGTCAAACTAGTTTAATAGGTATCATAAAATCGAAGGAAAATTAAACCAATATAAAATTTTTTGTAACACCCCTAACCCATATTCGTTGCCAGAACAGGGTTACAGAACATTACCAAAACTTACGGAATGAATACAAACATATTATATTATTTTATCATACATGTCAGAAAATTTATCGTAAAGTCCCTTATTAGGGCCATTGAGGCCCAAAACATACATTAGAAATAAGTCGGGACTAAATTGGAAACTCAGATAATTTTTTGTGAAATTTTAAAATTTTTCCTAGGTGCAGGGGTCACACGCCTGTGTGGTCACACGCATGTCCTAGGCCGTGTGGTATATGAAGTAGGTCACATGGCTGTGTTCTCAGCCCGTGTAACTCTCTGACTTTCAAAACATTAAGGTGCAGGGGTCACACTGCCAAGCCGCACGCCCGTGTGCCAGGACGTGTGAAAAATACTGAGCATTCTATTTTAAATTTTAAGATGCAGGGGACACATGACTAGAACACACGCCCATGTGCTAGGCCGTGTGTCTCACACGGTTGAGACACACACCCGTGTCTCTGCCCGTGTGGACAAAATAAGGTAATTTCCAAGCCTTATTTCTCACCCATTTGATCATTCACCTACACAAACATTTTAACACATCCAAAAGCCAGTCCAAAACATTTAAAATCATGCAAAACTCAAGTCTCATACATACCATATCACTTCATAAATCTATGTTTGTGAATTTATCTATTTGACCACATTTACTTAATAATATACTAATATTCATAAACCAAGTTAAGCACTTATACCAAACATGAAATTAACTCATATGTTAATATACCAAAACACATTCATCACAAGCCATTCCAATGGCTATTTATGTAACACCCCTTACCCCTATTCGACACCGAAATAGGGTACGAGGCATTACCAGAACACATACACTTGTAAACGTATTTAACCGAGTTTTAAAATTTCATCTAAATTAAAACTTTCAAAATTATTAACATGCTTTTATAACTCTTCACAATATATCCTCAAAATATTTTAATCATAATAAATAGGGCCTACGAGACCCGATACATACTCATGAAATTCAACGCTTCATTTCCATTTCATTCACGTACAATTCAATGTCATTAAGTTCAATACTAATACGTATTTACCATTTAACTCAACGTATATCGATTATATCATTCGTTAACACATTTATGAAATTCTCAATTTTGCAATGAAAATATCACTCTAGCTTAAATAACAACATCAATTCAACTCATCATCCCCTTTTTCATCATTTTACCCTTCAAGTAAGAACTTACTATTTCATTACCTTTCCAAAGTCGTTCCTATGCATATTACACAAAACATAAACATATCATTACAATGCATAACTTATAAGTTTAACGTGGCATAATTCAAACACAACTTGGCCAAAGCCTAAGCATGTACACCAAACATATTAGCCAAATAAACATATAGCATAAGCATTATAAGCATGGATGAGCACAACATTTATTCACGTATCAAACTTAACAACATGTGTTAATTCATAAACCATTCATGACATTACTTCATGCCAAATCATATACCAGATATATCACACATACATACTGTGAAACTTTATTTTGCCACATGAGCTTAAACCACGACCAATAATGCACAAATATAAGCATAATTTCTATTTCATCATTTATCAATTATAATCGAACATATAACCAATTATACACAATTCATTCATATATTTTTTTCTCCTCCTCCTCTCCGTTCCACATCCTTAATATATAACACACTCAATTATCATTATCCAAAATTTCACTATTTGCTCATATGTAAATTCAAAACTGTCTGTCTGAGTCACTAAATTATTTATATCTCAAGCTACGGAACTCCAAATTAAGATCCATTCATTTTCCCCAAAAACTAGACTCACATATCTTATTACCATAAAATTTTAAAAATCTTTGGTTTAGCCAAATAGTACAGTTTATTCACTAAAGTCTCCCCTATTTCACTATTCAACAGTTTCGACCACTCTTCACTAAAAATTAATTATCGCATTGTACAAAATTAGTATAATGTTCTCATTTGTTTATTTTGAAAATAGACTCATTCGTAATTCTAAACATATAAAGTTTAGCCCATAATTATTTTTGTACCATTTTTGATGATTTTCCAAAGTCAGGATAGAAGATTCCGAAATCATTCTGACCCTGTCTCACTAAAATTCAAATATCTCATAATATAAAACTCTTTTGCTTTCTCTGTCTCTTTTATGTGAAAATAGACTCAATAAGTTTTAACTTCATATTTTGTTCATCCTCTAATTGAATTTCTAAAATTTTTGGATAATTTTCAAAATCAAACTACTATTGTTGTCTCAAAACTATTTTAGTATAAAATGTTGATAACTAAATTTATAACACCTTCCTTTCCTTTCTCTTCAATATTTTCCATCACTTCCTCTTATTTCCCTTTACTAACATAACAAGAATATAGAACCTTATATAATGAAACTCTACATTAACATTAATTTCCTACTTTTTCAATAATATCAAATTCAAAAATATATTGAAATCTTGATATTCTTACATTGTGCTATTGATTTCAATCTTTAACTTGATTTTCTCTCTCCTCCAGCTTCTATTTCTTGGATCTAACTTGATATTCTAGCTCCTCATAGTCTCCTTGTTATCTTTCTCTTTTGATGGCTATGTATATTCTTTTGATTTCTAGGTGAAAATGGTAAATTTTTGGTGGAAGGACCAAATTGTAAAGAAAGCAAAACTTTCTTTCTTTCTCTCTTCTTCTCATTTCTCTCTTCTTCTCTTGTTGGATGCATGGGAAGATGATGATTTCTTTTCATCTTTCCTCCTTTTATATTAATCATTTAATAATAAAATAATACTAAAAATCTTAATAAAATATGAATTAAATAACATTCTAGCTTATAACGGGACGCTCTTTCAAGCTACGGTACGTCCGCAACATATGAAGGAACATTACCATTTCAGGAAATAGAACTCTGTATCCAATTGAGTTTCATTCATTTTATCGGGACTTATTCATTTATCAGGAATTGTTGGATATGAGGTAAATTATATACACATACATGACATTTATACAATTTACATATTCAACATTCAACTTAAGCATATAAATATACACAATTTAGTTACATGAACTTACATCGACTAATTGTTCGTGACTTGTAATCTATTAATCCGTCAATTTTTCTTTACCTCGATCTAGCTCCGTATTTGATCTATCCGGATCTATATGAGTAAATTTAACATAAATTTAATACAATTTACATTCAATTCTGTCCAAGTCACATCTTAGGCAAAATTACTATTTTGCCCCTATACTTTTACTAAATGACGATTTCATCCCTAGGCTCGGAAAATGAAATTCATGTAATTTATTCCTTATTACAAGCCTAAATACTTTCATATGTATCAATAGTAGCCCATAAATTCCATGAAATTTTAGAATTTCACATAAATTCAACAACTTTACAAATCAATCCCTAAAACATGATTTCATCCAAAATTTCTTAATAAAATACTTTTAAATACCCATCAACATCTCAATTTCATCATCTAATAACTAAAATAATATGAATTTATCAATGGTATCTTCCAAAACTTTGAACAAAATCAAAAACTAATGAAATAGTAAGTTGGACCCAATTGTAAAAGTCACAAAACATAAAAATTTCAAGGAAAAAGCAAGAATTAAAATTACACGAAGCTAAAATATGAAAGAACAGCTTAAACCCTCTTCAATGGATATTTTTGACAGAAAAATGATGAAGAAAATGTCTATAAACTATTAAAATCACATTTGGCCATATAAAATTTGTTTTAATTCCAATTTTGCCCTTAATCACATAATATCCTTGATTTTTTTTCACGTTGCACCGCCTCAACCATCTCATGTGGGTCTACTTTCCCTTTTAGTCCTCCCTTATTTAATTGTTAAGCTATTTAATCACTTTTGAAAGTTTTGCACCTTTTTCAGTTTACTCCTTTTTAATTAATTGACTACCGAAACGTTAAAATTTTCTAACGAAATTTTAATACTACCTTAATGACACTCCGTAAATATTTATAAAAATATTTATGGCTCGGTTTATAACACTGAGGCCTTGATACCTCTTTTTCTCAATTTCTTGACCTAATAAATTTTTATAAAACACAAATTACTAATTCAAAAATCTCTTAAAAATTATATATAACTGTTAAATATTAAAATAATGAAATCTATGAGATTTCTTGTTGGGTTTAGTGGCCTCTCACTGTTTTCGACATCATTTAAAATCGGGCCATTACATCTTTAACACCTTCACTCGACTTGATTGCTGAATTTTAGCATGGGGTGCCACAAATTGATTGGATTAGACTAATCATAAGTTTTAAACTTACAATTTGTACGACTGACTTTATTAACTACCAATAAATACTTCTTACAACAGAAATCTTAAACTAAACAAAAACTTACTATCTCCAATTTCAAACTCTAAGGAAACTATTTAATTACAATATATTTGACCTTGAGGCGTAGCCTATGGAGGTACCTTATTCGATGTGCATGACACCTTACTGATGAAATTCCTTGGTTCCACACGGTCTGGCTTGGTCCCTCCTTAAGTTCCTTATCCAACGAATCATGCAATCATAGGCTAAAACTTCTAAAAGTTTAAATGAACTTAGTGAATTTCCTTGTTACCACATATATGAATATGACTAACCCCTTTCTTGTTGGGGTATTAACTAAAATACTTTAACTCCCTGATTTTCTTGGACATTCGCACTTTAACTAGAGTGTCGGACTCTTATCTGACTTCCACATTCCTTTATTGGTGGATTGATCGTTTAGCGATCATTACATGGTCGAGCTTATGACCCTTCAACTAATTTTAATGGGCTCTAGATGATTTATCATCCTTACTAATAAGTGCTAAAGGTAAGAAGCCTTAATCTTATTCTTAATGCATTTTTGGGTGATTATTCGATGTTAATTGTGAATTTTATGCTTCTAATCCTTTAAATTAATGGTTTTATGCTTAATATAGCATTTGAGAGCAAAATGAGAGAAAAACGAGCGAAAAAAAAAGAAAATCAGAGGAAGCTACAAGAACCACACGGGCTGACCCATTCCACATGACTGTGTGTCCACACGGGCTATCACACAGCCATGTGGTAGGCCATGTCGATTTCACGAATTTTTATCCTAAACTGCAAGAAATCAAATTTTTAGGTTTTTTAGGCATTCTAAGACGTATAAGGGAGTTCAATTGGTTAATCGACCGGCTAATCAACCCGAACTATTATTAACCGAATTAACTGACCCTTTTAAACTCTTAACCGTTAATCGAACCAAAATTTATAACTCGATTAATTAACTAATTTTGAACTGAATTAACCATTAACCGAACATCTAAAAAATTATTAACCGACCATTGACTGAATTAATTCAGTTAATCGACTGATTAATCAAATTCAGTTGTTTAACCGAATTAATTTGGTTTTACCTAAAATTTGCACACCCTTAAAGACGTATATATGAAAAAAAATAAGAAAATAGGAAGGGGTCATCATAGAAGACTCAAGAAAACAACTCGAAAAACACCATTAAAGCCGATTCTGAAGTAGATTTTCATCAAGATTGAAGATTCCCATTTGATTTTCGAGGAGATTATCACGAGTTTCTTTATTTCTTTCGTTATACTATATCTTGGATTTTTTTAAAATTTAATCTTCCATTATGCATTAATTGGGGAAATTTGAGTCAAAATAAAAATATATATAACATTTTCTTAAGCAGCTACGAGGCTTCCTAAATCACGCCATTTATCCCTAAATTCATTACATCCTATAAGTGGTGCCTTGGGCAATCAAATCCTACTCTCTAAATTGATGCCTAGACTTCACATGAATCGAAGCTCATCAATTCAAATCCGAATAAATAAAAGTAAATAAAAATAAAACAAGGGAAAACCAAAAATCAAAAGACCTTTCCCTTTCCCTTCTCATTTGTAATTGCATTTGTTGAAGATTTTCTTCTATTTGGGAACTTGGAACCTAGAAGATTTTGTGCTAAAACAATTTTCATTCCTACAATTCCTTTTATTAACTGAGCTCCTCGGAGGCCTAGTTCTTTCTTCTCCGGACTTAGACCCTCAAAATCATCGCCGACTTGCATCCTCATTTTCCCTTTCTTTAGTCATTTGTCCTTCTTTTTTAGTTTTCTAAGTTTGGTGACTATAATTCTCATAAATGAGACATCAGTGCTCTTTTTTTTGCATTTTGTGTCCTCATTCCATACCCCTTTTATCCTTCAAAATGAATGGATCGACCCCCTTCGAAGTTTTTTCCATCCAGAAGGTTGGCAAATCTCTTCCTCTTCCCCACGCTGTCATCGCATATGCGTATCTTGGATGTTTCTATTTTCAAGCATGAATAAATTTTCCAGATACCTAAGGAGATGAACTCTATAATGGATTCTATCGTTTAATTTTTATTTTACACAATAAATACTTAGATCTAGTTCTCAATTATGTGTGCTTAATTCTTGGTTTAATATTTCTAGATTATTGATCCCTGTTTGATGTGCTTAAATCAAGGGAGCAATAAACCATGTTTAAGAGTAGATCTTGCATAATTGAGTGGAGTTGCATGCAATCTTAGAAATAGGACTACATAAATCTACTAGATTATAGTCAAATCTAATAGGGGAGTCCATAGCACGAGTTAATGCGATAATAGATCTTTTAATTAGAAAAAAATCTCAATTAATCAATTTAGAGTCAGTTGCTCTTATTCTTGAAAGAGATATTAACAAAATTTAGGGATTTTTACGGATCAAGTTACTAAGTAAATAAATTGCATAATTTAGATTCATAATGATAGATGAAATCTAGGTGAATTCTTTCTTGGGTATTATTTCGCTTCTTGGTTATTACTCGATTATTTTCATGTTTCGTTTTTTGTTGCATTCATAGTCAATTAATTTAGTTAATTTTAGTTTTAATCAATCACTCAAATTTATTAGTTAAATAATAGAAAGTCCGTAATTATTAATACTTTTAGTCTTCGTGGGAACAATATCTTTGCTCACTGTAGCAATACTATTAATTGATAGGTGCACTTGCCTTAGTCAAAATTTTAGTTAGTTTCGTGAACATCACTTACAATTTCTCACTTTTCCTTGTGCATAACACCTTCTATTCCTTTTTCTTTTCCTTACACTTTCCATCATGAACATCCATTTTACTTTCCTATCTCGGAAACACATCATAAGTCTAGTGTATAACTGACATTCTACTCATAAGGCCTACTAGAAAAGGGTCATGTCACACTAGCAGTCTTAACTTTATTTCATCATTTCTACTTCAACCCTACACTTGGGTTTAAATGTTGTTTGGCTTGCACTCTTGTAAACCATTCTAATTATGATCCATTGCTGTTAAGGCCCATCAAATCCGCCTACATTAGACCATTTTGGCTTGCAGTTTACAACAAACTATTAATCGTTCGAGTTCACATTCTTCCTTGTATGATGGTTCCCTGTGAAACAAACTTTATAATGAATACTTTCACATTGGGCTTTCCTCAAAGATGAATAGTTTTGACAGATATATCTATCACTTGGATTAACCTTCTTAGTTCCTCTTCATGTCAATGGGTTCTAATTGACCACTCTTTATTAAATAGACCATCGAGGGTACTTGTGATCGAACCTCTTAGCTTACCAAGTTTCACTGAGCACTTTCTGGCGGTTCTAAATGGCGGATCATCATCTACGATCCTCGGATAAATCTTATTTCATTTGATTATACACCAAGCACTACTGAAACATCATTTCTCATGTTTGATTCTTGTTGGATTAACACTCAGATGTCTTACCAGCTTCCGTGCTTACTGTTTTGGCGTGCCATTCCCATTTCTACTATATTTGCCTTGTTCGACGGATTCCTCTGAATCCTGTTGCTAACTATAGCTCGCTAACACTGTTAGTTTCTTCTATCCCTTTTTCCATATTCGTGGTTTTTTTATAATTACCGTTTTGGCAATTTACCATGTGTTAAATATCCCAAAAGACTACCCCGCGTTTAATGTCTCGATGGGCTACATATGTGTCATAGCCGAGCTACAGTCTTACTCATCAGACTTTATTTTTTAATGTTCTGATGGACTTCCTCATGGTTATTGTCTTGGTGGACTATCTTGTTTTTAATGTTTCAATGGACTCTTTATGCTGCAACAGCTGAGTTATGGTCTTAACATATACCCTATGTTTAACATCCTGACGAACTTTCTCGTTTCTAGTGTCTTAGTAGACCCTCTATATTTCCATGGCCAAGTCATGGTCCTACACATTATTCCCTATGTTTAATGTATTGGAGAACTTTATTGGTTGCCATAGCTGAGGTATTGTATTACACCTTAAACCTCTTTAAGGTGTCGCTCCGAAGAACCTTACCATTGTCTCGGTGTCACCCCATAGAGCATGCTGGTGGTCGTCGGGGTATTGCTCTATGGAACCTAATTACTGTTGTCACTGTGTTGCTCTAGAGATCCAATAGATATCATTCTCTTTCTAATTTAACCTTGATGCTCGAACATCGCAATGTCACCGCTACAAGGCCCGGAGCTTCATACATCTCGGTTCGTACTTAACACTATTGTATGACGAAATCTTAATGGAATTTCATTTCTCTATTTATTCGCCCACACCTCTTCCCTTTCTAACATTGGTGCTTGAACACTGCAGTGTCTCATCTGCAAGGCCCAAAACTTTGCATATAACGGTTTGCATCCAATAATATCATATGATGATGGTAAACGGAACTTCATTTCATAAAACATCCTCCCAATCCTAACTTCATCTATCCCGTCAATATCTTTCCCTTTGTATTCCACAATTTATAAACACACAGGAATAGACATATAATCACATAAACATAATAGCATGGAGCACACCAAACTTAGATATGTATTATTATAACCATTCTATGCATATTGACACACTTGCGGATACTCATTACCTACTCAACCTTGTGCATACATAACATTCTCAAATAACAAAGATTATACATCATCATAGAACTCATCATGGACTCAATATAGTTTCATGCTAGCAACTAGCGTCCGGGAAACAAAGTATAGAAACTTACATGATGGCTCTTGCCTCCCAAGATTAGCTTTTCCAAATGCTAGAGCTTCCATTCTCTTGGTAATTAAGGAGAAACAAGTAGAACTCCTAAAACGGTTTTGAAAATTCTTAACTTCATTTTCTTAATCTTACATACACTGAAGGGCTTATAACCTTACCAGCTGACTAGATTCTCTACTTTTTTGACTCAAACCTCATGATCTTCGCTCCATGCAAAGCTTCCTACAACTTTTTTTTCGGAGCAACCAAGGGAAAAAGATAAAGAAGAAGAGAAAGTGAAACAAATTTGAGAAGAATTCTCCACGGGAAGTCATTTCCTGGTTATTTATAGCCCCTCACACTCGGTTATCAACCAATAGAAACCATCTGTTTGTAATCATTTTGTCTGCCACTAAGGAACTAGCTGGTTTTAATCCAACCAAACCAGAATTGGATCTCAACCATGTCCAATTCACTCACTAATTTTTTCTAATTTTTCAGTAGAGACCACCAACTTAAGGCTTCTTTCAATTTAACCCCCACTTATTCCTATTTTTCAGGCTTAAATAAAATCGGGTGTGACAAAATCAATTAAACTAGGTAAAAACCATTTAAAAGAAACCATTCGTGGCTGCTTATGTTTCTATTATTATTTATTTATATTTATTTTTTATAATTTTTACTATTTTTTATTTTTTATTTTAAATATTATAATGGTTGAACTAGCATTCAAATAATTCAACCAATAATCGGTGGTCTAATCAGTTCAACCACTAGTCTAATTCTTACAACATTAGTTTTAATGCATATTTTCTACAATAATATGCCTAATCCTTTCCAACTAAAGCATCATGAAATGTGGGCATCCAACTGCATATGGCAAGTTTGTGTAGTGTCACATAAAACATGTTAATATGTGAGCTTGAAGCATTAATCCTGTAACACCCCTAACCCTTGTCCGTCATCGGAACAGGGTTACAGAGCATTACCGGACTTTCCAGATCAAAAATGAACATTTCATATCATTTAACATGCATACCATAATATAATCATAAATCACTCATATTTTTCCTTGTATGAGCCCTCGAGACCCAAAAATACACACTAGAAACAAATCGGCACTAAACCAGAAACTCAAATAATTTTTCACAAAATTTATTTTTCCGATGTGCAGGGGACACGCCTGTGTGGACGAAAATAGGCCATTCCAAGGTCACATTTCTCACCCATTTTGATATCAACCTAAACACAAGATTTTAACACATCAATATATCCCAACAAACAATCAAAACAAGTCAAAATCATGTTTTAAACATAACATAACATCATTTATATATACCCAAATACCTATACTTACCTATTTAATCCATCTAACTAGTCTACTAAAGTTAATCACAAATTGAATACAATAAACCTATATCATTCACATCAATATCACTAATATGTCTCATTTTCAACCCAACATATATATAAGAAAAATTATAATTATTAACATTTACAAAAGACAAACTTTAATTAAATCCATAGAAACCCTATATATGACATATAAACCATATTGAACGTTTCAAAAACTACTGGAATAAGCTGGATAGTGTTACTTGATGTGCTGATCCGATCTTCCAACCTCTTAAAAATCTACAAAGACATTAAACAACTCGAGTAAGCTTAATTAAGCTTAGTAAGTTCAATAGGTTAAACATAAATTTTATCGAACCTACAATAACACATCAATTAAATAAATTCATTCAATGTAAACTCCCTGCCAATCACAACTTCAATCGATGAATACAATTATTTCAGATCAATACCAATAACAAGCAATATGTTTTTCAATTTCAATTACATATTCACTTACTAAGTCTTCCCAAATCGATGAACGACTTATGGATAAGAGTACATCATTTTCAGAAGCACGGACGCTGAACAGAAGCTCATGAGAGTTAAACAGAAACCCATAAGGGTTGAACGAAAGCTCATAAGAGCTGAACAGAAACCCATAAGGGTTGAACAAAATCTTGTAAGAGCTTAACAGAAACCCATAAAGGTTAAACAGAAGCTCAAAAGAGCTGAAAGAAAACTCATATGAGTTAAACAGAAGCTTGTGAGAGCTAAACGGAAAATAAACACTAAAGTTCACAAAAAATGCTGAACCTCGGTTTACTTGGGTAATTTGCCACATTTTCCTCTAATGCTGTCAATTCACCGAGTGCCGAATGTACTCAAATCCTGTGTTCCAATCGTTTCGAACATTCAATTTAAATTCATAACTTTAACAAAATTTCACTTTAAAAAATAGATATGAATAAATACATAATACCATTCATTAATTCAATATATATTTATATATTAAAATTTAACCATACGAACTTACCTAGATTAAATTATAATATTTACAGAAGTTCAAGGACTATTTCGCTAATTTTCCTTTTTCACGAGTATCTACGTGTTCTTGATCTAAAACATAAAATTAATCATAAATTAGTATATATTTCAGTTCCAATTCATTTCATAATTAATACCCTTCAATTCTTCAAATTTACACAATTACCCTAAAATTTTAGAACTTTTGCAATTTAATCCCTTAACTAGTTAATCTATCAAATGAACTAGTTTTTCTCAATTAATAATTTATTTAAATATTCTAGGCTATCATACAACCCTTGATAAAATAAAAACTTCATACCTAACCCTAATACTTTAACTTTTCACAATTTAGTCCTAAAATCAACATTTAACAAAATCACTTTATACAATCATCATATAACATAATTAAAGCTCTAAATCCATGTTTATTAATCTAAAAAACCCTATATTCATCAATGGTAACTTCTAAATTTTTCAATAAAATAAAAAACTAAAGCAGGACCTAATTGTAAAAGTCTTAAAAACATAAAAATTACAAGAAAAGGGAAAGAATTAAAATCACTTGAAGTAAAAATATAAAAACCAGTTTAATGAGCTCTCCTATGGTTTTTTTTGGCTAAGAATTGAAGAAGAATTTGTCTAGAAACCTTTAAAATTTCAATTTGTAGTTTTAATTTTGCTTTACTTACTATTTTGCCATTAAATGGCTATTATTATTATTATTACCACTTATGCAGCCTTAGCCATTCCATTTTTGATTATTTACTCTTTGAGTCCTCCCTATTTACCATTTAATTCATTTAACCACTATTTCTTTTAATTAGTAAGTTTTGCACCTTTTTTAATTTAGTCCTTTTAATTAATTAACTATCAAAACATTAAAATTTTCTAAAAAAAACTTTAATACTACCTTAATGACACTCCATAAATATTTATGACTCAGTTTATAGAATCGAGATCTCGATACTTCATTTTCTAAACCACTTGACCTAATAAATCCTTATAAAACACAAATTACTAATTCAAAAATCTTTCGAAAACCACATTTGACTCGTAAATACTAAGTATTAAAATTTACGAGCTTAATCATCAGATTTGTTAGTCTTGAACCACTATTTCTGACACCATTGAAAATTAGATTGTTACGAATCCTCTTATTCCAACTCTTTCTTACTTCACCCGTAAGCACTATTGTAGTTTTATTCCATTATAGAATAAATTCATCTTTCCAACTATAAAACTTAAAAAAATCATTGAGGATGGATGGATTAAACCTTCATGTAGTGCTTAAAGCTTAGCTCAATAATGTCCCTCCTTAAAAAAGTATCAAACTCTATCATAACAGCTATAAGATATGGTTCCCCAAATTTGGTAGTCTTGAGGAGTCTTATCTTCTACTAGGCTTGAACAAGACTATCCTTAATATTCTTCTCTTAAATAAGATGTGACTGTTATAGCACAATCTGTTTCTGCAAGTTTTATTAAAGAACATTAGTGCTTTTTTTTCTTTCAAAAATCATCTTTTTTTTCATAACTTTTGTAGGTGGTGGTGGTGACTTGGCATGCCTTTTACCCTTATTCGTTGTAGTAGTATTCTTTTCCATAAGATTAGAGAATGGCATAATGTCTCCAAGATCATCTTCAAGCTCTGAATGGGAAGGCTAGTGGTATGCTCCTTTCTTTGTGTTTGGCTTTGTAGTCACAACTGGTGGTGTTGGAAAAAATCTGGTTCGAAATCAATTTTCTTGCATAGCGAAAACATAAAAAAAAATTTAAAAACCAATTTGGTTTGTGATATTTATAGCACAAAACTTTTTCCTAAAATAATACTTGTGCTTTGAGCGAGAAGGATGTTGGATGTTCTCGACTTTTAACCGAATGACCTTCTCCCCTATTCTCATACAATAAACTGCTCCGAGTGTGAGCTTGAATAGTTTCGAATCAAACAAAAAACGAGAAATAATTTTCTTTACTTTCAGTAGGAATGTAAATCTCTCTTTCAATAGAAATCGTTAGAATTATTATTCTTAGAAAATAGAACTTATTCTTAGGAAAAAAATTTCCACTACTTTCTGGCAGAGATGTCCATGGAACTAACAAAAAATTTTACTAAGGCAAGTGCACCTATCAAATAATAGTATAGTTATGGTGAGCAAAGATATCGTTCCTATGAGGACTAAAAATGCTAGTAATTATTGTCTTTCTATTATTTAACCGAATAATTCGAGTGATTCATTAAAACTAAAAGTAACTAAATTAATTAACTAACGAACTCAAAAAAGAACAAATCAAAAAAATAATCGACTAACAACTAAGAAGTGAAACAATACCCAGGAAATAATCTACATAGATTTCATCTGTCACTATCAATCTAAATTACACAATTTCTTTACTTAGCACCTTGATCCGTAGAAATCTTTAAATTATGCTAATATCTCTTTCAAGCATAAGAGTCTTTCGAGCATAAGAGCAATTGACTCTATGTGGATTAATTGAAATTTCTTTCTGATTAAAACTCATATTATTGCATTAACTCGTGCTATAGATTCCCCTTTTAGATTTGACTCTAATCTGATAGACTTATGTTGTCCTATTTCTAGGATTGCATGCAACTCCACTCAATTAAGCAAGATCTACTCTTAAACAGGGTTTGATTTAAGTACATCAAACATGGATTAATAATCTAGAAATATCAAACCAATAATTAAGCACACATAATTGATAACAAGAAATTAAGTATTTATTGCATAAAATAAAAATCAAACGACAGAATCTATCATAGGGTTCATCACCTTAGGTATTTAGAAAATTAGTTCATGCTTGAGAATAAATGTAACAACCTGATTTTGACCCTAATCGGAATAGTGGTTTCGGGACTACAAATCTGAGTCAAAAAAATATTTTAATATAATTTTCTGTGTTAATTATGTGTGAATTTGCACGTGTGAAATTTTCGTGAATTAATTTTATTGTTTGTGTGCTTAATTTCAGAAAATGGCTTAATTGCGTAAAATGAAAATTTGAGGGTTAAATATGAAAGTGCTCAATTTTTATTGTCTTTATAAATTGGAGGTTTTATGTGGCAATTAAGCCATTTTCCAAGTTAGTGGACGGCATTAGGTATAATATATAGTTTTCTTATATTATTAATATAATATATAAATGTTATAATAAGTATAATATATTAATATGTTATAATAAACATTAAAAGAAAGCCATTATCATTATTATTTTTACATCATCTTCTTCACGAAACAAAACAAAAGAAAATAAAGAAACAAAGCTAGGGTTCGGCCATTGTTAAGTTTGATTCAAGGTGAGTTCTAGCTCTGTTTTTTGATAATCTTTATGTTTTTGAGATCATTGCTTTGTATACTTCAAAACCCATGTCTTAATTTTGTGAATTGTTGATGATTTTGAAATGTCTCATTGATGAATGTTTGAGTTTCATGGTGTTAGTTGATGAAATAAGAAATATATGTGTTAGATTAACATGTTTTGTCTTTGAATTTTTGGAGAATTTGAGTAATTAAGGCTAAATTGAGAAAATAAATTTTTGAGGGACTAAAATGCAAAATAAATTAAATGCATGGACTTTTATGAATACAAGGAAGATTCGGCCTAACTATGTTGTTGTGAGATTTTGTGTATTTTGTGTTTTATGCAATAGGGAACAAATTGTAAAAAGTGTAAAATATTAGGGGTAAAATGGCAATTTGCCTATTTATGTGTTTTTGGATTAAATTGAATGACTTAGTGAATAAAAGGGTTAAATTTAAATATGTTTAGATCGAGAACTGAAGAAAACGGAATTAGATCGAGAGAAGTCGAAAGTAGTCGATTAGTCAATTTCGTCCGTCAAAATTCGAGGTAAGTTGATAAGCATTTAAATTTTGTTAAATTCAAGAATATATAAACGATATGTGGTAAATAGAATTATTTGATTTGGTTTATGCTTTGGTCGAGTGTGATTATTGAGATAGGGATTTTGTTCGAGTTTGATTCGATCGATAGTTAATGTCTGAAAGTCTCATAGGAACCCTAGGAATAGATAGGATACTTATGTCATGACATAGGATTTTCGATATGTGTTTTCATGTAAGACCACGTCTGGGACGTTGGCATCGATTTGTGTTTAAGTGTAAGACCATGTCTGGGACAGCGACATCGATCTGAGATTACATGTAAGACCACGTCTGGGACATTGGCATTGTATGAGCTTTCCGACTATCCGCGTATCCTTTTTAATTCTGAATGGTTCAACGGGCAATGTTAGGTGTGAGACCGAATGTGAAAACGAAATAAAAGTTTCAGGTATGTATTTATACCATGCTATGAAATTTAGGTAAGCATGTTTGTATTACCAAGTGACTTGGCTTATTGAAGTAATTGTGATATAAGAAGATGTGGCTTATTATTATAATTGTAACTTACGAAATGATGAATAAACATGTATATGAGCATTTAGGCATCTAACTTATTAAAGTTAAATGCTTTGTTATAGTTGATTTAGTTGGCTTGGCAAATTGGTTTGAAATTATTGTTAATATGAATAATGTTTGCTTATGACTTACTAAGCTGCGAAAGCTTATTGTGTGTATATTTATTCTTCGTTTTATAGATTTTGGTACTTTACTAAGTTGATTTTGAATATATGGCATATATAGCATAGTTGGAATGATGATTTTGGAACAAGTGCTTGCAATGTAATTAAAAGCTATGCGAAAATGGCTTATCTTCTTTTGATCAAGTTTAGTGTTTATGCACATAGTTGTAATGGTCATTAAAATGAAGTTATATGTATGCACATTTGGTTTTGGTATAGGTCTATGATAGGTAAGTAAGTGTGATGATTATAACTTAAATATATATTGTATTCGGTTAATTGTTTAGTATATGTATAATGGTATGCATAAAGTGATGGATTAACTTAGTTATGAGATGGACTAAGGGTCAAATGTGTGTCTTGATATAATGTAGACCTGTCCATGGGTCGGGCGGCCCGGCCCGGCTTGACGGCCCGCCCGAAATATGGGAGGGTTCGGGTAAAAATATAGGCCCGAAATATGGGCTTGGGCAAAAAAACGAGGCCTGTTTAAAAAATGGGCTGGGCTCAGGCTCAACTTTTTTGGCCCGGGCCCGGCCCGGCCCGAATATAATAAATATATATTTTTTATTTTTATTTTTTAATTTTTAATTTTAAAATACTTTAAAAATATTTTTATTTTTTTTCTTTTCAAAATATTTTTTTGTGTTTATTAAAAATCGGGCAGGGCCGGGCTCGGGCTTACTCTTTTTTTCTCGGACCGGGCCTGGGCAAAATTTCAGGCCCATATATTGGGCCGGGCCGGGCTCGGGCCTAAAATTAGGGCCGAAAATTTTTTCAGGGCCCGGCCCGAACCCGGCCCGGCCCATGGACAGCTCTAATATAATGGTTAATGCTAAGCATAATGTGCCGAAACCACTTTTTGAAAACAAAAATTGTGTTGACTTAAAAAATGAAAATTTGAGTCGCCACCGATCTTTTATTGAGGTGTGATCGGATCACCTTAAAAATGATTTTGGTCTACGAGTTTTAGAAAAAAATGGGTTCGAGAGTCAGTAACGCCCAAAATTGGTACCGAGTTGATTATTTAATGTCTTAAAGTCGAATGTCAAGAATTCGAAGAGATTAAAAATGATTTCCCCTTTTTATTAATGTCATATTTTAAAACAATGCTTGGATAGATTTGAACGAATGTAAAAGGATTTTTCATCCCAAGGCAACAAAATATCGTATCTCGTAAGTTAGGATGCAACGTTTGAATTCCCGAGCATAAGCTAACCTTTAAAAATCTTTATTGTGTATTCAAACTAAATATTTGGCCGTTTTAGTTTGAAAAGAAAATCGAAACCCCGTAAGTTAGGGCACGGTTTCTCGAAGTTCCAAAGACGACATATAACTTGCTTTTAATCTTATTAAAAAGAACCATATATTTTGAAAATTAAAAAAATGGCCATTTCGAATTAACAAGAAAATCGAAACCCCGTAAGTTAGGGTATGATTTCTCGAAGCTTCGAAACTTGAAATATGACTTTATTTTAAGAAGATTTCAAATAAGAGTGATTATAAAACCGCCTTAAAATACATTTATTTGGTTTGTTTGAAGAAAAAAGAAGCAACGACTAATATCGATTATCTACATTGGAATTTGATTCTTGATACGATAAAATAATGTTAGATGTAAAATTAAATATATTTAAAACAGAATAATGAAAAAAAATTAAAAAAATCAAGCATATTAAATAGGTAAGGATTAAATTAAATTAACAACAAAATTGAAGGAAAAAATGAAAATAAAATAAAGCAAAAGGGCCAAATGTAATGCGCGAATAACTACGGGACCAAGTGGGAAATAATCCCCGTCCCTCAAAAATCCAGCGTTTCTACCTGGGCCGAAATGAAACACAAACAAAATGCAGAGCGAAATTTAAGAAAATGAAAAAAATGATTTGAACATGCCACAAAAGAGGGAGGACCAAATGCGCAAATTAACCCTTGAGACAAAATGCGCGGATCCTTCCCTCAGGTCTGGTCACCGCGCGGATCAATGCCAAAACGACGTTGTTTTGAGGCCACTGAAACAAGCCCCAAATGACGTCGTTCAGAGGACATATAAAAGAGAAAAAAATTAAACCTTCATTTTTGTTGTTTTGTTTAAACAAACATAAAAGAGAGGGCTTTTTTCTCTGCTAGGCTTCCTTCTCTGGCCACAGATCCACTCATCGGATGGCCATCGTCCACCGCGAACGACCGCTGTGCGCGGCGGTCAAACCCTTCCCAGGTTAGTTTTTCTTCTTTTACTCTATTTTAATTCATATTGTAATACCTAAATTTTGCCCGGCCTTTTAAATAATAAAAAATAATGTCAAGCATTTTTACAGTCTAAATTACAATGGGCTTATGTGGCCCAAAACCCAAAATGAACAGAGGCCCAAAAGCAATGGCCCAACATGAAATCAGAAACCCTAGGGTTTCTGGGATGAGTCTCACGCCGCAACCATGCTTTCGGATCTCCGTGATCTTCACCTGCAAGGAAACAAAACAACAAGGAAATAAATAGTCAGCAAAGATAGGAATGAAAATCAAGGATTTCGAAATCAAATCAAACAGATCCAGCAGATTTATTTCTTTTTTATTTTTATTATTTCGGCTATAAAATAGCCATTGAAATACTGTAATCGGGGGGGATGTTCTTTTTTTCGGAGATTGAATATAAACAAAAAAAATCGAAGCAAAGAGTTTTTTTTTTAAAAAAAGGTGAATTCCTTCGTTGTTTTTCCCGTTTGGTTTCTTTGATTCTTGGTTTCTTTTGTGCATTAAACAAAAAATAGAAGGAGATAAAAAAAATACTGAAAATACAGAGGAATTGGAAGGTGAATCGCGTTATTTTTTTTATATATTCTCTGTTTCTTTACTTTTGATTGTGTTTTACAAATAAAATTAGAAAAGGAGGGAGGAGTTTTACCTTTGAAGCTTCGCAGCTGAAGCCCACACTTGCTTCGTTCAAATCGAGAGCCTGGCGAAGGGCTGAGACCCGAAGCGCCTTTGAACGGCAGGCAAGCGGCAATTTAGGGCGAATGATGAAACCCTAGCAGAGGGTGTTCTGCTTTCTTTTTATTTTTTTCTTTTCTTGCTGCAAAAATGGTTTTTTAGGAAGAAAATTGTTTTAAAAAACAGTAGTGAAACGGCGCCGTTAGGTGGCCATGACCCGCGCGGTGACCCGACCAGGAGGGGAGGATCCGCGCGTTCTGGTTGAAGGGGAAATTTGCGCAACTGGTCCCTCCCTTTTGCAACGCGCTTCAATCAAACCTGTTTTGTTTTTTTAATTGAACCGCATACTTAATTTTTTGTTTCAATTTGGCCCATCGCTGCGCAGCGTTTTGGAAGGGAGGGATAATTTCCCTTTTGGTCCTCCACTGTTGTGCGCACATTCAATTTAGTCCTGTCTTCAAATTTATTTCAAATTCGTCCCACTTTTTTTGTTTTAATTCAATTTAGTCCATTTTTAGTTATTTTTATTATTTTTTATGATATTATCATTATACCATTATTATTATTATTGTTACATTATTTACTATCATTATTACTATTGTACTTTCTACGCATATTTTATATATAATATATTCATACTTTTAACGTAAATATATCTTTTTTTTTTGAGCTTTTATAAATATGCATATATTTTATACATACATATTTTATTTATTTATTTTATTTTATTTTCCTAATTTTTATATACTTTATATTTTATCTATATACATATACGTTTTATAACATATACACTTTCCGCATTTTATAATTTAAAATACACATACGTTTTTTTTATTTTTATGTACATGTTTTTTTAAATCATTATAAATATTTTTATTATTTACACATTCTATTATTTTATACACATATTGTACATATATACGTATTTAAATATATACGAATGCAAATTTTCATGATTTACCAATACACTTATACATTTTTATTTTTTTTAAATATATACACATATACATACTTTTTATTTTATTTTCACGATTTTCAAATACATACCTGCATTTTTATTAGTTTTTGATTGATACGTTCCATTCCATCTTTATATGTATCATTGTATATATGTGTTAAATATATATGTACACATGTTTGCAAATTTACTTATTGTACTTGTATATATATATTCTGTAAATATTTATTCATACATTCAATATAACATTACATCATCTTTTTACTCAAATTTAAAAATGGAACTTTTCAAAATAGAGATAATACTCGTATTTAAGATTTTCAAGAAAATTGAGCCCTAACGTATTGGGTTCCGATTTTCTTCGTTAAATCTAACAATCGAGAATTATTCTTTGATCAAAAAATAAAAACTCATTATTGGGAATTCAACACGTTGTGTCCTAACGTATTGGATGTAATGCATTAATTTTTCGAAATGAAGATTTTTTAAAAAATAATAAAGGAAATATTCCGAGTTTGGGATTTTAAAGGAATTGTGCCCTAACGTATTGGGTGTGATTTCTTAAATCTTGGATAAGTGGATGTTCTTTTAAAGTAAAGGAAATATTTCGAGTTTGGGATTCTAAAGGAATCGTGCCCTAACGTATTGGGTGTGATTTCTTAAATCTTGGATAAGTGGATGTTCTTTTAAAAGTTTTATTGTACAAGTATTTTGGCCCAATTCATTTTGGGGAAATTAGAATGCTGTGTCCTAACGCATTGGGTTTGGTCTCTTCTTTTTCTGAAATAATAAGGGACTTAATACGTAGCCTTTTAAGTTTTGCTAAGGATTATGTTTTTTCAAATTCTCGACCTTAAGACACTAATTAATTAACTAGGTACCAATTTTGGGCTTTACGAGGGTGCTAATCCTTCCTCGTACGTAACCGACTCTCGGATCCGTTTTTCTAAAACTCGTAGACCAAAGCCGTTTTTTTAGGTGATCCAATCACACCTCAATAAAAGATTGGTGGCGACTCCCAATTTTCATTTTTTGAAGTCGACAACCAAAAACCTTTAGTTTTCAAAAAGATGGTTTCGACAGCTTGGCGGCTCCGCAGGGGAATTTTATAAAAAAAAAAAGATAAGAGAGTCGAGCCACAAAGTTGATTAATTTTTGTCTTATGGTCGAGAAAATATTTAAAAAAAAAAACTCATCACATCCTTTCGCATTCATTATCTTATTGTCTAAATATTGTTTGCATTATACATTTCATGAATTGAACAATGTTACCCTTTTAAGTGGGAGTGAGAAACTATACCTTCGTGAGGTTTTTGCCTCCGTGTAGGTATTGGATTGCTTTCGGGATACATCCGTACCTATGTCTTCGTGAGATTTTTCATCTCCGTGCAGCCATAGGGAAATGTATTCCCCTGAACTGAAATCGGTCCATATGAGCCTATAATGGGTGAGGATTGAGGAATCTGCTGGTTCGGGTACCTTTACTCTAGAAGCCAAACTTCATATAATGAACCTTAAGAATCTACCCTAGGTAGAACTATACTAAACCCTAGTAGTTATCCAATTAGGGATCTTTACTATTTCTTGATTATATCTTATGTTTCTATGTTATACTGACTTTTGGTGTTTTATTTGCATGACATGGCATTTCATTTCATCATAAAAGGCATCAGTTCAGATTCGGTTGCTAGATAGAAAGCTTAACATGGAAAAAGGGTTTCTTGATATAGTGGAGGACAATGCGGCTGTCCGAACTTGGTCTGAAACAACGCAGCAAGAAAAGGGTGATAGCCTGGCCGAGGGGCATGTATCGGAATTATGGGATTTTACTCGCATCAGTGTAACTCAAAACAATTTGCAGGAGTTGAAAGAAATTTGGGATCAGTGGAATAATGAGGTTAGGTAGTTATTTTATGACAATTATGGGGACTTGCCTTATTTGCTTGATGTGAAAGTAGACAAACATTTGTTTCGAGCCCTCGCCCAGTTTTGGAATCCTGCTTACAGTTGCTTTACGTTTAGGAATGTCGATTTGGCACCTACGATAGAGGAGTATGTGGCTTTACTCCGATGTTCAAAGTTTCAAGTGGATAGAGTCTACTCGAGAGCGGTAAATGTGCCAACCTTTTCAAAGAAGCTGATAGGTATAACAGGGATGAGTGAACAGTGGGTCGCTGCACGAGTCAAGCAAAAGGGGGACATCAAGTGCATTCCTTGGAGGAGTTTGAATGATGCAATTCTCACACACCCAGACGTAAAAAAGAGGTTAGATATCTATGCTTTAAGTATATACGGCTTGGTTATCTTCCCTAAAGCCTTGGGGTATATGGATGAAGCAGACACTGATTTATTTGATAGGCTTGATAAGAGGGTTACACCGATTCCGACAATTTTGGCAGAAACCTTCAGGTCATTGAGTGCATGCCGAAAGATGGGTGAGGGTAGATTTATTGGATGTGCGCAGCTTTTGCTCATATGGTTTCACAGTCATTTTTGGAAGGTGGATAAAGTTTCGTATCGGGTCTTCTCTAAAAATTATTCACCACTAAAAGAGATAGTTGCTACGCCGAGGAAGGAAGACATTTCAGAGGAAAAATGGATGGCAATTCTTCAAAACCTTCAAGAGGAAGACGTCGAGTGGAGAGCTCCTTGGTTACTTCCAGATGAGATCTTATATAGGTGTGGTAATTTCGATTGGGTACCTTTATTGGGTATTTGGGAAGCTGTCGGATGTGCCCCATTATTGGTGTTAAGGCAATATAGGTCAAGGCAGTTTATACCTGCAACCCAAGGGATAGCTGATTGTGAATTTTCATACAAGGATGATGGTTATAGAAAGAAGATTCAAGAGATGGCTAATGCGTGGAAACAAACTCGCCGAATGAAGAGGCTAGCTGTGGGTCCAATGAAAACCCCTGAGTATCATCAATGGTAGGCTAGAAGGATTAATGACAACAAATCTAAGTTAAATCATGAGGACGGTCAGTCAATAGAAGAGCATTTGCGAGTCATCCCTTCGGAATTAGAAATTGTAAGAAATATTTTGAGAGGAAGAACGCGGATTTGGAGAAAAGGATAGAGCAAATAGAGGTAGAAAAGACGAACTTGAGATTGGACATAGACGTTCAGAAGCTTGAGAATGATAGGTTGAAGAAAAGGAAAAACAAGGCTGATGAGGAATTGGGCAGTCTGAAGACGGATTATAAAAAAATGTGTTTGTCAATGAGAACTGTTGGGCTGAGAAAGACTTCAGAATAATGGCAAGCAGAAATCCAAGAAGAAAAGGACAAAGCCGATGGATGGGAACAGAAATGTAAGGAGATGCAGAGACGAAATGAAGTCTTAGAAAAGAGTTTGTCAGAAAGCCAAAGGGAAAAATGCGAACTAAAGGATAGGGTGATTATGTTGGAAAGATCTCTACGTCAGTATCGAAGCCGAAACTCTACGATAGAGTTGAAAGCAAGCTTGAGCAAGATTGACGAAATGAAGAAAAGAATTGAAGAGTTAGAAACGGTGCTGCAAAATTATGAGATTCAGATCAAGCACTTGAAAGCAAACGAAAGTCGTAATAATGAATAGCTTCACCACTTTCAGAGTCAAGTTAGAAACAGAGATCATCTTATCGAGGAAGCTGTGGTCCAGATTCGAGAAGTAGCTGATCATGTACAGACTTTAGCAGTACAGGCTGACACGCTGAGTGTGAAGTATGAATTAGAATCGGATCGGGGGCAAGAATTAGCTTTATTACTTAGAAAGATCAGAGTTCTGGGTACTAGGGCAAAGTCTTATTTGTAATTCGCTTTATGTAAAGAAATTTGCTTTCTAGTAAGGTTTTCTTATACGGAATTAAATCAAAATTGACGTCTTTTTTGCATTCATGCATTGCATTACTTCATATAAAACATTGAAAGATTCTAATTAATTTAAGTCACTCCTCAGTTAATCCGAAAATCAACCAATCAACCGAACACCGTTATAGTACCCGAGCAAAGTCAGGAGGCATAGACAAAAGATTGGAAAGAATAGAGCAAATGCAAATATAGATGCAAGAGCAATTGACTGAATTTCAACAAGAAATGAGGAATCAGATGCTAGAATTCCAAATAAATATGAGCCAGCTAACCCAGTTATTGGGTAAAGGGAAAAGCCCAGCGGCTCACTTTGGGGATGATAATGAGGATCCTATATATTCCCCAGATTTTACCTCGATAAGTGTCCAGGCCCAACCAGACACATGTCCACAAGAGGCACTCTTTACCATTAGATCCCGACAATATTTGACTGGTACATCGACACCAGTATATTGCCTGACAGACTCAAAATCCAATCCTGTTGCTCTTGACAATTCATCAGAAATAAAACAGGCGAAGATAGAGCACCCAAATACTGTAAAAGCCTCAAGGAAGAAAGGGAATAAGGGGAAAATAAAGGCAGATATAACAAGGGCCACTTAAGACCAATCGCTGTGAGCCAGCTAAAGACAGAAATCACCAGCCATCAGGGTCTTTTAAAGTAAGAATCATATGTGAAGCCAGGTACTGAAAAACTCCAGTTCACGCCAATTCCAATGTTGTACAAGGAGCTGTATCAAAGCTTATTCGATGCGCACATTGTTGCACCTTTCTACTCAAAACCCCTACAACCTCCGTACCCTAAATGGTATGAGACAAACACGCAATGTGATTATCATGCTGGAATCATGGGGCACTCAGTAGAGAATTGCATTGCCTTCAAAAAGCTAGTTGAAAGACTCATCAATATAGGCGTTGTCAAATTTGATGGTTCATCCAATGCAGAAAATCTGCTACCCAATCATATCGATGATGAGGTGAATGCAATGTATGAAGAAGGGTTAAGAAACGTTCACATCAATGCCGTGCATGAAGACAACTGAGAAGATTCCTTATTAGATATTCGACCTTATCAACTTGGAGGTTCCTAAATAATTGGACTGCGAAAAAATCTTTGTAGTTTTTAGAGCTTATTTAGAGTAACGTTTAGAACATTTTTGTTGCTTTTAGCCTAAAAACGATAGGAATTCCTTTGTGAAATAGGCTCATGTCTGAACATCATTATTCTAATAAAATACATCTTTGCATTTGAGCCAATATTCTTTCATTCTTTGCGAGTAATTATTCTTTCATTCTTTTGGATTTTCTTCCACATAATTATATTGTACAAATAATCATTCGTAAATTCATACATTCTTTTGTATATTCTTTTGCAATTACTATGGGTCCTCAGATATCAATGACATGAGTGACGATGCTACTAACTCAGAATCTCCTTCCGAGCGAGACATGTGTTTAGAGGGATCTCATAACTTTGAAGATGTCATAGATCGTAGCCTATTTCTGGACCTGTTAAAGATGGTAGAACAAGTCAGAAAATGGATCTCACCCTACAAAGAATTATCAGGATACATGACTTCTCCTTATGTGGGACATGGAGGTCATTTGGTCGATCTCGCCAAAAGAGTTTGACGGTCATCAATTCATCTTTATGATCATCAAGTACTTTAATAAATGCGTGGAAGTTGCTTCGTATGTCAATTCTTGAAGAATCATATAGAACGCCAAAAGGATCATATCTGACAATGTACTAAGATTGAACAACAGCACAATATCAAAAGTTTGCAGTCTGTTCACGATTAATGCCATATTGCCCAAAGAAAAGATGGCAAAAAAAAATGAAAGTGATAAAAAGAAAAAGAAAAAGAAAAAGAAAAAGAAAAAGAAAAAGAAAAAGAAAATAAAATGGAGAGGCTAAGGTGAAAACCCGCAAAGGGCGCCTTAGACCAAAGGTGGATTTGAGTTGAAAACCCGAAAAAGGCAGCTCAAATATTGATTAAATGGGGCATGAGGTAATCAGAGTAGCTCAAATTACTGATCAAAATAGTGGTCTTGCTATACCTGAATCAACAGGAAAGGGTATGCGACATCTTGGGGCATCAACAGAGTACTGTAGATCTCCTAAGCACATGTCAAACTCAGAATGGTCTTCAGAAAGTTTGTGCAGAGAAGTTCAAGCTACGATATCTGGGGCACCCAATTTTCATACTATTTATGTTGAATTTGTTGTTCTTGGAATACTTCATTCTTTTCCAAGATACATATTCCCAATCAATTTCTTTGTTATCCTTCTTTACTATTTTTGATAATTCATTCCTTTCGAGCTATGCTCAAAACTAACTTTATTTTTTTCATTGTTATGACCCTTTTGCAAGCATGTTGCATTGGAATAATGATTAATGGACTAATAAAACTTTCACAAGAGAGGTTTTGCATATTACTCTAGAAGTTTCTAAATAATACAGGAACCTGAAACAGGACTATTGTTTAGAACGCACCATATTTAAGGGTTGAAAATCTGAAAATGATGAGTCTAAACTAGGACTCTCTTTGGATTTTGTTGTCAAAAACATTGGATGTCATGTTGATGACAAAGCCTAAATCAACAAGCAAGAAGGGATCACCAGGCAATAGAAAGAGGTTACCTCGGGGAAGAGAACCTTTATTTGTGCATGAGCCTTTGGTACAACACCCTGGGAATGGTGTAAGAGACTAGAAAGATTTAGATCCTGTATCCTTGAATTGTGATAGGAGAGGATTGAAGAAAAGCCATATACTTTTGGGTTACAGTGGGAGAACGATGGTATGGATTTTTGCGCCCCAATGGATTAAACTTGGAGGTTCACAGTGGGGGTAGCCTGGCTAAATGTTTCTTCAGAAAAGCCAGTCAAGCAAGAAGGCGTTGTAGCACGTCAGTCACAAAGCCTTAATAAACTTCGAGTAATGACAACCTAAGCGGGATCATTCTCGGAAAAATAAATTTTGCATTCATGCATGTCTAGTTAGGAGCATTTGATGCATTTTGATCATGCCATCCTAATCATTAGGCATAATTAGGTTCATTATACAGGTCATGTTCCCTAGAGAACAGATCAGTGAAAATAGCAGATCTTGTCTTCCTGCATCGAGCGGAGCAAATCGAAGATGGCAAGTCTTATCCTCCTAAAGTTGCAGTGGAGCAGATTAAAGCCAATAATCCTATCTCCCTGAAGTTGCATTGGAGCGGATTAAAACCTCAGATCTTATCTCTCTGAAGTTGCAGAGAGTAGATCGCATCTAGTCTTATCTCCCTGAAGTTGCAGTGGAGCAGACTAAGTAAGCAAGTCTTATCCTCCTGAAGTTGCAGTGGGGCAGACTGAAGATGGCAAGTCTTATCTCCCTGAAGTTACAGAGGAGCAGATTAAAGCCGATAATCCTATCTCCCTGAAGTTGCAGTGGAGCGGATTAAAACCTCAGATCTTATCTCTCTGAAGTTGCAGAGAGCACATTGCATCTAGTCTTATCTCCCTGAAGTTGCAGTGGAGCAGACTAAGTAAGCAAGTCTTATCCTCCTGAAGTTGCAGTGAGGCAGACTGAAGATTTCAGATCTTATCTCCCTAAGCAGTAGTGGAGCAGATCGAAGATGGCGGATTTTACCTCCCTGTGGTTATAGTGGAGTACATTGAAGCCAGTAATTCTACTTCCCTGGCCAACAGTGGAATAGGTTGAAGATTGTAAGTCTTATCTCCCTGCAGTTGCAGTGGAATGGATTGAAGCACCAAAGCTCATAACTCTGAAGACGCAGAAGGTCAGAATGAGGTTGAAGAAGAAGAGCGTTCTGGTTAAAGGGGAAATTTGCACAACTGGTCCCTCCCTTTTGCAACGCGCTTCAATCAAACCTGTTTTGTTTTTTTAATTGAACCGCATACTTAATTTTTGTTTCAATTTGGCCCATCGATGCGCAGCGTTTTGGAAGGCAGGGATAATTTCCCTTTTGATCCTCCACTGTTGTGCGCGCATTCAATTTAGTCCTGTCTTCAAATTTATTTCAAATTCGTCCCACTTTTTTCGTTTTAATTCAATTTAGTCCATTTTTAGTTATTTTTATTATTTTTTTATGATATTATCATTATACCATTATTATTATTATTGTTACATTATTTACTATCATTATTACTATTGTACTTTCTACGCATATTTTATATATAATATATTCGTACTTTTAACGTAAATATATCTTTTTTTTAGCTTTTATAAATATGCATATATTTTATACATACATATTTTATTTATTTATTTTCCTAATTTTTATATACTTTATATTTTATCTATATACATATACGTTTTATAACATATACACTTTCCGCATTTTTTAATTTAAAATACATATACGTTTTTTTATTTTTATGTACATGTTTTTTTAAATCATTATAAATATTTTTATTATTTACACATTCTATTATTTTATACACATATTGTACATATATACGTATTTAAATATATACGAATGCAAATTTTCATGATTTACCAATACACTTATACATTTTTATTTTTTTTTAAATATATACACATATACATACTTTTTATTTTATTTTCACGATTTTCAAATACATACCTGCATTTTTATTAGTTTTTGATTGATACGTTCCATTCCATCTTTATATGTATCATTGTATATATGTGTTAAATATATATGTACACATGTTTGCAAATTTACTTATTGTACTTGTATATATATTCTGTAAATATTTATTCATACATTCAATATAACATTACATCATCTTTTTACTCAAATTTAAAAATGGAACTTTTCAAAATAGAGATAATACTCGTATTTAAGATTTTCAAGAAAATTGAGCCCTAACGTATTGGGTTCCAATTTTCTTCGTTAAATCTAACAATCGAGAATTATTCTTTGATCAAAAAATAAAAACTCATTATTGGGAATTCAACACGTTGTGTCCTAACGTATTGGATGTAATGCATTAATTTTTCGAAATGAAGATTTTTTAAAAAATAATAAAGGAAATATTCCGAGTTTGGGATTTTAAAGGAATTGTGCCCTAACGTATTGGGTGTGATTTCTTAAATCTTGGATAAGTGGATGTTCTTTTAAAGTAAAGGAAATATTCCAAGTTTGGGATTCTAAAGGAATCGTGCCCTAACGTATTGGGTGTGATTTCTTAAATCTTGGATAAGTGGATGTTCTTTTAAAAGTTTTCTTGTACAAGTATTTTGGCCCAATTCATTTTGGGGAAAATTAGAATGTTGTGCCCTAACGCATTAGGTGTGGTCTCTTCTTTTTCTGAAATAATAAGGGACTTAATGCGTAGCCTTTTAAGTTTTGCTAAGGATTACGTTTTTTCAAATTCTCGACCTTAAGACACTAATTAATTAACTAGGTACCAATTTTGGGCGTTACGAGGGTGCTAATCCTTCCTCGTACGTAACCGACTCCCGGATCCGTTTTTCTAAAACTCGTAGACCAAAGCCGTTTTTTTAGGTGATCCAATCACACCTCAATAAAAGATTGGTGGTGACTCCCAATTTTCATTTTTTGAAGTCGACAACCAAAAACTTTTATTTTTCAAAAAGATGGTTTCGACACATATATTAACAATAAAACAAATATCTTTCTATATATATAAGCAATTTCGAAGAGGAAAACAGAAAGAAAAATAAGAAAAAGAAAGAAACATTTGGTGATTTGCTCTCTGATTTTTTTTGTATTCTTTTGAATTTTTCGTATCATTTACAGATTTTGTAATTGGCTTTTATAGTTGAAAATGAAAAAAAAATCTATCTTTCCTCTCCTATTTTTTGTTATTCTCTTTTGCTGCATGGTTGCTTCTGTTGCTGCTCATTTGTTACATTTGTTTTGCAGGTACAGCCAGCTGGAGGCGGAGATGCACGCGCAGGAAAGCTCGGCACATCACACGCGAATCGTGAATCAGCTAAACCTTAGCTCTGCTACCAACAATTATAACACCCCTTAACCTCGAACCGTCATCGGAACAGGGTTACGAGACATTACCGAACATATCAGACAACTTACGAATAATTCATAAATAAAATAACATTCGTAATATAATTGAATAACTAAGTCCCTGTAATGAACTTTTGAAGTCTAAAATATGTATTAAAAGTGAAATGGGACTTATTCAAGTACTCTATTTAAAAAAAAATTCAACAGCATTTCTGCTTATTTTCACATAAAACCCCCTGCAATTAAAACCGTATCATTTCCAAACATAACCAATTCAACCAATTCATTTCACCTTCTCTTCTTCTATTCTAAATATCTTCTAATCAAACTCAATCAATATAATATCAATTTAAATTTATCAACGTACTAATTAAATTGAAATGGATAAACTTCTTTCATTATAATTCTTAGACTTATAATACTAACATTTTTAACCATTTATATTCAAAACATAATAATCTTTATACACATCCTATGTACATGCCATATTACCAAAAGAAAATATACATCACCAAAATTTTGCTGAAGTCGGGTCTTGCTTTGGATGCTAGTTCAATACTTGACTTCTACAACCTGCGCACGGAAACAACCGTATGCTGAGTATGCATATACTCAGTGGTATCACTATAATTCAATTTTATAATTAAATACATTAAATCACACACATACTTTTACATTACAATTATCATCACTTAATGAACAATTCAATCTTTTTATATTGTTATTTGATTATATATATGCCATTCTTATTTCTTTATTTTAATTCTCACCTTTCACATATGTCATATCATTCAAATTTAGTTTTATCAGTAAATTTATTTCATTTGTCCCTATTAACTTGACTCGGACTCGGCGAATACACAGATTCTAACCCAAACACACCAGTTTGGCACATTGTGCCTAAAACGATACATAGTACCTGATCAGTAATCAGTAACGGTAGCAATAACAGTAACAATATTCAACACACAATGTGCTGAATCTGTAACAATAATGGTTACAGTATCCGACACACAAAGTGTCGAATCGGTAACAGTAACAGTAACAGTAGTCGACACATAAGTGCCTGATCAGTAAGCCGACAAAAACCCATACTCTTCCATATCCTATGGCATGCCAACTATATCCGACTAGCACGACTAGTTAATAGGGTATTTAATTCACTTTTCAGTACAATTTTCATCTTAGTTCAGTATCAATTATAATTCCTTATTTCAATCAGTTTCACAGTATTGCAGTAATTCATTACTTCAGTAATTTCACAGTTCAATGCAGTACATATAACAATATTCAGTAACTTCACAATTTAATTAATTTCTCAAAAACAATATTCAGTATTCCATAATTCAGTTCAGTATCGGTCTCACTTTCAATACCCAATCATAAATTTTCATTTTACTAAACACTTACCTTAAAATACTTACCACACATAATTAGTAAATTAAACACATAATAATAATAAAGTTTGAATTGTAGTGATACAAACCGGAATTATCTTTGAATTTAATCATCGATGATCTTTTCTTTTCCTTTTTGGGTCGATGCTTCAGGCTCGATATTAGCTTTAAAGCTTTAAAACCTTAAACCCTAGTTTTTCCTTTCTTTCTCATTTCTTTTTCTTTCTTTGTTTCTCCCCTGTTTCTTCACTGTTTCATCCCTTGCCTATTCTGTTTCTTTCTTTTCTTTTTCTTTGTTTTTTATTATTTCTTTACTTTATATTATAATAATATAATTTATTAATAATCATTTAATTAATAAATATCTTTTAATTATAACACAAGTGTATATACACACTTTACTATATTTGTACAACTTTATCATCCTACATTTGGCACCATTTTATTTATTTATTTTATATTTAATTAATTAATATTTATAAATATCTTTATACTTAAATTTTAAGTAATTATATATTTATTTTACAAGTGTATAAATATATGCATGACACATGTATAATTTTTACACCTTACATTTATCTTTTCTTAATTTATTCCATAATAATAATGATAATAATAATAATATAATAATAATAATAATTGAAACAACAATTTAATATAATAATTTAATTAGTAAATATCTTTTACTTAAAATTTAAGAAAATATACAATTATATTACAAATGTACAAATACATATATTACACATGTATTTTATCATATCCATACAATTGGCATATTTTGATTTATTTAATAATATAATATCATTATAATTTAATTATCATAAATTCATTTAATATAAATTATATTTAAATATCATTAATTATATAATTAAAAAGCCTTAACTTTGCTAAATGGCTTAATTGCCATTTTAGCCCTTCTTACTTTCTTTTAATCTATAATTAGACTTTCACTCTTTATTCAATTTGATCCTTTTTCCTAATTATTCTTAATTAGACTAAATTCACCTAATTAATATCTAATTAAGCACTCAAGTAAACTCATAATTACTTCTAATAATTATTTATGACTCAGTTTACTAAGACGGAGTCCCGATAATGTACTTGTCCGGTGCCCACGGATTTTGGGTCGTTACATTTAAGTTAAATATTAAGCATGCAAATTTGGTTACTTGAATTGTTATATTTTAATTATGTTGTATTAATATATATATATATATATATAAGCATAGTGCATGATTCGTTTTTGGTTTTATCATTTGTTAACTAAAATTAGAAATAAGTTTTTGTTCGGTAATGCCTCGTAACTCCAATCCGGCGACGGGCACGGGTTAGGGGTGTTACAATAAAAACATCCAAAATACAGTATAACCAAAAGAAATACAGAAAATAATGATAACTTCCTAAGAAATCAGCTGCGAATCTTCAATCTTGATGAAAATGTGCTTCCAAGTTAGCTTCAATGGTGTTTTTCAAGTTTTTTTTCTTGAATATTCTATGACGGCTCACTTCTATCTTCTTATTTTTGTCATATATATGTCTTAGAATGCCCAAAAACCCTAAAAATTATGATTTTTTGCAATTTGGTGTGCAATTCCGTGAAATTGACATGATAATATGATCTAGCCGTATAGAATGGTTTAGCCCGTGTGGCTCCTATAGCTTGCTCCGACACTTCGATTTTTACTCATTTTTCACTCATTTTGCTCTCAAGTGCTCTATCAAGCATTAAAACATGAATTTAAAATATTAGGAGTATAAAGTTCACAATTAACATCAAATAATCACCCAAAAATGCATTAAAAATGAAGTTAAAACATGTTACTTTTAGCACTAATCAATAATATTGAAAACTTATGTGAAACTTGTGTTTCTCTTGTTGTGTCCTTAAAGCCCTTCTAATGCCATCTATTTATAGGGGGAGATGAAATAATCCTAGTTTAGCTAGTAGAATACAAATAATATTTATTTAACAGAAAAACAAGTGTCCTACTACTACTAAGACAAAGGGGCAACAAACCCTAGCTAAAAATACTAAACTTGTTGTCCCCTATACACATCATGAGGGGATTTGTGCCTCTCATGTATTGCCTCCAATTATTTGTGCTTCCTGGACTTTTAACCCAACATTTTATACTTCAATCAAACTAAATTCATGTTTTTCTATTTCCAAAAATAAATATTATTTATTAAATTAATATTTTAATTAAATAATTTTCTCAACTCAATTCTAATTCCGCTAAAATTATGACAATTTTACCATAATATAATCTATAAGAAGATATATTTAATTTTTACATTTTTAAAGGATTCACAATGATCAATTAATTTAATTCCATTTTCGAACTTCAGTTAATTCAATAATAATTCAAAAAAAATTAAATTGATTCTTAGGTCATTTCTATACTTAGTGAGAAACCACATTCATTTTTGAATGTAACACATTTCTCTAATTTTATCATTTCTATCAATTTATGTTCATTTAATTCAACATGCAATTCATTTATGGTTTCAACGAGATAGCAATTGATTGGACATATGTAATTAAGGTTCAAATGAATTATAATTAAGTTCCAGATTTTCGCCTATTAATTAGAAACGTATTTAATCATGAAGTCATTCCACTATAGTATCGCGACTGAGCTCTCCCCAATTACATACCATTATGAAAGCTACTCGATTAGTGCTCGTCTAATGACCTTATCATAAGTGTGTTACTCTTATAGGATATCTTTAATCTCTTTGGGATAAATCTATTCTCCCAATATGATCATATTTTATCTCATGGTAACCATTACATCTTTCTTCTTGAAAAGCCGATTACTATCAAATAGTAATTAAGTCATTCATCACAAAGACAAATGACCGGTAGCCATGTTTACTTTTCATTTATCATGTAATGCCAATGAGAAAATATATCATTTACCCATGTCTTGAACTATGTATTCCACTATTGTGAATGATGCTACATATTGCTAAAGTCATAAACCCAACGCACCATCTTTTGGTTCCTTATCTATTTGAATTTAGACTTTTATTTACACTAAAGTATAAGAGTCACGCATTCATAGTCTATCATCCACTGAGGATTAAGGTATGCCGCACTATAAACGTCGCAAGTGAATAAATACATAAACGAATTCAGGATCTATTCTACTTGGGTCATGTCCAATGTATTGTTAGTCTAGTCAGTCACATCTTGTCAGTCCAGTCAGTCACATCTATGTCTCTATCTTCTTGGAGTTATCCGCTCCGATGCTCAAGATAAAGCATCTCCTCAATTAGACTTGATAGATGGCATATTAGTCTTTCAATTGGTTTGCTCATTTTCGATTTGTCTAAGGATATGTTTAGGTTCATCTACTAATATAAATTGTCTTTCCGTATTACTATTTAACCACGTAATACTGCTTAGTATTAGTTAAACATTAGATAATTGGTGAGCTAATATTTACTTCTATTTTTCTTTGCATGCAAAAATCATCGAGGATAATATACAAAGGTTATTAATGTAATTCATGAATAATTTTATTAAACCAAACTATTTGAAAAATTATAAATTTACAAACGAAAATACTACACTTAAGACACCAGATCTAACGGGTGGTACCTTAGCTAACTATTTTCTTTTCACTTTACTCAACCTATATATTTTAATTAAGAAAAGTTGGGGAAGAAAGATTCCTTACTTCTAAAGCAAAAAGATTAGAAAACAAATCACTAGTAATTTCGTCTATTAGTTTGTCCAAACCAATATTATTAGGCTCAACGTGTATAGTACCAATATTCTCAAAATTAGTATCTAAATTCTCACGCTCATCTTCATTCCAAGTTTCAAATTCATTAGTCATATTTGTAGTCATGTAATTAAGCAGACCCGAGCTAAATTCGAACACTACTAAGTTCAAACTCAACTCGAAATTCGACGCTCGATACTTAATTTGAGCTTGATCAAATATCTATAATCAAATTCGAGCTTAATTAAGTTTTTTTATTTATATTTATACTCAAACTCGAAATAAAATCAATATATTCGAACCCAAACTCGTTTGTGCATCAAGCTCGAGCTCGTAGCTCGATTAAAAAAATATTAATTTTAACAAAACAATCACAAAAAAATGTGAAAAGTTGCACGAATGAGAGATGAATAGTTCGACAACACAAATAAATCTAGTAGCGAAAATCATCAATTAGGAAGTTTCAATTTGTCAATAACCCAAAAGATGACAAGCAAATGGAGGTGTAAGCCTAAAACATTTTAACTCATTAATTTATTCAACGGTATAAATTTGTTACTAAATATTTAAAAAATATTAAAGTTTTGTTCGCATAATAAAAAAAATATTTGGTATACTTTTAATGGACTTTTTAGATTTCAGCTAAATTAGTTATATATGCCAAAAAATTTTATTGGTCAAATAGGTTGATTTTTTGAAAATTTAGAAAAATATGTCATTTTTTGAGAGAAATTGGAAAGAGCGCTCAACTGGACACGTTTTTCCTTTAAATTGCATTTTCTAAATTTTTTAATATAATTAGTTTTTATTGGTTAAATAGTTAAATATTAGTAGTTTGGTCCCAAGTTTGATTCCTCTCTCACTCACATTTATATTTTTTATTTCATTTTGTTTTAAGCTTTTTATATTTTTAATTAATGTTTTAATATATTAGTTCTTTTGGTTAAATGGTTAAATAATAATGATTAAATTTTTAAGACCTAGGTTCAATTCCCCTATTCTAAACAAATTTGTAATTTTTATTTCGTGTTGTTTTAACCTTTTTTAATTTTTAATTAATAAATATATAGTTTTCAGTTTTTTATTTTAATTCATCTTTTTAATTAATAATTATTTTATTTATAAAATCAAATAATTATTAAAAATATGATTATTTTTAGTAAATATAATTTTTATATGTGTAATATTTATTTTTCAATCCATATCATGACAGTAGTAAATTTTAGTATTATATATTTTTGTATGTGTATTTGAAATATTTCACATATAAACATAATGATATTTGAAATATTTTACATATAAAAATTAATAATTATATTTGAAATAATTATTTCATTTTATTTTATTAGAAATCACTATACCCACAATATATGTGGAGAAAATATATATTTGACATATAAAAATATTATATATAAAGAAAAATATATCAAAAAAATTAGTTGATGTTTATATTATATATAAAGGAGTTATTAATTTCAAATATATTAATATAATGATATATGTAAAATATGTATTTATTATATAATTACATAATTATTTTTAAATTTTATGAATAAAAGAATTACTAATTAAAAAGATGAATTGAAAATAAATATATTTATTAAATTAAAAAATTTGAAGCACAGTGAAATAAAAATTACAAATGTATTTAAAAAAGGAGAATTGAATTTGGGTCCTAAAGATAAAAATATTGTATATCAAATATTAATCTGCACATGATTGGGGTGGCTTGTAAAACGAGAACGTAGGTAATGGGTAGGTAGGAGTTTAACCTATTATAGGTTTTGTCCCACCTAATAGTTAAATATTTTTAAACAAAATATTTCTGCTCTCAAGTTTGAATACCAACTTTGTATTTAATCATGAAGTTGTGTACATTCTTAAATCTAAAAATAAACAAATTTTAGCTCAATTGTCCAAATATGCTTATTTTTCTAATTTAAGAAATGGAGAGAAATATTGGTATTAAAATAAATAAAAAAGTCACATTTTCCATTAAAATGTGCTTACTCCAACCAAAAACAAATAAAAATTTCCATGAAATAATGACAAATTCTTTGTAATGCTCATCATGATTTGAAACCTAAATTGGGGAGTCTACGTAACTTACAGGTGTTTACATTAATCAACTACCACGTCAGCATTAACTGAGTAACACCTGATTGCCATGTGTACACGATCCAATTTCATACTTAATTTCTACTCCTGATCCCATATCTAACCCGGCTTGGGCCACAACCGAAGCCGAGGGAGTCACCTTTCTCCTCCTTTTCGGCGATCCGTTCTCTGAGCCGGAGGATGAAGAATTACACGACTCAGGTGATGTCCTCTTTGATGTTACCCTCACTGGATCAGGCTCTCCGGAATTGACCCTCAATGGAAAATTCAACAAAGCCTTGGACCCGCGCATCCTATAAGCTGCTTTATCATAAGCCAAAGCCGCATCCTCAGCTGTTTCAAATGTACCTAACCAAACCCGAGCCCCATTTTTAGCCGGGTCCCTTATCTCAGCTGCGAACTTCCCCCACGGCCTTTGCCTAACTCCTCTGTAATGCCTCGCTTTGGCGGGAACAGCCGCCGGAGCAACCGTGTTCACAGCCCTATCTACTTTCCTTACCGGTGCCTCAAATGAGATCTCTTGCGGCTCCGGTTTTATAGGCAGGAAATTCATGGAAGAGTTATCGGAGGGTGCCCATCCCACGGTTAAAGCATCTCGGAGGAACCCGAAAACAAGCATGTCTTCAGAATCGTTTTCTTTAAGAGGGAGGTCACCCCAGGTTTCAGTCAAACATGGGTACAAGCGGTTGAAGCTTGAGCTCCTACAAACCATGGGGGGAGCCGTGGTTGTGGTAGTAGTGGTACAATCAATGGATGCATCGAGTCGGAAGTCTGATGGGTCGCCGAGTAAGTGTCGCCGAATTGAGTCCAACATTGCTAAGTCGGAATCATTGCTACTCGGATACATCTCCATAACGAAACCTGTTAAATCTTGAGTAAGTTTGTGATCGTGGGATTTGGAGTTCGTTTTGTTTTTTTTTAGGTAAAAGATTGAATGAAATAAGGGAAAAAAAATAAAAAAGAGGAAATGTGAGAAATGAGGAGTCTGAATCTTCGTACGGCGAGGAAGTGGGTTTATATACGGAAACCAGATGCATGAATTTGGGTTGGCGGATTTTTCCTTTTTGATTTTTGTTATTATTAATTATTATTTTATTACAATAATAATGGGGTTTTATTTCCTTCATTTGATAATGGTGGCTTTTATTATTATTTTTCAAAATTGTTTATTGATACCTTTAAGGGACGTACTTCCTTGAAAGTTCTTTTCGTACACGTGATCAATAATTACCATTCATGTAATTAATGTAATTAGTAAATTTTTTTATAGTTACAATATGATTATTTAATTTTTTAATTTTTTTAAAATTAATATAATAGTAATTTTAATCCTCAACATTTATAAATTATGTCAACTTAGTTAATTTAGTTTTAATTTTTTTTTAAAATTAATCCTCAACATAACACATTGTGTACTTTTTTTTTAGTTTTGTTTTTTTATGACATTAAAGGTTATTTTTAAAAGAATGAGAAGAGATAAAAATTATTATCTTGTATTTTTTGTTGTTTTTATTTTTTTGTATATTTTCAATTAAATTTAATTCATAAATTTATTTTTTTAATCTTTTTAGGTGAAAGTGTTACAAAAAAAAACAAAACTATAAAAAAACTAAATTACATAGTGTGTAAATGTTGAGGGTTAGATTTTTTTAAAAATTAAGACTAAATTGACACACTATATAAATATTGAGGGTTAAAGTTGAAATGATGTTAATTTTAAAAGTTGACACCGTTAGATAATTGGTGACAAAAAAAAAAGTTGAATGAATAACTAGGTGATCATTTTACAATTTTTTTATAATCAAATGACCATTAACTAGATGACAAAAAAATTATTAATAATTAGATGACTATTAACGTAATTTAATTAATAAATTTAAATTTATTTGATCACTTCCAAAAATCCATGACGTCATCCTTTTGATAGCAACAATTGTCCGTTCAAGTTGATCGGCTGATAATATCCGTGCGTTATAAAAATTAAAAAATATATATTATTAAATACTAAATTACAAAACAAAAATTAATCAATTTTAATTCTGAAAAAAAATTTTGAAGATTGGGAAACTTCAAAGATTTTAAACCAAATAACTTACAAAGGATGTTAAAAATTGCACTTGTATTTTTTTTTAAAGAACTAGTAAATGAAACATTGATTTTTATGAATAAATGGAACATAGAAGATATAAAAAAATACAATCTAATAATTTAAATAAAAATTTTGTAAGATGAAAGCTTAAAAATGACAAGACAAGATTGAGATTTGACTTTCCTTATCCAAAACGGATACATTGGTGTTAGACAAAACATATGGTAAAATAACAGCAAATAATAATAAGATTGGATAAGTCAATAAGAAGATATTAGAAACGGACCCACTATTCCTCAATTTGCACTCCTTATGTTCCTTCTAGGAAGGTGACTGTGGCTACACTTAATTAAGCATTCTCTCTTAATTAATCTCCACTTTAGTTAAAATTGTCATTTTCTTTTTGAGCTACTTTTGATTGCCCATTGGCTGCTGATGTATTGATGATTAATGGGATTAGCATCATGTTATATAGATTTATTGTGCACTAATGGATCTAAAATGTGATTGCCTTTTTACTAATGCCAACTAGTACTACCCAAGAATCTAAGACAACCCCATCTTTTATCCCTTTATGCTTGGCTATGAGTTTAGACTACTCTATTGCTGGTGTGAGTGAGAAGGTTCTAAATTACTCATTACCTGCTCAAACTCGAAAATTTATTCAAAAAATAGGAAGACTTAAGAAGAAATATAGACCCAAAAATGAGCTTAAATAAAAATTAAAATCTGTTTTCTAAATGAGTCGGGCTTCGGGTAATATTTTTTTATCTTGGACTCGACTCGTCCTGAATCTGCCTAATTTTTTTCCTTGTTAATGTTTGTTGTTGTTTTGTTGTCATTTTGTTATTATATTGCTACTATCTTATTTTTTTTGTTTTATTCTAAATTTTGCTTCTATTTTAGAGGTATGTGTCTACTTACATGTAACTATCTTAGTGTTATTTAAGTATAAAGATTTTTTTAATGTACTTTCAATTTGTTGGGAAACATTTATTTTAATATTTCTAGTGTATTTTATGTATTTTTTTAAATTTGGTTTTATATAAAAATAATAATAATCTAAAAAAATTTATTACGGGCGAGTTGGGTGGACTCGAGTTTAGCATTTTTTATCTGGGCTGAGCTTGGATAAAATTTTAGGCCCATTTTTCGAGTCCAATCCAGGCTCAAAAAACAAACTTAAATTTTAACATCGACCTAACCCGACCTATGATCAGATCTAATGTAGACTTCAATGGAATAGAATTTACTCGAATTATGAACTTAAATATGGTTCAAAACATATTCAAGTTTGAAACGTTAGATTCATCTCATATTGCTAAGAAATATACAATATAAAAGAAATTAGATAATAAAATCTTTATAACATAAGATATACTTTAATGTGTTGATATAAGACTTAGATTGGATTGCGATTACCACTTTAGTAATTTTTATGTTGATAATAAAAATTTCCATTCCAAATTTGTATTTTTTTGGTTAAAATAAATAATTAAAATAGTTGAAGTGAAATAGAAAGAAGAAAGGGATTTCACTGTATCATTCATTACAAAGTAGTTGAAAGATATTTGTATATGGGAATTGAGGGGTTTTTTACAAAATTATTATAAAAAAATAAAAAATTAACAACATATTATAACTTTTTTTTATTTACCAAAATATTATAATTTTTTTATTTACCAAAATATATAAAAAAAACTGCAAAAAGCCTGCACCGAATTGACAGCACCTTGGTCAGGTCAAAGCCATTGGCGGCACCAAAGGTGCCAAAGCCATTGGCGGCACCAATGGTGCCATACTGATTGGCGGCACTACTCGTGTTATAAACACGAGCTCTGTCCAGCTGAAGGGAGAAAAATCAGAAGAAAAAGAAGAAGAAGAATAAGAGGTGCTGCGGAAAAGAAAAGAAAAAGAGAGAAAAAGAAGGTATTTTTAAAAAAATAATTGATTATATTGTTGTTATTGTTTTGTATAGTTTTAGTTAGTATTATTGTTGTTGTTGTTGTTGTTGTTGTTGTTAGTATTAAGATGTTATTAATGTATTAAGATGTAACTTAGTAGCATTATTGTTAGTAAAAAACTAGTATTATTATTATGGTTAGTTATTATTTTTATTTACCAAAATAAACTAGTTAGTAAAAAAACTAGTATTATTATTATAGTTAGTTAGTTATTATTTTTAGTAAAACCCTAATTAATAATTTTAGTGTGTATTATTTTGAGTATAAAATTATTAATATTATTATTGTATTAGTTATTAGGATTAGTGGTTAAGCAGTTTTCATGTACAAAATTGCATATTGAAACATTAAATTCTTTTTAAGTAATTTATTTACCGTTCGAGAATTTTTATGAGATTTTATTTTTTTTGACGGATTAAATATTGAAGATGGATGCTAAGTTTCTTGTATGCGTTTATTTCGATGGAGTCATATTGACAACAAGTGTTGGATGTGTATTTGAATGTCGGTAACAAATAGCAATGAGATTTAATAGAAATGTATCGTTCGATAAAATGAAGGCAAGGATTAATGCAAAAATTCTTGAACGTTGCGGGAGAATGATATCAAAAAATTTCTACAAGTTTCCAGTTTCGACAAATCCGGTCAAATTCGTCGAAATGGAACTTGTAGACGACGAAGACATGGAGACAATGGTCGATCTCTATTGTGGGAATGGGAGTGAGAAGAATGCACCGATTCACTTATTTGCTGAGTTAGTTGGTATGGAGCAAAATGAAGATGTTAATGCATCTGATGAAGAAGACGGGGTTGAAGAACCGTGGATGGTGGCTCTAATATCATACGTTGATAGTGAATCAACTATGGGTGGGATCGGTATCGACCTGAATATTACACCCGATGTTGATATGGTTGGTGGTGAAGAAGAAGGTGCTGACGAAGAAGAAGGTGGTGGCGATCATTGGGATGAAGAGGTCGATAGTGACGGTGATCCCGATGTGGACGATGCACCTGATAATATTGACGATGAAGATGTCAACAACGATGAAGGCATTAACGCTTCTTCGGTCGGGGAGCAGATGCGGCGTATTTTAATACACAATAATCCTGGGCCACACATGTCGCTCATAGACCCCAACGCAGCGTATGTAGTTGAGTTTCTAGAGTACCCTAAAATAGTTCATTCTCACGGGCTGGCCGTAACATCTGATGATGAAGAGTTATTCATAGGCCAGAGATTCAGGTGTAAAGAAGAGTGCATATATGCCATTAAACGGTACAGCATGAAGATATCGGTGGATTATAAAGTCTCCGTGTCTACTCCGACAATATATGTTAGAGAGTGTTGGAAGGCAACAGAATGCTGCAATTGGCGGATAGGAGCTGCATTCATTAGAAGTTCTCAGATGTGGGAGATACGAAAATTTATTGGTCCTCATACATGCACATCAACACGTATGACAGAAGATCATGGAAAACTTGATTCAAAAACTATTTGTACGTGTATTATGCCAATGGTGAAGGACATGCCGACCATTAAAGTTTTGGTACTGATTGTCGAAATGCAAGCACGATTCTAGTATCGAGTCTCATATCGGAAGGCATGGATAGTTAAACAGATGGCGATGGAGCAACTGTATGGGGATTACGATTCGTCGTATAACAAGCTTCAAGGTTGGATAGCTGCTATGCGGGGGTACATACCGAGGACTATGATTGAGTTGCAGACAAGACCATATTACGGCCCGGATGACAAGTTACAGCCGGCAAAAAGGATTTTCCATCGGATGTTCTGGACGTTCGATCCATGTGTGCGGGTATTTCCCCACTGCAAGCCACTTGTGTAGGTGGATGAGACCTGGCTGTATGGAAAATATACACAGATCCTACTTCTTGCAGTTGCTCAAGACGGTAACAGAAATGTGCTCCCGATAACATTTGCATTATCTCCGATAGAGGGAAGGGTTTAATTGCAGCTATTAGGCGTTCCGGTGTGCCGTGGAGATCCGTTTACTGCATTCGTCACATTGCATCTAACTTGCATAAAGATTATAAGAATGCAGACTGGAAGAGACAAGCCGTGGCAATGGGTAAATGATAACCTTATCTTTTCAATATAAGTTGTAATGTTTGATGTTATCGACTTACTAGAACTTATTTTTCCTTAATACGTATGCAGCGTACGAGTTAGAGCCACATATTTTTCGGCAAAGAATGATCCGACTTGAGAGTGACATGGAAGGGCAGACAAACACATCTTTCCGACAATGGTTAGGTACAATAGAGCCGTGGCAGTGGGCTCAAAGTTTTGACGAGGGTTTTCGTTATGGCCATATGACCACAAACTTAGTCGAGGGGATCAATGCTGTCTTGTTGAAGACACGTCATCTTCCGATTGTATCGGTATTTTCTGCTACTTTCTACAGGCTGGCTATTTTGATGCCAAGAATGGGTCAGCAGCAAGTCGACCAGATTCAGGCGGGACACGTGTTTGTCGAACATGTCAGGGATGCAATGGTCGCAAACCATCGGTTGGCGGGGTCAATGAACGTGGAAATATATTTACGACGACTGAAAACATTTCGAGTTACTGAGACCATCAGTCGTCGACCTGGTATACCAACTAGGTCGTACAGAGTTGATCTCTGGAACAGACAGTGCGAGTGTAGGAGGTTCGAAACACATCATTATCCCTGCGCGCATGTCGTGGCAGCGTATGCTAAAGTCAACCTTGATGCTGAACAATATGTCGATGATGTGTACACGCTGGAGTGCACATTACGTGTCTGGAAGAATGAGTTTCCCATCCTACCTGACCTACCTACGTGGGAGGTGCCGTCGATGACTTTCGAGCTTCTCCCAGACAGAGGGCTACGGAGGAATTCAAGGGGTCGTCCGCTGTCAAGCAGAATCCGTAATGAGATGGGAATTAGGGAGAAATCTGACGGAAAGTGTTGTGGAATATGCAGGTTAAGTGGTCATAGTCGGAATAAATGCCCTAACCGAAACTTTAATGTTGGACAGTCATTCGGATCGGGTCGGAATTGACCTAATGCTGTAAAATTTTTATGTATATTGTTATAAAAAGTATAATTCATTTAAAATAATTTTTATTGTTCAGCTTATGCTTAAATTGTATCCAAATCGTATCCAAATTAAGTTATAAAATACCATGTGCGCATTTGGAATTATTAAAATTATATCGACAATAGTGGCATTTATAATTGGATTCAGCTTTAATATAATGAAAAAATAGAATAATTAAATTTATACAAAAAATTTCAAAAGTAAGCAAATATTAAATTAGAAATATTAAATTTATACAAAAAGTACATTAAACCCCTAAAATTGATGGTTTGATGGTGTTGTCCTAGGGGTATACCTATTCGGAGGTCGACGATCACGTTCTGGGCGACGACCAACTTCATCATTCGACGCAGGTGGGGGTGTGGCAAACATAGAGGAAAAATCATGTGGCTCGTTCGCCACCGACAAACTGGATCCGAAATGAGTCCCATGATGCTGCAGATACGGGTCGGATGGGTCGGGCATGTCGTACTGCGGTGGGTAGGATCCAAACAGTTCAAAGTTGTAGGTATATTCGTCCCCTGCGAAGATTGGAAAATAGTCACTGCCCGCCAAATTCGGACGATAGTCATGTGAATCCAAATTTGTATGTGATTGTTCGGGATCTGGCTGGGGCTCCTGCTCGGGCTCTTGCTCGGCTCTGCTGGTTACAGACAATAATATGCCACCGGATCCGGATCCATCGGGCTCGCTGCGTTCGACCCCCCAAGTTGCTGCACGTGCGGGGAGATTACAGTCGACTGGCCTCCAAGTATATATGGCTTCCCGCAACTATAATACCATTGTATATACTCTAATGATGGTTGCGGGTCGGTAGCCATAACCATCTGAGGTATTCGACGCAATCGATCGTTCTACAGTGCCACAAATTTCTGGTGCTTAATTCCTCAATCCAATTGAAATCTTCCTCTCTTAGTCATGCCGTGAACTTTCCCCACCTGGCACGGCGGATCCGGGATAGGTTGGATGTAGCCAAATTGTCGTAGCACCCGATCTCGGTGATACCACTCGACTACGTTGAAATTGATAATTGGTGCGTTAGTGCACCATATGTGGGAATCAACGTATGCGGACGAGGGTACAACATTCGTAATTTCCGGCCTACGGTATGGCATCCATATAAACTGCATGATTAATAACATTGTAACGAGTTAGAGCCATAACATGTGAGTAAGATATAGAAATAGAATAGATGTCATGAATATTAGAATAGCAGCTTACCCCTTCCCGGGCATGCTGTTCAATCATGAGGCGGTATATCGGGACATCATACGACTTCCCGATGCCTGGACGAATAATCCACCTACAAAAAATAATATAGGGTTTAGGGTTGGTAACATTAGTCAATATATTATGACTACAAATAATGACAATTTATATTTTATCACCTGAGTGGCAGTGGATACACATACGGTTGGTGACTAACGGATGCCAAAAATGCTAGCCGATAAAGCGCCTAGGACGTAGCAGTATGAGGCATTCGCCGATGTCGGAAACATTCAGGTTTGTCGCCCGACAAAGCTCTCGGTACAACATTGCTAGAACGGCGGAACCCCAACTATACGACCTAGCAGTGGACAAATCAGCTAACAGGGGCAAGTACATCAAATGTACATTGTCGCTGTTTGCATCAGGCATGAGTACTGCCCCTACCATATGCATGATGTACGCTCGAGCAACGCACATTAACTCGCCTTCAGTGGCATTCGCTAATAATTGTCCAATTTTGGCTTTCAGCCATGTAAATTTTATGCCGAAAAAATATGACTCACCGTCACCTGGCGAGTCTCCTAGGAGCTGATAACAAAGTGCAGCCAAATCGGTAAATGAAGATACTCCTGTTACGGGACTCCCGTCAATTGGGAGCCCAAGCTGCAATGCAACATCCTCCAAGGTCACTATGCACTCCCCACACGAAAAATGAAAAGTGTGGGTCTCCGGGCGCCACTACTCCACTAGCGCAGATAATAAATCAAAGCGCAAGTCAGAGGACCGGATCAATGCTACTGACCCAAATCCGGCTAGCTCCAAGTACGACATCAATCGTGCATCCGGAGCTTTCTTTAAAACACTCACATGAGCCCTTAATACTCGGAACGAGTCCTGATAGTGTTAAATTAAAGAAAAAATATTACTATAACATAATTTATTTGTATATACTGCGTATATCCTTTTTAAATAAATAGAACTCGTGATTAACAAATAATAAATCATACCGCGTTATTAGCCGCATCAGATATGTGTTCATCGTTTCCAATCAATCGAGCCATTGCGATGCCTGCAAGTTGAAAAAAAAGTTAGTAAAAAAATCTTACTTCGGCCATTTATTCGTATTTTTTTCTCTGCATTTTATTCCTTTAAAAAATATCATAATTTCTAATTTTATAATTTTACATTATTTCAGTGCATAATGTTTGAAATTTATTAATTTAGTGTGTTATTTAAATTAATTTGGTGTAAGAAAATAACCCTTACCTCTGCCCTTTGGTCGTATTATTTTCTCGATTTTTATTACTTTCAATAAAAATATATTATTTTCGTATTTTATTATTTTATATTATTTTAGTACATTTTCTTTGAAATATTTTGTATTAGTTATTTCTAAATTTTAAAAAAAGTTAGTAATACACTCTTACTTCCGCCATTTGTTCGTACTTTTTTCTCAGCATTTTATTATTTTAAAAAATATCATAAACGTAGTCTTTTATAATTTTACATTATTTCAGTGCATAATGTTTGAAATTTATTAATTTAGTGTGTTGAAGGGGAATAAAAGAAAATAATAAATAATGAGAGCTTAAAAGGTAATTAGCCACATATTGGTGCCGCCTTTTCATTCCGCTCCATTGGTGCCGCTTTTTTATTCCCCTCCATCACCCTCTTTTTTTTTTCCTCTATTATTTTGGTAAATAAAAAAATTTATAATATTTTTTTATTTTTTTGTAATATTTTCGTAAAAAACCCGAAAAAAACTCTTTTCCCTGCCCTTTGCTCGTATTATTATTTTCCCGATTTTTATTACTTTCAATAAAATTATATTATTTTCGTATTTTATTATTTTATATTATTTCAGTACATTTTGTTTCAATTATTTGTATTAATTATTTCTGAATTTTTTTAAAAATTTTACTAATACACTCTTACTTCGGCCATTTGTTCGTATTTTTTATCTGCATTTTATTATTTTAAAAAGTATCTTAATTTTAAATTTTATAATTTTACATTATTTCAATGCATTATGTTTGAAATTTATTACATATACAATTTTTTTCGCATTTTATTATTTTCGGTGAATATACAATTTCTGTTTTTTTCTTTTCGTATTTTATGTTTTCTTAAACATATTTCTTTATCATTTTACTTTTAATGTTATTTTCCTAAAATAACTAATTTCAACTTCCTAAGTAAATTTCATAAAAAAAATCCCTAATCACAAATAATGACAATGTACATACCATGAATTTTTTCATTCTAAAATATTTCATAAAATATATATGCTAAATAAAATAATAAAATACGTATAATGTACATAACATAAATTTTTAACACACAAATATTACAAAAAAATTAAATTTATAAAAAAATTACCTTTTTTTTTCTTTCTTTTCCTTCCTTCCATCTTCTTTTTCTTTTCTATTCTCCTTTCCTCTTCTTCTTCTTTGTTTTTTTTTTCTCTTCTCCTTTCCTTTTCTTTCCTTCTTTTTCTTTCTTTCCTCTCCTTCCTTCCTTCCTTTCTTTCTTTCTTCCTTTCTTTCCCTCTCCTTCTCCCCCCCCCCACCACCGGCTAGTCCCCTATTATACCATTGGTGCCGCCAATGGTTTTGGCACCATTGGTGCCACCAATGGCATTGGCCTGACTAGGCTTTTTACAGGTTTTTTTTCTGTTTTTTGTTTTTTTTTGTATATTTTGGTAAATAAAAAAAAATATTTTTTAGTAAATAAAAAATTTATAATATTTTAGTTATTTTTATTTGTTTAATAATTTTGTAAAAAACCGGGGAATTGAGACTTATTACTATTATTCAGTGGCAACGCCCACCTCGTCTACCAAACTACAAGTATAACCTTTGAAATTGACCAAACTTTGTTCGGTCATAACATTGACCATTGACAACAAGAAAAGTTCGCTTTCCATTATATCCGAACCTTTGAAGCATTGTATGTGGCCACCACGTGCCAGACATCCCCACGTGCGGGTTTCTACATTCCACACCGCAATGTTTGAGTCAACTATTTATGTTATGTCACGACAAAAACAGCATCCTCCTTTGTCTTTGAAATTCGACATTAATAATGGAGTTCTTTTTGCACACATGCATTCTATTTATTATTTTGAATACAATTCTAATCCATTTTTTTTATTTAATCATCAAGTTATCCATCTTCTTTAATTTTTTTTTAAACTAAGTTGCATTTCTTTTTTTCTATTTAAGTTGCATTTTTTGAATAGCAAATGCAGAATGAACCTTTTTTTATGGACTTTAATTTGATTAAATTATTATAATATAATAAATTTCAGGTGTGAATCATTTAATGAAGCCGTTAATCTTGAAATGGAGTGACAAAAAAAAAAACGAATAGAAGAGGGAGCGATTAACAGCTGCATTACGTTTCTATTAACATGATTAAGGCTTAAAGCAACAAGCTGGTAATCCATGCTCTCAAAAATAGCGGCCTAGACTCAACTTTTTCAAATGGTTATAATTTTATTATTGAACTTTGAAAGGATTAAACAACACAGAATCCATGACCAACTAATGCAAAAGATATGTAGTTAAATAAAACTAAAGAAATTGTCTGCTAATTGTTTCATGTCAATCTATTGCTACTTAAATGCACCCGTAAGGAATCTCTCTCTCTTTTTTATTCATTATTTTGACTGTTTTTCAAAACTTCAACTTTCAAACCTTGACGATAATTGATGAGATCTGTACCCACAATTACATGTACAAAATGGTTATAAAATATTATTACATAATATCAATACCGAACCCATACGTAAGGCCATTTTTTAAAAACCTTATAACCATTAAAATACAATCTTTTAAAAGAGTAACAGTATTTTTATTCTTTTATAAAATACTTCTTAAGATATATTCAAAAGGCTACGGTAGGGTTGTTACTTATTGAAAGAGAAATTGCAGGTTTTCTTTTTAATATAAAAAATTGATATGATAAATGTATTTTCTATATTCGTTTTATGTTAAATGAAAATTAATTTATTCGGGGTTTGTAGTTATATTTTTTAACAATATCATTTTCAGTATTTCAACTTGAATTCTTTTTATGTGAGTGTAATGTGTCTTTATTCTACACGCAACACTTACACCATGTTTAGTTGGTTATAATGGCCTATTACGGCCTACATTGAATCCATTCCTATTCAGGGAAGAGGTTGCATAGCCATTCCCTTCCCTCACCACTGAATAGGCATTGAATATGAGTTTTTTCCTTTTTTAATTTTTGCCCTCACCTCAACACTATAGCCCTTCTCACCTAGCCTCTCTTATTTGCTTCGCCTCTATCCACTTTCGTTCCTCCACTCTTTCACGTCAGTCGATTGAAGTTATCATCCTCCGTTCTTTCTTCTTTGTCTTTTCCTTAGTCGATATTACCTTAAAGCCATTAGTTCCTCCTAGACGGTTGGAAATGAAGCTGTGGAGGTTACCAAGACAGTTCTCGAAGTCGTCGACATCGCTTGGAGCACCATGGAATGTTGCACCACTTCCACCACCTTCACAACCCCGACGATAATTCTCCTAAAAATCATGACGCTTTCAATTTTGAAAAAGAATTGATGTAACAACCCATTTTTAGTGGTGTCAGAAATAGTGGTTTCAAGACCACGATTCCGACGAGTGAGTAAGTATTTTAATATTTATTTAAGGTCTATGGGGTTATATTAGAGTCATATTAAAGTTTCATTAAGAAATTTTGAAGTTTAAATAGTTAATTAGGTAAAAAGTACTAAATTGTAATAGAAGCAAAAGTTGAATTCTCTTAGTTTAATGGGTTATTTGGCTATGGAAAGGAAATCTAATGAACTTAGATGGTAATTATACCATAGATGTTGATAGAGGACAATTATGGACATGTTTATGCTAATATTTAAGTTATAACATAAGAGCAAAAGAGTAAATAATTAAATAAGCATGAAATAAATAAAACAAAGCCTATCATCATCTTATTTTTTCTTGTTCAACCAAAAACACCATTGAAGGGGGGAGAAAAGCTTCGTTTTTTGTTAATTCACTTGCATGGTATGCATTCAAGTCCCATTTTTAATATATTTTTTTGTTTTTGAGCTCGTTTTAGCTTAAACTACTTAGCCCAGGGGTTAAAATGCAAAAATATTTAAGGTTGAGGGATATTCCATGAATGAAATTGATGTGGTTGTGATATTAATTGATAGTTTATTAATTTTGATTGTTAAATGACCATGATTTGTTAAGTGGATTTTTATGAATGTAAGGTTTAGGGATTAAATTGCTTAATTGAAGATTTTTATGTATATTATATGAAATAATGGAAAAATGTAGATTTTGTAAGCTTAGGGAAGAATTGGTTATCATGAGTTTAAGTTAAAATGGTTAAATTTCAAGTTATGAGCTTAAGGACTAACTTGTGAAAAAGTTAAAATTAGAGGGGTAATTTTGTAATTTCATGATAATATGAATTATAGATTGAATTGAATACTTGAGGTTATTTGAAGTACTTAATTGAATAAAATTATCTATTTAGATCAAGATAAACAACAATCAGACTTAAATCGGGGAAAAACAAAAGCTTTGGAATAGTCTTCAACTCTACTTTTGGCGACTATAGTTATCGAGGTAAGTTCGTATGAATTATAATCTTATTAATGATAGTTTGATTGATTATTTGTTTTATTGTGTGAGTTATAAATTGACTTGAATATATATATCGTTGTTTTGAATAATTTAAGGTTAAATAATCTTATTTGAACCTTAAGAATTCTTAGGATACGAATGATATTTCATTAGGGATTTCATGATTCAGGTGCTAGTCTTGAATGTCCTACCGATGACTGAAGTCCTAAATTTGTTGCGGATTCTCCATAGCTTGGGTAAGCAACATCGTGTAGCTAACATTTCGACCCACAACTCGTGTGGCAGACCCATTTCATAGCTCGTGTAATCGCTATTGAAAAGGAAATGTTACAGCTATATGGAAAGGCACAGTATATGTGAGCATTCCCGAATATCCAATGAAATTCTAGATGGTTCAACGGGTAAGTAAGGGTTAACGGCAAGGTATGTATACAATTGGATAATTGATAATAATCTTATAAAAAGGTAAATTTGATGAATGCAAATTATTTGAATGGAACAAAATAAGTATGTGATGAATGATATGTACATGGAGATTCACTTATGATATGGTTGATTTTCTATATGTGTTATGCATGAGCTTACTAACTTGTGAATTTGGTGGTGTATATAGGATTTTATTAAGCTTATGAGTATGGTAATGATGTTATGCATATTTCATTAAATAAGTTTAAGAAGGGTAAGTTTATGTTTGATTTTATACGAGCTTACTAAGTACTAGCTGCTTACGTAGTTATTTTCCTCTATTTCGTAGATTGTCGGAAGTTCGATCAATTAGAAGCTTGTCGGAGTTCTATCACACTATTCAGCAATCACTTCGGTAGTTTTTGAGTTATTTTGGCTAAGGTTATAAATGGCATGTATAGGATTTTATATAATGATAGCTTTTGAATATGCTAATGATCAATTTGGTATGAATATGACTTTTATGTATACATTTTGTTTGTGTGGACTTATGGTATTTTGGGAAGTTTATGTCCTTTTGTCACTTTTAAATACTTTGTAATATTTGGTGTAGTTGGTTTGTTTATTTATTAAAACTCATATGAATATGGTTATTTTGGTATGTTTTTTATGAAAGGTGAATGGTTTGACAATTGATGTCATTAGGTAGCTAAATTGACTATGTTTTGTGCTTGAGTTGTGGCATTATAGATTTGTTTTCATTGAAGTTGTTTTGGTATAAATGAGGTGCCTTTGAATGGCATATTGGCTAGGGGAATTAGATTAAATGAATTGAGGAGAGTCAAATTGAATGAATTGGTATGTTTATATGTGTTTGAAATGTGTTTAGCTCTATTGAATGTATGCACAAATGGAGTAGATGGATGGGAAAGTTTTGGACTTAAAATGGTTTGTTTATAGGGTTAATTTATGGAGCACACGGCTTGGAACACGGGCTATCACACAGCTATGTGACACACACGGCTTGGTTACACGACCGTGTGTCACTTTTTATTTCAAGTATAGTTATCACATGGTTTAAGACATGGCCGTGTGTATCAAGTCAGAGAGTTACACGAGTTATGACACGGTCGTGTGATCTAAGTCAGTGAGTTACACGGTTTAAGACACGAGCTGGGACACGGCCGAGTGTCTCATTGTTTGAACACTACACGGTCTGGGCTATGTCACACGGCCGTGTGACCCCTATTTCCTAAATTTCCAACTTTTCCTTAGATTTTCTAAATTGTTTCAAATTAGTCCCATTTTGATTCCGAACTGTTTATAATGCCTTGAAAGTTTAATTTAAGGCCTAAATGTGTATGTTTGTTGGATTTGTTAAGATTTAAATAAATAATATTAAATAGCATTATTAAACTGTTAAGATGTTAATTGTTATGATTTTTATGGTAATGCTCCGTAACCCTAGATCGACAACAGAAACAGGTTTAGGGTGTTACAATTGAAAACCCTAAAATTTGAAAATCAACATCTCAAGAATCATCTGGATTAGAACCTTAAACTCTTCAACATCTCTATGAATCTCCTGTTTATTTAGATGATTATCCTTTTCATAACCCTTTATTCATGTTTGATTTTCTTTTTCTTTTTAATTTCTAGACCTAATTATTTAATTAATTGCAGCTCTATGCTCAATTGATATCTACCATGGAATCGAAAGGCTTTTTGTTCTGACTCAAATCTCTTAATGGATCCAATACTAAAATCGAATTTCCATTCAAGGAAGCTATAGATTCTTATATTATTATTTTTGTATCAATTATTTGCACTTTTTGATATTTTATATAACTTTTTCCATGAATGAAATGAATGCAACAAGAATTTCTTAATTGAACTGATAAATTATCATTGCATCAAGTTGGATTAATAACTCTGACAATAATGTTGATGTAATTTTTTTCCTTTTCCTTTTATTTATTGTTAAAAATGTTGATATTAATTGATTTTTTTAATTTGATTTTAAATAAGGGGATAATAAGCATTCTATTGAAATTTTGATTAATGTTAACCGAAATGAATCAAGTTGGTGGGTATGGGTAACTGATGAAATGGTTTCGAGCAATGTTGAAGAGTGGAGTGGAATCGATGATGAGAATTATACTGTTACTAATGAAGAGCATGTTGTGGATGCGGTTGCTAACTTTATGGCCAAATGCATTTTTTCCAATCCCAAAGCTCAGGTTTTTGGCTGCCGAATCTGATTTTTATCCTTTAATTTCAAGATATATGACGTGTTATATACTGCTTTCTCATGTTTGTTTGTGTTCCTAGTGTTTCAGGCTTTGACACCAGAAGAACTGTAGAAAAGTAAGTTTTCTACTTACTTCACCTGCCTTTATGCCTTTACTACGTTAATAAACTTATCTTTTTCCTTGCAAAATGGTTATTGTACTAGATAAATGCTTCATGATAATTGACGGTGAATCATGCAGTTTCATTCTTTTAAGAAATCGTAAATTTATCTTAGAGGATAATTAAATTATTTGTTTCGCTAATGATATTCTAGTACATTAAATATGCATTGTAATTTAAAAATAATAATGTAGGCTATATATTATTTTTATTAAATTATATTTTAATAATAATTATATTAAGAATGTTATTAAATTATATATTTTTATTTTTATTAAATTATATTTAATAATAATCCTATTAAAATTTCATAACAACAACAATAATTATCTACCTAAAAAATATTTTGCTAAAGATATTCTAATCATTTCAGTTTTTTTTCCTTATGCTATTACAATATCTATTTCATTCAACCAAATACAAGAATACTATTAATAGTTCTATTCCATTATAACCCTATTATATTACAGTTCTATATATTACATTACAGTGAACCAAATATAGTGTTATTGATTCCCCAAAATATATATTTTTTTGGTCCATAAAGGAGCTGGATGCCATAATCGAAATTACTAAATGTTGGATATAATACACTTCCTTGCATATCATTAGCAAATAAGGAAATTAAACAACTAGGAATAGTCCTACATAAATAAAATATATTAATGTCTTTACCTGTTGAAAGATCAGGTTGAGAATTGCTTCCAAGACATGCTAATTAAAGCATCCTTATACTTATTGCCTTATCAGAATACGTTCTTCAATAACCTAGAAGTCATACTATGGAGGAGTATTCAACTATCAATGATCAAAGAAGATAAATGGAGGTTAGAAACCGTATCAATAGTCATAAAATGTATAATGGTTCTATCACTAACTGAGTAATGTTTAGATCCCTAGTCAAATTTAATCCATTTTTCGATACCCATAATTCGGCTTCAACACTTGTTACTCTTAGAATATGTCAATATGTTCCAATTATCCAATTTTCAGAATAATCTTTTAGGAGAGTCCCAACACTTACTCTACCAATGTGTTCTAAAGAGATCCCTCAAATAATTGGATTTGCAAAACACGGGAATAAGCTTGAAATGATGTAGTCTATTTACTATTAAAGAGATAGCAATACAAAATTACAGCTAGACAAAATCCAAAATGTTGTTACAAAAAAACAAAATATGAGTGAAAATACAATAAATTCCGTTTATCAAATTAATTCTTATATTATTATTTTTAATATATCACAATTTAAAAAGTTAACTTTTAGGTTAGAAATGATTTCTTTTTTACAATAATTTAAAAAATAAAAGATCAAAACATCATGGCAGACGATGGTTCCACCAAAATGTGACATCTTAGGAAAAATATTTTGGGTACCAAAACTCCACCGGGGAAAGTTGCATCTTTTTCTCCCTTTGTCACAACAATTTTTTTTTAGCTTTTGGAAGTGATATATTTTACAAATAAATTAAAATTGGTTATATATTTGTAAGAAATCTATCTATAAAAGGAGTGGGAGATTATAATCAAGCGTAATCATTTGAAAGTGACAATTTGTATATTTTCGTTTCAGAAAGCCATCCATTTAATCCAGAAAAAATTTACAAAGAATTGGAAATTATTTCAATTTTTTATTTCTTTAATTTATCAAATAATAATATGAGGGAGACTTAATTTTATATTAATTTTGCCCTTTTCCCACTTCATCTTGATTTCATTGCGATTAAGACTTCACCCTAAAAGGAAATGGACAAATCAACCAACGGCAATCATAAAAATGAAATCAAAATAATTACCAATAAAACATTGATTTAATAGTAAAGACTAATTACGATAGTGTCTTCAATTTTTTACTGTCTAACTTTTAAGTTTATTGTACGTATTTACAGGCGGTGATTTTAAGTTTAAATTTTATTTTAGATTTAAGTCGTGTACAATCTATTTAAATTTATTTTGGTTTAAATTTAAGTATATTTTGATTATTAAATTATTTTTTTGTAATAGTTTAATTATGATAGTTAGAGTTAATGATTAGTATAACGGCAATATACTTTTTTATTTTATTTTATTTGTTGCTAAATATTTACTTTTTAATATTTTATTATTATTTTACAGCACACTTGTTAATCTTCTGGCCCTATTTGTGAAATTTAAAAATATAAAATGTTTTCCTTTGATTTATCATTTATAATTGTACCTAAAAAATGATAAGATTTAGGTTTTAGATATTTATAAATTTTGATTTAAATCTCCCAGTTTTTAATCCATTCCTCGATTATAATGCTTTTGACATATGTTATGCATGATTAAACTTATAATTATAATTGCACTTGCCAATTTTTTTATAAAATGAAAATACAAAAATGAAATTAAAGCCACCCATAAGAAAAGCACGTGTTTCTTTTTCTATCTAATTTAATGCAGTATTGTTTGGTAAGGAGCTCAAATCATATGAATCATCACCGTATATTTAATGTCCACATTTTAATTTAATAAAAAAACTAAAATAGAATCAATAGCAGACATCAGGTTTTGCGGTTTAATTAGATGGCGTATTGCTGGAGATTTCATTTAATTATTGAGAAAGGTGTTTGTGATTTAACAACAAATGAAGAGCTTTCCATATCAAAAAATGAGATAATCTCGATGTCAAAATCAATTCCACTTTCTATGATTTTATATTTCAAACTCTCTATATATTTAATGTTTTTTTGGTTAATTACCTGGACGTCCCAAATCGTATATAAAATTCAATTCTTAAACTTTATAAGGTTTGATGTAAAAATGGAATGTTGATAATGATAAGAAAAGAGAGAAAAATAGAATACATAGATTTTACGTGGAAACCCTTTTGGAAAAAAATCATAATAGAGAAGAGAAAATTCACCCTATCAAATTAAATTGATTACAATGAGTTTAGACTATGTTTATTTATAGGTTTAGAAAACATTATTCTAATCAACATCTAATAGAAGTAATGAAGTACGGTTGAAACACCTTATTTAAATCAATATCAAACAGAGTAAGTAAATTTCTATACGGAATTTTCTTGTGCAGTCTGTACCATACCTCGTGGATCCCCCTATCTTGCCACTTGTATTTTATTTTAATAAGAATTTGGGTCACAACTCTAACATTTGATCAAGTTTTACAGTTACATTCTGCTAACATGATTAATGGAGGAAATAGATGGTAGCACATTGTGTGATGTGTCAGTGTACATAATGCTACCATGACACTTTGTCACGTCAACAAAAGTTTTTTTTTAAACCTCCATAAATAAATAAAATTTAGAAGTCATGAATGACTTGGACAACCATTTGTTCATGTACATTTTAGGAAGTCCTTTTCTAAATTAGAAAAAAATTATTAAGAACTATAATAAATTGTAAAAAAATTATTTGTTCATGTATGATTAAATAATATTGTAATTAATAGGAATCAAAAAGAGCAATTGATTCAATGGACTATTATGTTGTTTATCAAGTCCAATAGGGGAGATACATTGTTCTAGAGACTAGTATGTTGTTTATAAAGACTTAAATGTGATTATCTAGGTTGACAATACATCAGGCATGATCCAAGTTGAATTTATCCTGAATTCATAAGGTGACTTACCTCAATCCTAAATAAGTGTCTGACCATGTGTATGTAATTCATATACTTTGATATATTGAAAGCCTATGCTAAGTTGGCATTAGAGTCGAAAACTAGTATATTGAGTATATTACTTGTGTATGACATGACTCCACCTACAATAATGAAATTCATATCTCGTTTAAAAATTAAATGGTATCATCTCATTCATATTGCATGAATTATGAAAAAGGAACGTCGACATGAGTCATTCGTGAGAGACAAATGATTGTTATTACTATTTGTTAGTAATAATCTTTTTCATTGTGGAATGTGCAATGGTGATAATGAGATAACATAAGATCATATTGGATGAACCAATTTAAACCAATAAAATTAAGGATATCCTATGAGAATAACACACTAATGACAAGGTTATCGGACAAAACATAAATCTAAGCTGCTTTCATAAAGGTATATGATAGGGAGTCTAGTCTAGTACTTCTAGTGAATTGACTCCATAATTAAATAATTTTGTAATTAATAGAAGAAAACTTAGAGCTTAATTAAAAATTATTTAAGCCCTAATCATATATGTTTCATTGATCCCTTCGTTAGCTCAAACATCCTTGTATGAATTGCAATTAGAAGCGATACGATAAATGAATTAAAACGACGAGAGAAAAATAAATTGCATGAATTACTATCCGCAATAAATGCAATTTCTCAAAAAAAAAAAAACAAGAGATGACTTAGAACTTAATTGAATGTAATTAAATAATTGAGTTCAAAGTGGAAATTAAGTTAATTAGTCATTATATTTTGATTGAATATAATAATAAAATTTGTTTACTCATAGATTCTAATATAGTAAAGTCATCATAGTCATAATGGCATTGACGAAATTAGAATTAGGTTGAGAAAATAAATTAATTGAAATAATTGAATTTTAATTAATTATTTATTATTTTGGGAATAGAAAAATTGAATATTGGGTTGAATAATTATATGAACTTATTTTGATTAAAATTGAACTACACATATAATTGTACCTAATATATGAAAGACCCGATGAGCTCATTCAATATAGGGGTGGGCGGAACATTAGGAATCCCAGTGTGTGAGCCGCCCACCACACTGAGTCCTAGAAGGGCTCTGGATTTTCTATTAAAATATTATTTTTCTTTTTTCCTATTCTAATAGAATTCTTATGGTTTTTTCTATACAGGTCTATGAGATAACTGAATAAACACACAATTGATATGTGGATAATTTGTCGAAATTTAGAGAAATTCATTTAGATACAAAATAAATTCTATTGTTCGTGAGTACTCATATGAATTTCAGTTTTGATTTCTTATAGAGAAAGTGAACTTTCCTCACTGAAAATTTTTAGTTTTCATTCTATGTTTAGTTCGTGATAAGAGTCCACTCTTTTAGCAAACGAGACTTGAGGATATTGGAGAAGATTTTCTGGTAAAAAGCCAAGATCAAGGAAGTCTTGCTAGTCCAGAAACATAGGTACTAAATTTGGTAAATTTTATTGTCATAGATAACACAAATAATGTTTAGGTTTTATATTTTTTTTAAATTCCATTAGGTAATAAAATGCTTTTTATAAATAATTTTTCTGACAAAAATAATATATATCAATTCATAATCAATGCCAATATTTTTTGAAATCCGTTATATTACAAGTTGTGCTTTATATCTTAAAGCTTCATTCTCATTTCATTGTTATAAAAATACTCATTTGTACCCAATTGGCTTAATACCTTTGAATAATGGTCCAAAAACATCACATCTTAGAAGTGAATTAGACTATGCTTGAATTGTGTCTTTCTATTTTGACTAGTTATTTCTAAGCTCCTCTCATTCATTATTTCAACAATAATAATATACGTAAAATTGTTGTTGGCAGATTTTTTTCATTTCTGTTCTATATTTTCTCGTAGTGACATAACTTATCAAGGTCTATTTATTTTCATTTTTTATTTTTAGGTACCTAAATATATTTTGAAATTTATAATTAGTTATATATGGGTCTCTTTTGGAGCACCCACCTCAACTATATGACCATCTTGATTATTTAAAATTTTCCATTTATGTGAATTTTTATCTTTGAAACCAATTGACTTGACTCTAGGCATGTCTTACTTTTATTTTCTCTAACAAGTTACCCTATTAGAACATTTATTCAAATTTAAGCATTTGCAACTGGTATATGAGACAAACTTATTCCTATTAGATCTATAAATACATCTAGCAGTTCATTTCCAATAAAAATGAATTATCATTTGAATTTCTAGTTCACGTTGCTTTCTAACAAGCAATTTACTCATGTTGTTTATTTTCTCTACCTAATGTTGGGAAATGTTTATTTTCTCTCCTCAATGTTGGGAAAATTATTAGCAATTTTGTGTGTTGTGGTTTAACAATTTTAACATATATCACACATCCAAAAATTTTAAAATGTAGAATATTATTAGCTCTTGACCAAAAACTCTTATAATGAGAAGTACTTATTATTGTTTATTGGATGATGCGCTCAAGTATTGTTGCATGTAAAATTCATATCTCCATACATGTGTCATAGGGCTAGAACTTTCATCTCGCAGTCTGTGCGACATTAGACAATTTTGTGGGTTCAAATTCACCTAAGTCAACCTTACTCTTGCAAAGTGAGAATTCTCGATAAAAATTCTCCAAGGCATCGAAAATAAAGCAAAAGCAACTCAAAACGAATGAGCAACGAAAGAATAAAAAACCATAAGCAAGCAAAACACACTGAGTGTTTGAGTAAATGCTCTCAAAGTATTTTAATACTCCAAAAAGAATACAAAGAATGAAATGATTACAAATAAGAGGAATGCCCTATTTATAGTTGAGCAGAACCAAAACTAACGGTACAAATTGAGTTACATCGACGATCAAGATTAAAAGCCTATCTACAATTGAGATTCTTATGGGATTGACTCAATCCTTTAAGATTACAAAATCAAATTTTATCATAATACAATTTTTTTAAGATTACTTTCCATATTTATCAAGGTAGCCCTAATTTTCCTTAAGTGCTTCACTAGGCCACCAAGACTTCAAGTAGACGAGCTTCTCCACATGTACCACAAATCTTACCAGTTCAAGTGGGTCGAATGAGTCTTATTTAATCAATTGACCTTCATGAGACGCTCTTTGCGCAATCATCATGAGCTTTGATCCGTGACCCGTAACACATGCACAAGAAATTGTATTCTTATAAATTCATATTTTTGTACAACCATTTTGTGTATAAACAATAAGCTTTACAATAGTTATTTTAACTGAAATACAATACTCATTAAAAATATGAGATATAACCTCATTAGAAGAACCATGATGAATCTTCTTAATTGCATAATCTAAAAATCTATTTATAATCAACTTATATAATATCTTGTACATACATCTACCAAAATCATGTAATATCAAAATATTCAAAATAGTGAATAAATGAACCTATATTCATTTAAAAAATGCAATACATTCAACCTCAATTTTAGCTAGTGAGGTTAACATAATCATTTTCTTTTAAGGATAACACATGAAAATTAATGAAGAATCATCTGATTTTTTTAATAAATATACATATAAATTCTCTTTTTTTTCGCATCATTATTTAACCAATCATATCAACTAATTAAAGTACCTGGACTAGTAAAATTTTAGTTTATAATTGCATATGATTCAACCATACTAATATATGCATACAACAAACTAAACAAAAATGTGGATAAAATTTCAATACATAAATCTTAGAACAAAAATCTTCTACCCCTTTTGCTTGCCCTTCCCCTACCCATGCCTATCCAATGTTATTAGCCTAAATGTACGATTAAATTTTACATTTTGCGTTCTACTAACATTTAGTTCTTTTTTCTCTGGCTCAAGTTTCATTCTTTTCCCAAACTTTTCAAGTTTTAGTCTTAATAAAGATTGGTAGGCTAGGAGGATAAAAATAGTAACAAACAGAAGATGATGATTTCATGGTAGGTTATAACAATTATAGTGGAAGTTTAAACATTGTTAAAAGTGAAGGGGTAGTGCCGGTGTGACAAAGATTACCAAGCGAAAATGTGGTAGGAGCTTGTTAAGTGCTAAGTAGAAAACATAACAAGACTACAGAGTAATACTTTCAATCAATCTTTCTTACTTCCTTTCTTTGAATACATTGGCTATGTTTATACACTCATACCAGAGTAAATATTCTTGATTAATTGCATACCAAATTGATTACCAGATTCCATAACAAACTAACAACTATAACAGTCTTTATATTACTGTTAACATTCACCTAACTTCTTAAGAGGTAAAACCCAAAGCAAATTTTGAAACTGAGCAAACAACGAATCAGACAAAAGCCAGGACTTCACCGACAATAAGAGACTCAGCAGCCACATTTTTGCGAACAAAAAACAAATCAAGCTCAACATGTTTGAATTTAGAGTGTAACACTGGATTAGTTGTAACAACTGCAACACTTGAATTGTCACACCAAACTGTTGGAGGATCAAAAGAACTAATTTGTAACTCTGTCAATAAAGAAACTAACTATGTAACATCACTAGACGCTGCAGCAAGACTTCGATATTCAGCCTCTGCTGTAGATCAGGACACAACTTGTTGTTTCTTGGAACACCACAAAACTGGCATATGACTGAAGTATATACAAAACTCTGTAGTAGACCGACGATCATCAAAATCAAGTCCCCAGTTGGCATCAGCATATCCAACTAAAGATAATCGATCAGAAGGACGAAAAACCAGCCTATGAGTGATGTACCATGTAAATCCTCAGGATACGTTTTAATGCTACCAAGTGAATCGTAGTAAGTGCATGCATAAACTGACATACATGATTTACAGCATAAGCAATATCGGGCCGAGTCAGAACAACATATTGAAGCACACCAACGAGGCTTCTGTATTCAGTAGGATCTACAAGTCGATCACCTTCATCTTTAGACAACGTTGGTGAACTAACTATTGGCATATGAACACTCTTGGCATTAGTCAAAGAACTCCGGTCAAGAAGATCTCGAATGTACATACGTTGACATAAGTGCAGACTGCCACTGGAAGACCTACTGACTTCAATTCCTGAGAAATAATAAAGCTCACCCATATCCTTTAGAGAAAACTTGAGATGTAGTTGCTGAGAAAAACAACTAATTTCATTAGTCGACCTCCCAGTAATAATAATATCATCCACATATACTAAGATATAAATGGTGGACTTGTTTGAAACTTTAACAAACAAGGAAGCATCAGCTTTAGACATGACAAAACCAGACAAAAGAAGAAATTGTTTCAACTTTTCAAACAACGCACGAGGAGCTTGTCGTAAACCATACAAAGCCTTGGTCAGACGATATACTAAAGGCTCACCATTTGGTCTACATTGAACATATCCAGGAGGCTACTGCATGAATACTTCATCAGTTAGATCTCCATTTAAAAAAAAATATTTATATCAACCTGACGAAGGTTCCAACCATTAGACGCATCAATAGATAAAATGGTTCGGATTGTCGCAGGTTTGACCACTGGGTAAATGTTTCTTTGAAGTCACATCGAGGAACTTGAGAACATCCCTTTGCTACCAACCATGCTTTTTGACGATTAACTGACCCGTCAGAATTCTTCTTAATTTTGAAAAGTCATTTGCACCCAATTACTTTTCAACCAGGAGGTAGAGAAACCAGTTCCCATGAAGTGTTTTCCATTAAAGCATAAAATTCAGCTTGAACATCACTTTTCCACTCCGTATGAGCAAAAGCTTCTTCAACAGACCGCAACTCAAAATCAACAATATCCACTAACAACGCCTTTGGCTTAAAAATTCCTTCTTTAGATCGAGTAATCATAGCATGAGTATTTCATGTAGAAAGAGAAGGGATAATTTGAGACACACTGGATTGATTCTCCAGACGAGCTTCTATGGATAAGCTTGAAACACACTATTCCCTGAGACTGTTTCCAAATTCAATCGATAATTCTACTGAGACTAGCTGATGAGGACATAGATCTGGTAACTCAGTCAGAATAGGTTGACTAGACTGATAGTTTGAAGCAGAAGACAATTGAGCAGTCGTTGGTGACCAAGCATTAGTGTGACTGGGTTCTGTAGACGACCGATCAAAAGAAGTGCTAACAACAGGAACATATGTGGATGAACTGGAAGATGACTAAATAGTAGATGGAGTAGACAAGCGAAACAGAAATCGACATTCATCAAACACAACATAACGAGACATAATAATCTTACCCTTCGGTGTGAAACAATAATAGCCCTTATATTGAGAACTATGCCCTAGAAACGTACATGATTGAGAATGAAAATCCAGTTTGTGTGATGAAAAATGACGTAGATACAAAAAACAACAACAACCAAACACTCTTAAGTGATCATATGCAGGTTCATGACCATACAAACTTTGATACGGAGACTGGCCTTTTAGTACCGAAGTAGGTAGACGATTGATAAGATGAATAACACTGCAGAATGCATACCCCCAATACTATATAGGTAGATTAGCTTGAGCTAAAAGTGTAAGAGCAGTCTCTACAATATGCCTGTGTTTTTACGCTCAGTTATCCCATTTTGTTCTAAAGTATGTGGACAGGAAACACGATGAAGAATCCCATAACTAGCAAGAACTGATGCAAAACGCACGAAACTCACCACCCCAGTCACTTTGAAACTTTTTAATTTTCTTTTCAAACTGTGTAACAATCATTTTTTGAAACTGAAGAAAACAGTCAAGTGCTTGAGATTTATGTTTAATCAAATAAACCCAGGCAAATCTATTATACATGTCTACAAACGAGACATAATACAGATTGCCCCCACAAGCAACAGAAGTTGGTCCCCACAAATCAGAAACAACCAATTCAAACAATTCCATATATTCAGTAGTAGAATGCAAAAATGGCAATTTGTGTGCTTTTTCTTTTTGAGAGGCTATACACATATTATCAAGACATTTTTTATTTGAAGCAATTCGAAACTTATCAAGAACATGTCTAACAACTGTAGCTGAAGGATGACCAAGTCTGTTATGCCGCAGAGTAAAAACATCATCAACAGACGGACAGTCTTGAACCCCGATGTTGTGAACAATAGAACTGGACTCAGATGAAGCTGTCGTAGCGGCCGAAACCTGATATAGACCATCACATACTTGGCCTCGCAACAAAATTTCTCGAGTCTAAATGTCTTTAATGACACAATAAGAAGGATGAAATTCAAAAAAACACATGATTGTCTATAGTAAACTGAGACACAGACATAAGATTCTTCCGTATACTGGGAACACACAACATTAGACAGATGCAATAACTTATTTGTTGTAGGCAAAACCGTATTACCAATAGATGAAATTGTAGTAGGGGCTCAATTCCCTATAATCAGAGAATAAGTACCTGAATATGATGTTGTCGTATTTAATCTCGAGGCATCCTGACAAACATGATGAATGACTCCTGAATCTGGATACCAGGACGAGGTCTCTATTGGCACAAAAATATACGAATTAGTGTTATCAAAATTAGAATCACACTGTGTAGCAGGCGAAAAATCAGACGCACGAAATTTAGGAATTCGAGGCAGTCCAACACCCTGTAATGAATCAAAATCAAATACTTGAGCACGAGGTTTAGTGCGCCACTAACCATTATGTTGTCGAGAATTGTCGAAACCCACATAATTAGCATTAGGCTCAGATGAATTTTGTGTAAAATGTCGGCCAACATTAACCTGTCCATCGCGTGGCCCATTAGAATTATGTAGCCCAAACGGCTGACTTGAAATCGTTTGCCTGGGCACCGCAGCATTGGGGTCAAACTGCTGCTGACCCAAATTATGCCCAAATTCATGCTGTTCGTCACACCCAAAATAAGGCCCAAAACTATGCTGGACATTATGCCCAAACACAGACCCAAAACCATGCTCCATATCATGCCCAAAACCACGACCCAATTTGGTCTCATAAGCACGCCCACTATACAACTGAACATACGGGCCACCCATCATTTGCGGGTCAGTTGGAGACCAATTATGATTAGCAGCAAAATAATTAGGGTTTTTCCAATTGGAAACCCTATATCCAACACCCGACGGCCCCCATGAAGACGACTCACCTTCTAGACGATGTATCTGGTCAGAGTGACCAAAACGGAAACGTGTCGGAGTGAACTTGCTCGGGCCACCATAGTCGCGGTTGAAGCGATAAAAACACCTTTGAGCGAGATGGCCATAGCGGCTACAAATTTGGCATTGCACTCGAGAACGAAACCTGCGCCCACTCAAGCCAGAAAATGAGCGACCATCACGCCTAGAACGTAGAGCCGACTCAATCACCGCCACGGCCGGAGAGGCTTCAACCACGTTAGCATGCATCGGCGCATCGTGCATAGCTTGCATCTGACGAGTTTGAAACTCGAGCAACACATCAACCAGTTGCTAAAACGGAAGCATTTTCGACGAGAAAGACACAAGATTTAATATCGCATCAATATCAGATGGAAGACCGACAAGGATTACTTCTACTTTTTCGGCTTCTGAAACAACAAAACCAGAGGCCTCAAGCAAGGCACAACTGTTCTGAATTTTGGCAATGAACTCGGTAACAGCCAATGCACCTTTTTTTAGAGAGTGCAGCTCATGCTTGATTCTTGAAATCTTAGCACTGATAAAGATAGTAAATAACCAATTTGCAGTAATCCAGATATCACATGTCGTTTTAGCAGCAGTAAACGAATACAATAGAGACACATTAATAGTATATAGTAGCCAAGATGTTAAAATCTTATCTTGTTGAAGAAATGCAGCAGCATCTGGATTTGGAGTCAGCAAGCCATCCGGTGAGGCCACGAACTTAGGCGGAGCAGGTAAAGTTCCATCTAAAAAACCTTGTAGCTCATATCCTTCTGTAATTAATATGATATGTTGCTACCACTGCACAAATTTTTTTGCATCTAACTTCACTGTATCATGACGAGGAAACACTTGGATCAAACGTGAATTGGAAAACGATGATGGAGGATGATCAACAGACGTGGAGTTCTGTGAATTGGCCATAAACAACAAAGAAAACAGCAGCAGACATCGACACCTGGAGGAACTAGGCGACTGATACCATGTTAAGTGCTAAGTAGAAAACATAGCAAGACTACAGAGTAATACTTTCAATCAATCTTTCTTACTTCCTTTCTTTGAATACATTGGCTATGTTTGTACACACATACCAGAGCGACTATTCTTGATTAACTGCATATCAAACTAATTACGAGATTCTATAACAAACTAACAACTATAACAGTCTTTATATTACTGTTAACAGAGCTCACTGCGTATGGACTTGGAGGAAATAAAGGTGCGTAGGGACCTAGATATTGAGTTAGAACATTAATGTTGGAGATGCCTAGTGCTATTTGTGTTTCACTTCAGGTTCTACTCTTGATTCCACCAATACTGGTAGCAATTCTCCTATCACCAATTGGTGTATCTCAAGCTTTGGTTATTCAAAACATGCCCGCTCCCTTTGGATTACTTTTAATTTGAACCATTTTTTCACTAATTTTGGTAATTGCTTGATTAATATAAAACATCAACATTTTCAAATTTTCAATCCATCGGATAGGACATTCAATATGTAACTTTTTAAAGATTTCAATCTGTAATTTTAAATAACAATCTTAAGGATGTCAAGGCTCGAGCTCTTTAAAGATTTCAATCTATAATTTTAGATAACAATCTTTAAGGATGTCAAGCTCGAGCTTAACTAAAAGTGCAAGCAGAAGCAATTTGTAAAGGAAAAAGGCGAAATAGGTTGGGTTTAAAATTCAAAGTTGAACCATAATTTTAAATCTCAAGAAACTAACAGTAACATATGAAACTTGAGATGATAAGGGAAGAAATTTTCACCACGTTAGCGTGAAGCCAAAACATGGAATTAAGTTTACATGTGGACGAATTAAATTAAGGGGGCATAACTAGGGGCAAATAAAAGAGGTGAAGGATATTTATCCTAATAATAAATAAATATTATATAAAAATATAGAAATTATTATTTTTCTTTCATTTACAATTTTAATATTTGAATATCTTTTAAAACTTAATAAATCCTTTGATATTAATTAGAATATAATGCATTAACTATCACAAGTTTTATTATTTCAAATATTGATACACTAGTAAATATTGGATTTAAAGTGCTCTGCACTATGTCTTTTAATCGTTTGAGGTTTAATAAGGGCAACCAAATTCAATAACTACTAAAACATAGTATGAGCAACTTCGTTGTTATAATAATGTCTTTTGCATCAACAAATATTGCTATCTGTTTTAGCCCTCAAATTATTGTTAAAATAATTGCCTTCTAACACTTCATCTTGAAATAGACATTACAAAATATTAAAATTTTGATATCGAATGTGACCATATCACCCACGAAAGTAATTGAAATTCAGCTGCCATGTTCAAGCACCGTAGATTTCTATAGTGTCCACTGAAGGAACACCAGTGAAGGCAGAAAAACACAAGAACAAAGAAGAAAACTGAAGAAGAGAGCAAAAAGAATTGATCTACTTTCCCAAAAATAGGGACGAGCCTCGTATTTATACAAGAAGATTAGAGTGTTGCAGCATGATCAGCTAATCTTCTTCAACTGACCTCTAACTGAAAAAACTAATTACAACAGATTATAACAGAAAACTAACAGCACAAACTAATCAGTACACTAACAGTTCTTATAACAGAAAACTACCATTCTTAGCTAACTCAACCACTAGCTATAAAGGACTGTCAAGGATACAAACAGTTCATTAAACTTTAGGCCCAGTTCAAAAGAAATAACTTTTTTTAAGTAAACCATCATAATTAATTACGAATTAACTAATTAAAAATTAATCTAGATATTAAAAATCAAAATTTGTCATTTTGTAAATGTTGATGGCTAAATTTATTAATTTTTTTAGAATTTGAACTAAAATAACAAATTTTGTAAACATTGAAGGCTACATTTGTTAATTTTTTTATATTTAGGATCAAATTGATAGAATATGTAAACATTAGATAGCTAAATTTGTTATTAAACCAATAAAAAGGCCCACGTTAGCTTCCCATCACTCGACTAACGGGAGACGGGGAAGGTGAATAAAATATTTAATTTCGAAAAGTTTAGTCACTAAATTAAAAAAATAATAATTAAGTGACCAAAATAGAACGAAATCAATAGTCTATTAACCAATTTCATAATTTACCCTAATAAATTTATATCAGCTTACCCATATTCAATATTAATTTGTAGTATGTTTATGCACTTTGAGACAAAATGATCTCTTATGGTGAGTTGAGTTACTGATGCTCAAATCCTTTGTATTGCTTTGTTTTTATCACATACATTACCAAATAAAATAGAAGCATCACACATAATGCAGCATTAGTTATCAATTACTTTACATGCAATCCACATCACTAGTCAACAATATTTCAAAACCAATTTGAGTCGACCAACATAACCAATTATCTTGGCCGAATCAATTTAAAAAAAAATCGATATATTTTCGATTAAATAAATTGATTCTGTTCACTTTGATTTTATCGATAATCAAGTGAGTTTTACTTTTTCATTAATGATAAGATCTTCTATTTTAAGAAAAGAAAATCCCACAATAAACTCTGAGATACTGTGACCAAATTTTGTGCCATGATAAGGATTTGTATAAAATCAATGACCTTTGATAGCAACAGCAAAAGATTAGTGTGAGGAGTAAGTAGATAGGAAGCTGATCTTAGGCCTTGCAATTGGGGAGCAATTTTCCTTTTTCAATAGCATCTAACAATTGAAGCTTGTCCTTGGAAGAAAATTGCTCCTACAATCGCAAGGCCCAATCTCAGCCTTCGCATTCTTTCAGATAAGATGGAGATCTGGACGCACCAAACCAATAGTCCATAAGGAAGGTCAGTGGTACTTGTACCATCCTTTTTAAACTGCAATCTTTTTCATTTCTATCGATCTAATTATGCATATTACACAAAGACTGAACGCGAAAACAGACGTCATAACTTGAAACCAGGTGGATTTCTGCTTATACAGCTGAAAAATGCCCATGTTATCACTTACTGGAAAAAAAATTGGTATAATTGATATCATAAGCTGCAAATGCCGAGGTTACACATTATAATACGAGAATTTATTATATAAGCTACCATGATGTATATCCAACCCAACGAAAATTATGGTTTAATGTGATGGCAGAAAGGTGGGAAAGGGTGATAAGTTGGCGAGGTCGACCTTAGACCTATAATTCTGGAGGGACATACTTAACTGCTTGCAGAATAGTTTCCTTTATTGGTTCGGCATCGTGCCTCAGTCATGAGCATAATATAGAGAACCATTGACTCGATGAGGCTTTTGTCACCCCCAAGATACTATTGTTTGATTTTATATTTTCTTCATTTTATAGCCTTGGAAATATTGATAGATTTCTAGATGTTCCGATTTTATATGATTAATTTGAAAAAATAAAATTATCATGTTGTCCTTAACTTTTTAATGTAGTTTATTTAAGCTATTTTTTCATTTTTAAAAAATAATAATTTTATTTTAACCATATTTGCATCTAAATATACTTTCTTTTCATCCATCATATCAGGCGCGGAGTCAGAATATTTTTTGAGAGGGTTGGAATAAAGTCGTATATTTTTATGATAGCAAAAGTAAAGTTTCACCATTTTAATAACCTATATCTTTATAATTTTTAAAAGATTAAATCAAATTTTTTTCTCATTTTTGAAGGGCCAAAGTGAAATTTTACCATATACTAATTTAATTTTTTTAAATCATAAAAGGACTAAAGGTGAAATTTTTTATTTTAGGGGAGGGCTGGTAGGGGTGTGCAAATTTCGGGTAAAACCGAATTAATTCAGTTAACTGACCGAATTCGATTAATCGGTCGGTTAACCGAATTAATTCGGTCAAGGGTCGGTTAATAATTTTTTGAAAGTTCGGTTAACGGTTAATTCGGTTTGAAATCAGTCGGTTAACCGAATTAACTGAATTTAATAAATAATATTATAATATATAAGTATTCGGTCGGTTCGGTTCGGTTAATTTTTTGGAAATATAAATTAATCGGTCGATTAAGTCAGTTAATTTTTTTATATGTTTTATACTTGTTTTAACCAAAAATAAAAAATATATAAATTTCGGTTAATTCGGTTAACCGACCGAAGTAACTGAAAAAGTTCGGTTTGGTTAAATTTTTTTTGAAAAAATTTCAGTTCGGTTAACGATTAAGGGTTTAAAAAGGTCGGTTAATGATAGTTCAGGTCGGTTAACCGATTGAACACCTAAGATAAATATGTTTCCTTTAAATATTAAAAGAAATTTTTGTATGGAAAAGTTTTCAATGAAAATGAAATGTTTACAAGGATATCATGATAAGTTATACATCTTTATTTTCTTTTATTTTCATTTTTACCACTTCTTTTATTTTTCTTCAAATTTCTATATATCCAAATATTGTTCCACCTTACCCATAGTGTGTTCACTTGACTGCATGAAAAAGTGGTTGGACGAAGAAAAAAAGTACAAAAGTTGAAAAAGGAAAAGAAAAAAAAGTGCTTTGATAGTAAGTACAAATAAAAGCAAAGAAAATAGGAAGGATAGTTATTTAACATCTTGATGTATAAAAATAAATTATATCAAAGTTAGAATAATAGGAAGAGATTTATTTTCATTTTTCAACTTCACCAAGTAATAGATGGTCAGAATTTTTTTTCCCTTTTTTCATCTTTCCTGCCAAGCAAACTAATGAAAAAGAAAAAAAAAATCTATCTTTTATTTTTCTTCCCCTTCAATTTTTCATTTTCCTAATTTGATTCCCATTTTAACAAAACCTTAAGGACAAACAGCTGCTTCTGAATATCCAAAGTTCAACTATTAATACGAGATCATAAAATTGGAAAAGGTATCTCCTTTTTCTCCAATGATTTGCCTAATTAATAATTTTGATTATGGTTCCGGGAAAGTTTTCCATTAGTAAGTAGACCTTTCTAGGGTGGAAAGGAAGCTAACATGAAAAGCTGAGCCATGAGCCCCTTCCTTCTCCAATCTCCATATCCATACAAGACATGGAGATGATGAAGGGGGCTTCTTCCTAATTCCTAATAAAGAATATTAAGGATAAAAGCTTACAATAACCCAGGAAAACTATCACCAAATCTCTCATTTAAGTTGACACTGAGCACAAGCTCATCACAATGCAATGATATATATTTTTTCTTTTCTATCTTTGATTCTTGAACATATTATCATCAACCCTACTTTCTTCAAACAACATCAAAACCGTCCCATTTCTACCTAGATGATTCCAACAGTTCTCTGCAGTCTTGCAGTTCTTATAGCCTACTATCTGCTTCCATTACTTGACCAAAATCCACCTAGTGCTCATTTGTGTGCTCGTCTTATTCATAAATTTCATAGTACTAAATAGGCTAAATTCGCCGAAAATGCTTACACAAGTTGGGTTCAGTTAGCAAAATTAAGCTATTCATGATTTAGTTATACCATTAAGACTAAAGTGGCTCTCTGAATAGTAGTTACTGCAATCATGCTTGATGAAGAATTTAAAGTCTCGAGTATTCATGAACTCTTCACAACCAACTCAGACAAACTTTAACTCAAGTAGGCTATGAATAAATGGAAATTTGAATCCAACACAATAACTCAAGTAGGCTATGAGTAAATGGAAATTTGAATCCAACACAATAACTCAAGTAGGCTATGAGTAAATGGAAATTTGAATCCAACACAATTTGACATTAGCACGATTCAAAGGGGATCTGGAGGAAAGAGATCTAGATTAAGATCTAAGATGTTAAAACAGTGTATGACCTAGTAAAAATTAGGCTTTAAAATCAATGAGTTAACAGAGGAATAATAATGAAAGGAACTTCCCTAAACTAGGTCAAAGAAGGCAGAGAATACACGTTTGATTAGTTTAGATCTTGTCAAAACTTTAAGTAAATTTCCCAGTTAAACAAATAAAATAACTCAAAGCATATCAAATTAAAAGAAGATAATATACCATTGGGTCAGCTGCATGATTGCTAAATCCAATTCTCCATGAACAATTTCCCCATTGTTGTGGTTTTTTTAAGGCTTAATGAACTTGTGCAACTTGATCCTGTTGGATCCTCGTGTTCTTAACGTTTGAAGTTCAAACCTGAGTCCATGCAAAATTACCAACTTTTTTTAGCACCAAAGGGGATAACAAATGTATAATAATGAACAGTTACATCTAAAATTGATAACATAAAATTAAAAGGAGTATACTTTTATGATTGACAAAAACAAATCCTTGTAAAAAACAATGGAAAAAAAAGCATCTTTCATATATACTTGTCCAACTACGACTCGATAAATGCTTCTAGATTTTATGAATCAATGCATTTCCCAAGTCTTTAAGCAATGACTTTATCCATAACGATAATTACAACTCGATGATTTCGCTACAACTTAAGAATTGGCAATAATACGCTTAGATTCGGTTTAAGCTTTCATCAATCCACTTGGTTAGGTTAGGTTTGAAAATGAGCTCTCAGGCACTTTACATGCATTTATCATATAAAACAATCGGAGTGGTTGAGTTTGAGACCAAGTGGATACTCAAGACATGGAATCAGTAATACAACACCGCAGATTGACCACTTCTCACCTAAACATCTATTCATTGGCCATGCTACTCCATCAAAGCTTTAATTATATCATTCTTCAGAAGAGGTTTCACAACACAAGCATTGATGTATGGATATATATATATAGACTTAGCCAAAAGCCCAAAATAAAACTAATAAAAAAAACCAAATAAGGAAATAGAAAATTATTTCATTGCAGACCTAGTAATGATAAAAGAAAGATGAAAGAACAAAGCAAACCCATCTGTCTTTTGTGATTTAATTAATTGTTTATTATTACATCAGTGCTTATGATTGTCTCTATTCTCAATATGTTATTACTCCTAGGGTTGTCCGGCCATCGTATTTGATCCTTGTACACTGCTCCTGGATGAAATTTAATTAAGCTTAGAAAATAGTCCCCCACCCCCCACCCCACCATAGAACTAGGGTTTGAATTTGAACATATCCGCATTTAACATGAGAATAGGTAAATAAACTTAAGTTCACACACCATTTGTATTTACCCAAATGTAAATTGGATTTGTATAACCTGTAAAGCCTTCTTCTTTGCTTGCAAGTTAAATAGTAATAATCAAATAAAACATTCTAGAAAGATTAAAGTTCAATATTGTATTATTAGCTTCCATCTTAATCCATGTTTACCGCTACATCAGTTGACCAAACCATCCTCCAAGAAAATTTTGTCTTTTACTTAATAACGCTTTAACGTAATCATTAAAACAGTTGTTTTATGAAACTTTGTCAAATATTTTTATGCAAAGGAGAACCTTTTTTAGAACCAGCCAAGAAATGCAAGCAACAAGAAGGCAACAAAGGAGATACAAACATAAATTATTCTAATAATAATATGGAACTTAGCAAATTAGATTACCTCAAGCACTAGCCGTCTGATCCTCGATTTGACCCACTTTTTCAAGGAATCAGATGGTGAAATATTCAACCTGGTACAAACCCCTTTTGCACAGTGAAAAAAAACAAAAGTTTGTAGCTTCCTTGAACCTTCATACATCGTCGAAGCCCCGTTGAAAAGTTTGACAAGTCTTCAAATTCAACCTTCCTCATGCGTTATAAATACCTTTCCACTCTCCCCTTCTACTCTCAGGCAAAAAACCTGAAAATCCTTTCTTAATTTAAACCCGCAACAACAATCATTTGTTTCTTTCCTTTTTCTGTTCTCTAAAATTTCTCAAACTTTTTTCAATTTGTTGGTTATGGAAACAAGCAGTGAAATATCAACCGCGCTTCAATATATCCAACACTATTTACTTGATGAACTTTCTCCTGTGGGATTGGGGAATTTTTCCAATGAAAATCGATGGATAAATGAGGTAAAAGCGGAAGTTTCTACCTCTCAACCTGAATCTCTTTACTCACAAACTTCGAGCTCTGGTTCCTCTCTCACAGAGGCTAACTTTAATTGCCTTGAAAATGATGATCTCTTCAAATTTTCTCCCAATTTCCGTGGATTCCAGCCAAACGGAAGTGATGTTTTCGAATACGAGTCGAAACCTCAAATTATAGATCTCATAACACCTAAGTCCTTCCCATCCAATGCCAGTTCCTTAGAATTTGAAACCAAACCTAAAATCACTGAACTTTCAACGGCAAAGCCTCAAGTTTCCTCGGGTTGTAACTCTAAGATTCGAAAGCCGTCGCTAAAAATCTCGTTACCCCATAAGGTGGAGTGGATTCAATTTGACAAACCGGATTTAACTCGGCCCAAACCGAATAAATCAAATTCTGAAGACAATAGGCACTATAGAGGAGTCCGACAAAGGCCGTGGGGGAAATTCGCGGCGGAGATCCGAGATCCGACGCGAAGAGGTTCTAGGATATGGTTAGGGACCTTTGACACAGCCATCGAAGCCGCTAAGGCTTACGACCGAGCCGCTTTTAAGCTACGTGGCTCAAAAGCCATCCTTAATTTCCCTCTCGAAGCCGGGAAGCTGGAGTCAGGTGCCAGTGACGGAGAGAGGAAACGGAGCAGAGATAACAGCGAAGGAGAAGAAAAACGGGCAAAGGTGGTGAAGAGAGAAAGCGAAAACGTGACGAAAGCGAGAGACAACGGTGATGCGCCTTTGACGCCGTCAAATTGGACAGCGTTTTGGGATTTGGACAATGAAATTAAGGAGATTTTTAACGTGCCACTATTATCACCGTTAGGGTTTTCTCATGTTATGGTTGTATGATGATGCTAGTGTTTGAAATGGAGAGCAGTGACGTGGATATTTTATGAAAGACGTGGAATTCTTTTTGGGTTGTATATTTTGGTTGTATACTTGGATTTACTTTCTATTACGTCAATAAATTATTTTTATTATATTTGTTAAAAAATATTATTATTTTTAATAAAAAAATTCATTTTAGATGCATAAAAAAAATTACCTCCATTATCATAATATAAAATTATTTGTAAAAACCATCATTCTTATAATAGTTTACTTTGTTGTAGAACCAATTTTTTATATTTTATTTTTATTCTCTAATACAATAAGAGAAGTTCACTCTTATCTAAACTAATTCCTTATAATCTTTTGTCTCCAATTTTAGTAAAATTAGGAATATTCTTGAATGAATTAATCCAATAAATTGTAGTTAACATATGATTTTGTTATAAAATAATGATAATAATACAAAGAACACAAAAATAATAGATGAGAATAATAGCATACTCCTATATAGACTCCTCATTTTCTAATATATAAATAGGATAAGGGGTTATAAGAAGATGAAAGATTGATTTAGATTTCAATAAAATGTTTAAATTTTATATAAAAATCTTAACAATATTTTACTAAATGAAAATAATCTCTAATAAATAAAATTGCATTTGTAAATTTTATTAAATATGTTATCTAAATTAAACTTATAAATATATTATAGTTTTTAATTTGAAAATATAAAAAAGAATTTCGAATATTATTTAAATCTCAAATGTTTTCATAGGTTTCTTAGATGTTGTTATAGGTGCATAACAACCACCTATTTGTCACATCCAAAATTTTAACAGAGAAATGAAACAATTAACTACACCTTATTTGGTTCATTTAACTCGAATATAAGAATGTGATACTTAATTTATGAAAAATAATATTACCTAAAAGTATATTTTATTAAATTTATTTTTCACTATACATGTTGAAACTCAAAATATTCTATTTTAGTTATAAACGAATGCAATCATCTAATAAATCAACTGAAATTGAAGAGGAGAATTCAGCAGTTTAAGGCTTCTCTTTCAATGAAATTAATAGTATTATTTTATTAAAATACATGATTTGTTATGATTTAACATCAAATTGAATCAATCCTATAATGCAAACCCATCTCATGACTAATGTAAAATTGAATATTCCCTGGTTTAATATTTGTAGCAGATATATCAGAGTTAGGTTTTTCCAGAAAAATAAGTGGATGGAAGGATAGAAAGAAAGAGAGATATGGTTTTGACAACAATTAACAGGATGAAATGATAGGATTTGAGTACTGGTGAAGCATGCAGGTTGACAATTAACGTTGAATACTAGCTTCACTTTGCCAACCTCAAGCGGTAAAAGTCAGCTCTCGGATTTTCACTACTTTCATTCTATTTTTATAAAATTGAAAATGTTTCACTCACTAGCGATGCACAATGGATGGATTTCAGGCGTGATCTTTGGGAGGAAAAAAAATCCATTGTTCATCAACAATTAATAATGGAATCTGACAAACTCCTAATTAATTAAACTATAATTTACCCTATTATAATCAATTTATAGGACTTGGCATCATCTTTGCTTTGAACGCTATTTTGGCCATTCAATCCTGACCGTTGGATACCGTCAGATCTTTACACCTGTACCAGGCCTGCTTATCGGTTTGTATATGACGCAAAATGCATCTTTTGTTTTGAGTTTCACCTTGTCAACTTTTATATGCAACTATCAAATCAAGCTTCCAAAATACGTAAATGGTCAATTACACATGTGGGGTTAAAAAATAAAAGTTAACTTATACTCGGTAGAAATTTCAAACTTTGAATGTAAAAACCATTTATTTCCCTTAAGAATGAGACACTTTCAATGTGATAATATATAATTTTGGATAATAAATTAATTTCACTCTTTATTTTCAGACTCATTTGATGGTAATTTTCAATTTTTAAAAAAGTAATGGAGCATAAGTGAGGTTGTCAAAGTCTCATAAAGTTAGATTCCTTTCATAAGGATGGCCAAGTGACAGCAAGTTAAAAAGGCAATTCCTCGGACAAATAATTAGTTCAGTTAAATATTGGTGGAGCGGTTAAGGTGGACTCCAGTAATTTTGTTTCAAGAAGAGTCAGGGAGGAAAGTGGATTGCTTGGAAAATTGTTTAGTTTTTGAATCTGAATTATGGGAAATTATGGATAGTTTGAATATTATGTTGAGTAGGAATTTTGAGAAAATTTTGATATAGACTGACAGACAGCATGGAAGCAACGAAGGCTATATGAGATTGTTTCAAGACACCCTCAAACTCTACATTGAGACGACGAATTCATCAACTTTTTAAAAAGGTTTACAGTATGTTCTAAGAGAAAATAATAAGAATGCTGATTGCATAACTAAAATGAACTTTGATAGAGATAAAGGCTTGATGGTTATTGAGAAATCTCCGTTTATTGAGTTAAAGTAATTTTCTCTTCTTCTTTTTTTTAAGTAAAAAAAACATATTAGTTATTTCTTTTAATGAATTCAACGATTATAGACACCATACATCGAAAAAAACCCTCGATTACGTTTTAGTAATTATATTTTATATAATTTTAAGGGGTGAACTCAAGAAAAGAGAAGGGCAACTTTTGAACAAATATGGTAATTGATATAGTAAAAAGCATTGAAATTTGCCACCAAAAGGTGAAAAAAAAAAGACCAAGTATGTCTGATTTGGTTTGCTCAAAAAAAGAAGTGAATGTTGACTATTGGGCTGACCCTAACTTCTTCATGCATTTGTCAATATCATGTATTTTGGCTTTACCCAATTCTTGCAAAACCATTGAAAACGAAGGAAAAATTATTTGGTTCACCTTCAATATAAATGTATTAAAAATGTCATAACTATAATTATAATCAATCCATCAAAACAGCTACAAGCTCAATTCAACTAATAATCGAATATAAATAAAAACACAATTCGAACAAGATATATATAACACGATTTAAACCAAAATTAATATGAATTGAAAATCCGTAGATAATAAAATTAAAATAAAACATCTTAAAATTTTCGATGTCTTAAAATTACCATTACATCAAGAATTCATTTGCAGGTTAAATAAAATTTCACGCTCCATTAAAAAAGTGACTTATGTGCTCAAGGTTTGGTAAATATAATTTATTAGCTTCATTTGTTAAATTAAAAAAGTATGACAAACTTGAAGATTAATAGCGATGGAGGCCTCATGAAAAACTTGAGCATGGCTACTTGTGGGGGAGTAATGCGTGACCATTATGGTAAGTGAGTTGCCGGTTTTTGCAAGAAGAGTCGGGACTACTACGGTGATTAAAGCAGAGCTTTGTGGGGGGGGGGTTGATGGTTTAAATACAGCACGGTTGATTGAAGCGCAAAAGGTAATTCTCTTGGTTAGTAGGGCGGCAATTCAGCTAATTGGCAGGACATATACCGAAGCTTCGTCCAATGCGTGCGTTAGGGCAATCCAGCAGATGTTGAAGCGGAATGGGGAAGTGAAGGTTGTGCATACTTAAAGAGAAGGCAATCGGCTAGCGGATACGATAGAGAATTTAGCACAAACAAGAAGCTTGGGATTTCATTTCTTTAGGGACCCTCCAGCTGAAGTTTACTCGTTACAAGCTGATAACGCATGCAGGAATAGTTCTAGGGTGGTGTTTCTCTAATCTGTTTGTTGATATATATAAAAATTATGATGTTGAAATTTGTTTAGAAAAAAAAAATCTATGACGTTAAACGAAGTTCTTGTTTCTTCATTTAATATTCTCATTTCCTTTCATGGAATATCCTATTTTGATTATTAGTATAATAATATAAGATCAGAAGTTTTGATGTCCTATATTCCTTACGCATTTGTCAATACCATCTCCCTTCCTCTATTATTCTCTCCTTTTCTTTTTTATCTTTAATTTTCAAAATCGTCATTCTTTTTCCCTTTTTTGTCTTTTATCAGTGAAAAACATTGGTGACATTGACCCAAGATGAGAAGATAAATTTATCACAACGAGAAAGATGACACAGATTAGAAAAGGCAAAACTCCTATATATGTTCAAGAAAGAAGAAATATTCCAATATTGAAAATTACCAAATATTCATATTACTAGTTTGGTTGGGTCTCAATTAACAGACCCTAAAAGCAAAAAAAAAAAATCATATTCTAAAAGTAGAATTAAAATGTTATGGAAGAAAATCTAGCATCAGCTGAGCAAGTATCTTTATAATTATGTTATTTTTAGTTATTTTAATTGTTGTAAAAATGTTGCGTTTTAAGTCTTTTCATTTTAAGAATATAATGCATTTTTTGTTTAAAATGGGTCGGTATAAAACGACTCATTTTTTATGGTCAATAACCGCTTAAGTGAAACGGTGCGGTTTGGAGAACACCCGGACTAATAAGTGCCAGGTTGTTTTGAAGCTGTTATTCTGACACCTTTAAGGCACCAATCAAGGAAAGGAGGGTGGTTAAGTAATTTTGTTGACAGAATTCTCAGTCTCTTTCTCTCTAATTCTCTCCATCTCTCTCTTTGTTGACAGAATTCTCAGTCTCTTTCTCTCTAATTCTCTCTACCTCTCTCTTTGTTTCTTCTACAAATTTTCTGTTCTTTTCGTTACAAGGTATCAAAGCCACTCTTTCCTCCTAACCAACGAAGGCGTCATCACCAAACTTCAGAAGGAAATGGGACAGATACAACAGGAGCTACCTCAGTTGCAGTTGGAGGTTTCTCAAATTAACACCAAGATTGACCCGCATTTGAAGGACTTCCATGAAAATATCAAAGGTGAGATTCGTTCAGAACTTCATTCACTATGTGAACAACATTTTGGCCTGTCACCACCAGCTAGTGCTGTGGGAGCTAAGGTAGACAAGGGAAAAGGCATTTTGGGAGGTCATCCCTCAAGGGCATTTAAGGAGCATCTAGCTATATCTCTTATGACATATATCAAATATATAAATACATCTACTTGAGTAGTTAGAACTAAGCCAGCAAACAAACTTTTAGGGTTGGATTGTCCACGTTTTAATGGGGTAGACTTTAGGAGTTGATGTTTAAGCTTGAGCAATTTTTTAAAGTTGAATGTGTGGGAGACCTAGCTAAGGTGAGAATGGTGATGCTTCACTTAGATGAGAAGGCTTTGGATTGGCACCACTTCTTTGTGTAGAGACAAGGGGGTTTGCATCAACTAACTTAGGAGGCTTATGCTCGAAGATTACAGGAAAGATTTGGATCTGACACTTTCTTAGATCCTATTCTGGGTTGGTTACATTCAAACAACACGGCTCCATGGATCTTTTTCATGATCGCTTTGTAAGCTTACTGAATTAGCTGTAGCTGCTAAAGATCTATGCCCTGAGTATTTTTATCAACAACCTGAAACCCGAGGTCGGTCAATATTGAAGGTTATTTAAACCTCAAAACTTGGTAAAGGGGTACTTACTGGTTAGACAAGTGGAAGGCATATTGATGGACCATCAAAAAAGGGTGTTGCTATAAGTAGTAGTATAGGAAAGTTTAAACCATTGCTACCTAGTGCTAAGGTGTATCAATATTCAAGTGGGGAAACATGATCTGGAGGATTATCTACTCATCCTGTGAGTTAAAGAGCCTTGTCAAATCTCTATCACAAGTTGTAATGGATGAGAGGAGGAAAAAATAACTTCGTTTCTAGTGTGCTTCCAAATACACACCAAGCCACAAATGTGCCAAGTCACATTTATTCTAACTGGTAATCGAGGCTCTACAAGATAGTGAAGATGATACTAAGAGTCCAACTGCTGAAGAGTTCTAGGATTGCAAGGAGCAGTTGGAACCAAGTGATCAAGACACAGAACCTACTTTACCGATTCTATCATTACAGGCTCTTTAAGGGTCTCAAGGGCACAACACAATGAGATTCTCAACTCATATTAGCCAAGTTTAGGTGATTGTTTTGGTGGACTTTGGAAGCACACACAACTTTCTGAACTCTAGGGTGGCTAGAAGGTTGAATATTCCAATAGAACAATATACTCCATTGACTGTTAGACTCTCTACACAAGAACTTTGTCGAGATGTCCAATGAGAAGCACAAGGCTCTAGCGTCAATACTGATTTTTTGATACTTCTAGTGAAGGGATGCGACCTTATGTTAGGTATCCAGTGGCTCCTGTCCTTAGGTTCCGCCATTTGGAATTTTGCTTTGTTAAGGATGCAGTTTGGTTATGGTGGCCAGACTCATGTTCTTCGAGAATTGTTCCTGGAAGCTTACAACTGATGTCGAAGGGTTAATTGTCCAAGTTTTTTAGTTTGGCAGGTTTGGGTCCTTTCCCTATGTTGCTTGCTTCCTGCCAGCAAATGTCTTTATCCTTACCTCATTCATAGCTAACGCCAAACTTGCAAGCACTCATTACTGAATTTGATGACGTGTTTCAATCACCCTCAGACCTACCTCCTATTAGACTACACGATCATCGAATTCCCTTGGTTGATGAGAGCCAAGTGGTGAAGGTCAAGCCCTATAGGTATCCAGCAATCCGGAAAACTGAGATAGAAAAGCTTTTCCAAGAAATGCTATAGGCTGAATTGATTAGGGACAGGAATAGTCCATTTGCTTCACCTGTTGTGATGGTGAAAAAGAAGGATGGCAGTTGGCAGTTGTGCATTGATTACAAACAACCCAACTAACTGACCATCAAGTACAAGTTCCTTATACCTGTTATTGAGCAGCTAAAATGGTGAAGGTTGCCTATAAATTGAAGCTGCCTTAGGGCGTCAGAATCCACTCCACCTTCCATGTTTCTCAATTGAAGAAACATGTAGGAACAACAATTAGCTCACTTGCATTACCCCCTGTAGGTCTAGATGGGGCCTTTTTGAAAGAACAAGTAAGGGTTTTAGAAAGAAGGATGACAAATAAAGGGAACTAGACCATTACTAAAGTGTCAGTTGAATAGAGGGATACGTTTCTAGAGGATGCAACTAGGGAGAATTGGAATGAACTTCATCAGAAATATCCTTCTTTTGATCTTTGAGGACAAAGATCATCTCTATGAGAGGAGTATTTGTTATGGAAGAAAAGTCTATCAACAGTCAATCACCAGCTGATCATCACAAATGTCTTTATAATTATATTAATTTTAGCTATTTTAATTGTTGTAAAAACTTTGCATTTTGAGTCTTTTCATTTTAAGAATATGATGCGTTTTTTATTTAGAATGGGTTGGTATAAAACGACTCGTTTTGATGGTTAGTAACCGTTTAAGTAAAACGGTGCAATTTGGAGAACACTTGGACGAATAAGTGTGAGGTTATTTTGAAGCCGTCATTCTGACACTTTTAAAGCATCAATCAGGGAAAGAAAGGTGGTTAAGGAATTTCATTGACAAAATTCTCAGTATCTTTCTCTCTAATTCTCTTAACTCTCTTTCTCTCTCTCTCTGTTTTTCTGCAAATTTTCTATTCTTTTCGTTACATAAAAATAATATCATGTTACACATCATTCATTAGAAAAAGATTTTGATGAATTACAAGAGAAGGATAGGAAGAAGAAAGAACCTACAACTAGAGGGATGAGAGTGATGAACTCTTAAAATATAATTTTTCAAGAAAAGAAAAACAACATAAAAAACAAAAACCCTAAAACAAACATTGAAGAAAAAAAAAGAAACTATGATAGTTGAATTCAAGAAATTAGTCAATAATGAGAGAGAAAAATATAAGGCCTGAAAATATAAACACAATTTTTTTTTACTTAAGTTAGTGTAAAAAAGTTGTAATTGGTGATTTATTAATATGTGTATTAAATTTTTTTTATAACTAAATTGTTCGTGTTAGTTACACCTCTGATGCATCACCAATTGCAGCTCACTTTGTAACTAAACTTGTCATATATGTTGGCATACTTTTGATTTAAAAATCTTGGTTTGATTCTTACATCATTTTGAGAATCTTAAGAGAATATAATAGATAGGATCACATTGAATATTAGTTAAGTAATGACTCTTTTTGAATATTTCATGTGTGATGGTATTACCTTAAGTGAAGAGGTCTAATTTTTTTTTTATATAAAAGTTCAATCTTTGAAGACCTTTGTTTATTTTATGTAATATAAAATTCTTATTAAAGCACAATTTAGGGCATATCACGTTCACAATAGCCGAAGATTTGCAAGCCTATAATGTCTATCTAATGAAGGCTTTCTTACTTGATTTTGTATGAATTAAAGAGCACCTATTTGTTCATTGTAAAGAACTTGTTTTTAATGCAATTACTTTGTAAACAAACTATTTTCATAATCAGTTTGTAACTAAACTTTTAAAGAAAAGTTTTAAGGAGGAGAGTGATTATATAGGAATGAGATTACAACATAGTGAATGAGTTGAACCTAAACCACATCTTATACTGTTGATACATAGTGGATTACTCTCAGAGCAATGCCTTGTAGATGTAGGAAAAAGTTTTCGATTAACATAACCAACTATTGTGTCCATTTCTATTTTTATTTTTTAGTTGTTCATCTAGTTGCAACTTAACTAACAATTGTTAAAGAACTTAACGTTTTACAATTGGTATCGACGCTAGACAATTGGTGTACTATGTGAAGATCTTAATATTAAAGAACTTAGGACCTTTTACGCCCACTAGAAGGCCGAGATGGGGCGTTTATCAAGTCAATGGACAAGATATCTTAGAAATCTATACTAACTAGTTGAGAGCCTTCTACAATTGATATTAGTGGTGTAAAAACTCCCAAGCCAAAATTTATTTGGACTTTTGAGGAAGATAAGTTGGTTAATGCAAATTGAAAAACACTTAATGCCAATTTCAATGGCGTAAACCCTCAAGGGTTTAGGAGAATCTCCAACGATCAACTTTAAAAGAAGTTTGGGCAATCTAGCAAACAACACATGAAGGAATCAATTCTATCAAACAATCCAAACTCCAAATGTTAAAAAAACCAGGTGTAAGACTCTCATAATACTTGATAATGAATAATCATCAAATTTCTATACAAAACTCTGTGATATATGTTGGATCTGGTGCATTGAGTGTAGTATATTCGTTTGTAAACTTGTAATTTTTTTTAACAGATTGGTTAATAAAATAATTCATAGATTACATTAATATACTTTGTATAATTTTCCTCATGTGGTTCAAGCAAAGCAAAATATAAGAAAATATTGGCTCACTGGTTGTCTAATGAGTAAACTAATACTAAGCGGTATTAAGTGGTCGAATTGTAATACAAAAAGACAAATTATATTAGTAGGCAAACCTAAACATGTCTTTAGTCTAATCGAAAATGAGCAAATCAATTGAAAGATTAATATGTCATCTATCAAGTCCAATCGAGGAAATGCATTGTCTTAGGCATCAGAGCAGATGACTCCCAGAAGATAGAGACATAGATGTGACTGACTAGACTGACAATACATCGGATTGGACCCAAGAAGAATAGATTTTTAATACGTTTATGGATTTATTCACTTGTGATGTTTATAGTATAGCATACCTAAATCTGAAGTGGATGTTGGACTATATATGTGTGACTCGTATACTTTGATGTAAGCAAAAACCTGAGTTCAAATAGACAAAAATTCATTGTCTAAAGACATTCAAACATAGAAGCAAAAATAGGAAAATAGGGGAGATTGGTCTCGAGACATAAATGACTTTGCCTTGAGACACAACATATAGTGTCTCGAGACATGTTAAATTCAAAGCTAAAAATCTCAAAATTATTTATGACCTGTCTCAAGACATGGAGACCCCTGTCAGGGGTCTCGAGACATAAATTTGAAATTTAACATTGGAGTTTGGATTTCAATCCTAACTCTGAAATTAACCTGTATAAGCCCCGTAATGTGATGAAATGAAATCAATGAGTGTTTAAATGTATGCATATGAATTATTTTGATGATTGGATTGAATGTATTTGTGTTATAGTAGCTTGAGTTGCTTTGGCGACTTAATGTGACATTGCACACTCGGGTTCGACGATTAGGTTTGATTTGGGGTGTTACATCACCTATCCTTAAAGGCTACTACTATGTATATATAGTACTTTAGTAGTGAGTATTCCATGCACATGATTGGGAATCGAAGCTGCCTCAAGGAATTTCAAGAAAAACATAAAAGGAAAGTGACCTTTGGTGATGGTAAAAAGGGAAGAACCTTTGGCAATGGGGATCCTCAATGTTGAAGGAATGACACAATGCTAAAATGTGTTTTTAGTGGAAGGTTTCAAAGCTAACCTGATTAGTATCAACCAATTATGTGACCAAGGTATGTTGGTGAGCTTTACAAAGGAAAAGTACAAGGTAACTGGTAAATTATATAAGTACGTTATGGAAAGGGTTAGGACATTTGATAATTGTTATGGTAACTTGTAAAACTGTAGAAGAGATTGGTCAAATTCTTGAAGAACCATCATAGCCTAACAAAGACATAGTATTTCATCATTTGTTGATGTAGTAATCCAGCAACAACCATCTAATGTTTATCCTAGTATTTCATAGTATTTTGAAAAAAGTTATTGAAGTAGAAGAAAAATTAGAACAAATTATTGGTGGTGAGGCCATTTCTAAAGACTTGAGGTAGTTGTAACCTCAGTTACTACAACACCTACAACTCAAAAAAGAACCAAGGCTACGGTGACCAAGCCAATTGAGTCAAAATATGCCAAGGTGAAAGTTCTTGGTAAGAGAAAGAAACCACTCATTCTTGAAAAGTTCCTGGTAAGAGAAAGAAACCATTCATTCCTAAGGTTCCCAAGAAGAAGTGAGTTCAAAAGAAGAGAAAAGCCCTTGTTATGGCAGAAGATGGTGTGCCACTTGTTGAATTGACACCACAAGTAACAAAACATTGATCCAAGAGACCTAGTACCCTTCCTTGTAAAGAAAAGAAATAAAAAGCTCAAATTGCTAATGTACAAAACATTCTAAGAGAAACTATTGAAGCTGCAAAACTTGCACTTGAACCAAAAAAACTAAGATTCCTTATTTTAGTTTACGCAATAAAGAATGAAGCTAATGGCTTAAAAAGGCTTTATCAATGAAAAGAATGTTTAGGAAGATGAGATTTTTTTTAGCATGGAATTGAAATCATTCTGGAGGGGAATGATCTAATGTTCTCATTGGCCTATGCCAAGCCCTATGTCAAGAATGTGGTGCTTGAATTCTATGTAAATATCCACAAGGTGATCATTGATAAATATTATAAGCACTTTATATAGGCTTATGTGTGCGAACACTACTTTACTTTTAGCTTTACAACCATCAACAAGTTTCTACCCTATACAAGAGAATATGCTGATAAGTTTCTCCTTGACTATGATCACTTTGCATCACAACTTACCAACAAAGTCAAATCCATTTGGCCCAAAAGTTAAGATTTCAAGGATTGGCTACGATCACAACTATACAAGAGAAGATGCAGATAAGTTTCTTCACTACAAGCTATTGCAACCAAGAATTGGCTACCATCCAAACAAAACATGATTGTCAAAGGTTTTAAATCTTACATCACTTTGAGGATTTTAAGCAACAATTTAGTGGATTAGATCACGTTGAATACCAATCAAGCAATGACTCTTTTTGAAGACTTTATGTGTGACCGTGTTATTTTAAATGAGGAGATCTAGTTTCTATAGAAGTTCAATATTTGAATTTCTCTGATTATTTTATACCATATAGAAGTTTTATTGAAGCACGATTTCAGGGCCTATCATGTTCATACTAATTGAAGATTAATTGCAAGCCTATAACGCCTATTTAAAGAAGGTTTGCTTACTTGATTTTGCAAAAATTAAAAAGAACACTTATTTGTTCATTGTAAATAACTTGTTTTTTAGTGCAATTACTTTGTAAACAAATTGTTTTGATGACAGTTTATAATTAAGCTTTGAAGGAAAAATTTTCACTAAATAGTGATCTTATAGAAGTGAAATTACAACTCAATGAATAAATTAAACTTAAATAACATCTTGAATTATTTTTTAGATATCACCCTACATACGTATCCATTTCTACTTTCATTCTTTTAATTGTTGATCTCATTACGATTTAACTAGTTGAACAATAACTCACCATTTTTTTTTTTGTAAAGAACTCATTATTTTAAACCGATTAGTTAAAAGATATTATAAATTGTAATATTTCTACCAAATGAGACATGATTGTCACAATTTAGAGTTGTTGATATCATTATGTTGGCTGACAAAAATGGGTAGATAATACTGTGGATGACTGTTAGAACGGTAGCCCCCAAAACACAAAAACCAAGAACATGTGATTATAAACACAATTGTTTGTTTGGTGGCTTACATATATAATTCTCCAATAGATAAATGATGGTGTTTCCTTAGTAACTCAAGGTTGCCGAAATTATTTTATCTCTAATGAAATCCCCGTAAGCTTTTGTTTTGTGAAAAAGAAATTCACAGCCTTTTGGATCCTATACATCCTCATTCCTCAACAATAAATTACATGGTTACTAAATTATTAGTAAATTTATGTTTCAATTACTTAACTTTAAAATGTTATAAAATTGTTTGAAAGTTTTCATTTAAATCATTTGGTGTTAAAATTGCTCTTATATGGCCTTCTTAGTTCCCATTACCTGTACCAATCAAAAGTTCTTCTTCCATTTCTCTTTTACAGTTCAATTTTTTTTCATAAAATAATTTTAAACGCTATGAATCAATGAATTAAAATTCAAATAGTTTTCTTCTTTAAACTCCGACATTGATCGTCAGATCAACTTAGAATTAATATATGTTCTTTTACTCATCAATGGGTATTAATACACCATACCAAATGTCAAATTTTCACTAGCTGAATTTTTAAAAAAACTTAACAACTTAATGACTTAAATAAAAAAAACTTTCGAATAGTTTAATAATTCAAATGAAACTTTTCTATTAATTTAGTGGCCATTTTGAAATATATTAAAATTGAATGACTAAAACATAAATCTGTTAATAATTTAATATAATTTTCCTTAATCAATTTGAAAACAAATTAACCTAAGTGATGTCTAACCTAATTTCGTGGTCTTTCAAAAAAAAAAAAAGAATTTGTATGTATGGTTGGATCATTGGTGGATCCAACTCTTTTTTGTTTGTTGTAATAAGAAGAGGCGTTTTTGTCCTAAAATATTCTATGATTTTTACTTTGAGAGAAAGAAATAAAAAAAGAATGCATGATCACTTAATCAAATACCATCGTTGGATTAAAAGAAAAAAACTTTAATTAATTTTAATCAATTAGAGCTGACATGTATTAAAATTAGCGTGAATTATTTTACTATTAATTTTATATTTTGGAAAAGTGGAAAACAGTTAGGTGAGGTGGTTGGGTCCATTCACATACGCAATAAATTAAACGTGATACATGTGAACCCTTCCCTTTGTAGTTTTTTAAAACAAATTAGTGGCGATTAATGTAAGATCAAGGAAAAAAGCATTGTTATTATGAGATTGATTTTGGTAGCCGTCACTATCATTCATTTCAAGTGGTCATGCAAAGTATTATATGGGTTCCCCACTTATTTCATAATTAAATAAACTATCCAACTAATAAAATTCGCTGGATAAATAAGATGTGTCATTTCATCACAAATTCTGATGACTGTACTACTATACTATAATGTTTCCTGCTGTATGGGACCAAAACTTTTTCGATAATAGCAGCACCAGAAAAACAAGTGTCCAGCAGTTCTCTCAAAAGCCTCCACCAGACATCAGAAACTCACGTGCGGTAATGCCATCCACGCAATTTTTACTCACTAAACCAAAATATACTTAAAAAATAAAAAGAATGCTACTGCGATAGTTTCACGCGCGCGAGAAAGGTGTGCATACCACGCGACAATATAACACACCATTTTTTCCTGATTTAAGGATTTAATGGTTCTAGGTAGGAAGAAATATTGTATTAAAATGAAAGATATATGCTTTAAATTATATCAAGTGTATAGTTTTTTAAAAAGAGTATAAGCCAAATAATATTTTCATAAAAATATTTATAATAAAACTTAAAAAAATTTCATAATCATACCAGAAATAAAATCAACGAATTTCCTTTTAGGGTCTGTTTGATTGCCAGTAAAATATTTTCCGTAAAATGATTTCAGGAAAATGTTTTACTTTTCTGTAAAATGATTTACTGGAAAATATTTTCTGATTTTTGATTGAATCTGTGTAAAATATTTTCGGCTGTTTGGCAGATTTCCTGGAAATATTTTTCGAAAAATTGTTTTTACATATATTGATATATATTAATAATTTTTATATTTTAAATTATTTTACATATATTGCAATGATTTATTTATAATAATACTCAATTATTAAGCTACAATATTAATCGTTATAAATTGAAAATTAATATCAAATAAATTATTTGTAATTGTGTTAAAAAACAAGTATTGAATAATTAAAAAACAAGTTACTGGAAAATCAATAAACAGAAGCAATTTCTACCGGAAATGAAGGAAGGAATGAAGGAGGCGATAGAGAGGAGAGCACGGAAAATATCTTACGGAAATTGAAAGGGTAAGACATTTTCCCTAAAATGTAACCCATTTTCCCTTGTTTTGGAGTTCATTTTCCAAATGGAAAATGTTTTCCGCCAATCAAACGCTGGAAAAGTTGGAAATGATTTTTCGGAAAATCAGTTCCTTGAATCAAATAGACCCTTAGTAAATTACAATATTAATTAAGACAAAACTCAAACAACAAATATAACGAGTGTGACTTAAACTTAGCCCACACTTGAGATAATGAATACCCTTGACCATCAGACCATCTCATGATTAAAGTTCTTTTTTAATTTTTATTTATTTAATCTATTTGAAAACCGGGCTTAAATCTATAGTTTAACAATAAATTATCTGACATATGGCTAATATTTATATTTAGTTGTGGAAAGAGAGGAGAATATGCTTTGCTTTTCCATTGTATTCTTTCACATTAAGAATATGCTTAAGGTTACATTAGCGATAATTTTTTGGGTTATTTATTAAATAAATTCAACACCAATAAAATTTGTTCGATTATTTATGTTTAAAAATAAATTTATTTAATAATTTAAAACTTATTCATTATTCAGTTATTACATAATTAATAATATTATTATTTGTGATTGAAGTTATTCGGTTACATAAAATTTATGTATAATTGAAGTTATGAAATATGCAATATACTAATACGATCCAACATTATTTTTTATGTTATACTTAAAATATATTTTTAGAACACTAGATGTCTTCTCAACTACATTTCGAAACTTTTGAAACTTGAAATATTTCAAATTAAAGAGTTCACAAACTGTCTATGGTATTTGTTTAGGGCACCATTCTCTCTAATGGTACCATATCCCACGATATGATGTAAGATTTTTTTTTTCTATTTGCATAATTAACATCGATATTATAATATTTGAGTTCATGGTCCAAATAGTCTTTAGCTTTAATTATAAAAACTTACATAAACTTAATTTGGAGAAAATTTTATACTAAATTATATCACTTTTTATAATATCTAAATTAAATAAAAAATAATATAAAATTTAAAATATATAACCTTTATTAAAAAAATATAAATTGTCCAAAACTTTCATAATACTTTTTATAAATAAATTATGATAAAAAAACAATAACACTTTTTATGAATAAATATATTATTTTTATAATATATAACATGTATATGAATTTGGTCATAATCTTTTATAAATATATATATCATAAATGTAATTTATTTTTTATAATAATTTTTTACCATAACCATGCCAAACATAAATAAGTGTTGGTGCTTATAATTTATATAAAAGTAATTTTTTCTTAAAAATTGAATTTGAGAGTAATTATTGTGATCTAATTACTTCCAATTTAGTGGGAGCCACAATTAAAATAGCTACCAAACAAATCAGTTCCCAAGTTCCCTCTCTTTTCATTCATTTCAGCCGATCTTCATATATATATAAAGTTGGCACTTTCTTTTTGATTGTCATCCATCACCCAACACCCATTTCTCACCACAGCTTCACCAAACACATCACTCTTAACTTATTTTAACTTTATTCATTTTGTTTGCTTAATTTAGGTAAAGATTATATAGGCTTACTCATGGCTTACGAGGCTTGTCTCCAGCATTAAACCTTGTTCCAAGGATTCTCTTCATCAAGCTTCATGTGTTTGTTTGTTTGTTTTCGCCCCTCTCACTACATTTTCAAAGTGATGTTTTAATTTCTCAAGCAATCTCTTTGGCCAATCCGTTGTCTTTGGAAACGTTAAATTCTATAAATCTTTCTTGTTTTCTGGAATCAAAATTATTCTGATAGTTACAATCGTTTTGTTTTTATATATGTCAGGATAATTTATATGTATTAAGCAGTTAGGGTATCGTTAAACCAGTGGGGGTTTAGGTCAGGGTTAGTGTTTAAAAGTCGTTTGAGAGTTTTGCATACTGACATAAATGGAGTGCAGCTTTTTTAGTTCAAAGTATATGCCAATGTCTGAGATTGCACATCTTGGAAGGACAAATTCAAGCCAGTTTTCGAGTTTCAGGCCATTGGTTGAAGTTAAATCCACCCCACACTTCAGTTCTTGCAGAGGTAATTCTAAATTCTTATATGTTCAGTCACTTCAATTTTTGTCCGATTCCTGATGTAAAACAGAACATGAAGTTGAGGATTAGTTGTCCTGTTTTGATTCTGTTTCATGTAGGGAAATGATTAGCTTAAGATGCCATTGATTGGAAAGTAATGATTTCAGGTATATCTCCGAAGGCTTCTCATTCAAGTACTCCGAACTACAGTTATGTGCCAAAGCAAGCTGTCAGTTCAGTTGATGAAGAAAAACTTGGAGCAGGAAATTTATTATATCAGATTAATGGCACAAATTCAAGTTTGTTTTCGAGGAAATTGAGAATATTGGATTCTTTTGATGATGAATATGGTGGAGTCATTGTTGATTCAGAAAGATTACCAGCTAATCCAAATGTCTTTGCTTCCATGCTTAGTTTCTCAATTTCTCACTGGAAATCAAAGGTGATATAAATCTCTGTCTGTGCTTTGTTTTCTTTGCCTCCCAAGTCTTTAACCATATTGCTTCCCTGTATTTATATTGTGACGGGTATGTCACAACCTTTGGTGACCAAACCTTGAGAGACATGTAGGTAGTTAAGGACATTTTTAGGTGAAGTCATGACATAAAAATGCAACTTTTTATTATCAAGAGAAGGCCGGACAGCAGTAAGTTTAGGATATTACTGATCTTAATTCATTATCTGCAGGGAAAGAAGGGAATTTGGCTGAAGTTGCCAGTGGAAAAATCAGATCTTGTTCCAGTTGCTGTCAAGGTATCTTCCAGACATTAAAACATGGCACAAATGTTTCACTGGCTTCACTAAACCGATGTTATCCAGACTTGAGTGCTCATAAACTACATATGTGTCTTATATGATGTCATCCCTTATAAATGTTGGATACTGATACTTTTAGAGAAAATTGAGAGATTGGAAGTAGATGAGAACTTAAGGGGTTGACAATTAGCACTTAGGTTGGATGAATTGACAAAAAGTTGAGGGAAAGAAGGTGAAACTGGAGAAACATTTTCCCTATATTTTGCATTCAATTCACTCTTTCAATAATCTTCGATGCAGGAAGGGTTTGAATATCACCACGCAGAGAGAGGATACGTAATGTTAACTTACTGGCTACCTGAAGGACCCAGCATGCTTCCTGCCAATGCTTCACATCAAGTAGGCGTTGGAGGATTTGTCATCAATGACAAAAACGAGGTACCATATCACTTGCGCTTCAGATGACACTGCAGGAAGAGAAGAACCATTATTAAGTTATCTGTCTTAAAGTTGAGTTATAATTCAATCATTTGCAATGATCAACTACAGGTTCTTGTAGTACAAGAGAAATACTGTGCTCCCCAATTTGTTGGACTTTGGAAAATACCAACAGGTTTCATTGTTGAGGTATAGTTATTTGGTTTGAATTCTATTGAAAGAAAGTAGAACTCAAAATCAAAGCAAAGATTTTTTCAATCAATACACTTTTAATTTGGTTTGGCAGTCAGAGGAGATATTTACAGGCGCTGTAAGAGAAGTCAAGGAAGAAACTGGGGTAAGTATTTCTGTTTGATAGATCTCCTTTTAGGTACTATTTTGAATTAGATCTTATTGTTAGTTCAAAGTATTTAAAGAGTCTGATTAGGCTAATGCGTTGTACTTGCAGGTTGACACTGAATTTGTGGAAGTAGTAGCATTCAGGTAACAGATTACTACTGATATTTTTGATGTCATCGAATCCTATCGAAAGTTTCTTGTATGGTAATCCATGTAATATAAATTTTTGGTATCTGGTCCTTAATATTTGGCAGGCATGTGCACAATGTAGCCTTTGAAAAGTCTGATTTGTTCTTCATCTGCATGCTAAAGCCTGTATCAACTCACATTATGGTTGACGATCATGAAATTCAAGCAGCCAAAGTAAGTTCCTCCCTACCCACACGTATTCGAAAAGAGATGTTTAGTGCTGTGAAGCAGATATCTTGTTGATACTATTAGATTGGCTATTATTGCAGTGGATGCCATTAGTTGAGTTTGTGGAGCAACCATTGATTCAACAGGATTGTATGTTCAAGAAAGTGATTGATATCTGCGTTGAGCGTCTGGGGAAGCGTTATTGCGGGTTATCTGTACATCAAGTGGCTTCTGCGTTTGATGGCAAAACATCGTCTCTGTACTATAATGTCATCGACTCACAACATAACAACTGTATAGGCAACTGAAACAGATTCTGATCTCATTGCCTAGTGAATGAACTTTCTAATCCACGGGAAGCTTGAGAACTACACGATTTATGACCTGTAATTACCAATATCTTAGTAATGTACATATTATGACTTTGAATGTAAGATCATGAGATCTTGTATTGATAATTGAGGATTCCAGGGAATGCTTACATTTGACGTTAACTCTTCAATAGTGGAGAGATTAATCAGGGAAAAAATGAATATTAGGTTAAGCAGCAATGTTATAAAACATATAAATATCCGCTAATTAATTATTTTCTGTTGGCAAACCTAAGCATATTTAGTTGGTAGTTAATAATATGTCTGCAAATTCTCTTGTCCCAAACTTGGAAACTAATATTGATGTTTTGGGACCTGTAGTCGTCACATGACAATATGCTATAATGCTGGCCAAAACAAAGCTTAAAGTGGTCATAAGAAATTATTACTACTAAATGTCACAATAATGACGATTAATTTGTACATTTTATTACACATAATCATTTTAAATCTACCCAAAATGATAATTCTCTTTAAAACTTGTAAAAATATAATGATAAAAATTTCATTTTTAACTCCCCTTAAATTTATAATTTATTTTTATATAAATATATAACATTATATTTTACATTGAATTTCAAGAAATAAAAACTCTTTGAATTATTTATGATATTTAACTTTTTAAAAGGAAATAAATTCCTTTTCTTTCATCCACTAATTGTTTTGAAATCTAAAAGCAAACAAAAGAAGATCAAAGTCAAATAATTATCAACAGATTAACTCCTTAATCCAAGCTATTTCTCTAATATTTCTTTTAACTATTTTAAATAATTAATTGATAATTGAAATCCTAAAAATATAAAATAAATGTTATGACCAGAGTTCTTTACCTTTTTTATACCAAACAAATCAAGCTTCAACTCCACTTTACCTGTGAAAAAGCTTCACTCATTCATTCATGCATCTCTTTTTTTTTCCTCTAAGAAGAACAAGAGAGTTGCTTGAATTGAATTGCCTCAAAACTCTTTGATGTCTGTCCCAAAGCTGTTTCCTTTAACTTCTCTTTGTCTCCTGTTCTCGGTAAGCTACAAAGCTTCAATTTTTCCCTAATATTTCATTTTTTATGCTTTCATTATTGTAATTTCCTGGATTTATGGCCGTCTTTCACTATATTAGTATTCAAATGTTTAGTTTGTTGATTTTCTCGTATTTTTTTATTTGGGATTCCTGGGAAAACCCGGGAAAAGGGAAAGTTGATTCCTTTACCTCTTACTTTTCTCAAATTGGAAAAATCCCAACTCTCAAAAGCTGTTACTTTTCATTTGTTTTGCTTTTTAACCAAAATTAATTCTTGGGGATTTCGTCTTTCTGGGTTTATATGCTTAGACTTCTAAGTAGTAGATAATTATTTGTATAATAACCTAATCTTGACTCCTTGTTGATACAACCCTTATATTTGTTTTCATGGTTTGGTGCAGAAGAAGAGGAGCCTGTGATATAGATTGAAGAAGCAAGTTAGATTTAAAAAGGACAATGCGGTTGTTTCCATCGAATTCGAGTAAGGGTCAGAGTAATGGTGGAAGCAATCGTGCTTTGTTGTATCTCAATGTATATGACCTCACACCTATAAATAACTACCTTTACTGGTTTGGGATTGGGATATTCCACTCGGGTATAGAAGGTATTATTTCTCCTTTATGATAATTGTATTGTTTGTTTTTTTTATATTTTTTCATTTGAACTTCGATTTTGCTGTTCAGATATAGATATTATTAAGTTGATTTGCATAAATAGCTTTGGACATACGGGCATGGCAGGATGTGATAGGGTTTTCCATACCGAAACTCTTTATATGCATAGAAATCCTTACCTTGATGGCATTAATTAATTTCATTTTGCTATCACTGTTTAATAAATTTGTTGAGGGTTACCAGCTTATGATGATTTGTCATTTATTCGAAGTTAATGTTAACCTTTGATTTTCTCCCTCTTATTTTCTAATTTCTGTGGTTTTAACCTATTCTGCACTAATTTAATCAGTACATGGTTTGGAGTACGGATTTGGAGCGCATGAGTACCCTACAAGTGGGGTGTTTGAAGTGGAACCAAGAAGTTGTCCCGGCTTCATCTTCAGAAGATCAATATTATTGGGCAGCACTAACTTGTCTCGTTCAGAATTTCGGTCACTTATGGAGCAGCTTTCCCAGAAATACCATGGGGACACGTACCATTTAATTGCTAAGAATTGCAACCATTTCACCAATGAAGTGTGCATGCAGCTAACTGGAAAGCCTATTCCTGGATGGGTAAATAGGCTGGCTCAATTAGGTGACAAAATTGTCTGCTTTCATTTTAATGTTATCTTGTACTTAATCACTTAACCACGATGACTTCTAATGGCTTTAGATCGCATATCCGTATGGCATGGTTATAAAAGTTATCTCATTGTTAGATATTTGAATGTCTATACTTATATTTCTTCATTTTTTGAAGAATTTTGAATGATGGGATGAAGTAGCTCCCAACTCTTCTTTCTTCTAGTATATGTAAATGGGTTTTTGTACTTCATGCAATAATTTGATCTGATGAATGAAGTTTTTGAAGTTTCAGGTTCATTTTGTAACTGTCTACTTCCAGAAAGCATTCAGGTTACTGCAGTTCGACATCTTCCTGATCATCCAGCATATTCCGGTAAGCTTCTTCTAGCAACCATACCATTTACCATTTTTTACAAGTTTCACCCATATGCTTGCAAATGATTCAGAAGTTTGGTTACTTTCAATATGAATTCGTACTGGATCCTCGGTGATGGATCAAAAAAGCAATTGCTCGCCGAGGTTATTGACGATTATGTTTTTGATCAAGCTATTTTTCCAACGCAGATGATGAAAGATCAAATTCTGCTGCAACATCTTTAACAGGAGAGAGCGATGAAGAGGATGCAGATCATCATCTCTTGACTACACAAAATGGTGATGTCGCATTTCTAAAAGAGAAGCCACTGAGGTTTGCCAAAGAACTCCTCTGATTTTTCCTCCAACTATAACTGTTTCTGTTGCGAGTCGTTCTACCATGTGGTCCAAAATGCCACACCGAATATATCAGAGCGCTTCAAGGTACTGCAATGACGCTGATGACTTCCTTTTCATTCTTAAAGCATGATAATGCCCCAACTTATTCCTTTACTAGTGTGACCATTAAAGCCAAATATTTAGATTCTGTATTATTAGTTGCATTTCCTTTCTCCTTGTGAGGAAATTATAATAATTTTCTGGTTTCTTTTGTTGATGGGACATGAGTTCTTGGGTGTGTTTCTAGGTTAGTTTAAGCCAAAAGCCATTGTTTATAATTGACAACATTTACCGACTGAAGTAAGCTTCTTTTGTTTTGAAGATGCAATAACTACCAGTTACACTCGATCGAGTAATTACAAGTCACACTAATAATCAGAATATATCTAGACTAAAAGACGGTTGTGACTTTTAACTCAACCATAGCGGCTGCAAAAATGCCGTTTATGCCCGTTTCCGGATGCGAGAGAGAGAGAGAAAGAAAAAGGAGAAACTCGTTTTTCTATAAAAAAAATTGCAATAAGAACAAAAAGTCAAACCCAAAACCCCTCCAAGTCTCCAACAAGGAGCAAAAATAAAGAGATTTTTCAATCTTCCCGTGGTTCAGTCGAAATGGGTGGGAGTCTGCAACTATAAAAAAAGCTTCCCCTGTGATGAAAAGTAAGGGAAAGAATCATCCTTTCCTTTGTTTGAATAGCTCAATTTTTAATTGGGTACATTATCTGGGTGGTCACCCAACTTTTCAACTAATGTGGGTCTGTTTTTTATTTGCACATTTTATCAATTTAATCCTAAATCTAAAAATTTAACAAATTTAACCCTCAGTATTACAAATTTTTTTTATTTAGTTCTAGTTCTAAAAAAATGAGTTCATATTTTATTAATCAAACAATAATTTTGGATGCAATCAATGCTAATTATAGAGGTAAATATCAAATTCACACACTAACTTAGATTTAATGTGCAATGTGATATGTAAACTTTAATTTAATTTGATTTTGATTCAATTATAAATATTTAAAATAAATAAATAAATTCAACAGTTTTCATGTTAAGCAAATAATTTTTATTTTTTTGTATAGGCAAAAAGTAAACCTAAAATAGTACTACATCTAGTATGGTGTTAATGATTTGTGAAAACTGAATTAAATTTAATATTTATTTATCAGATTACACAAAGTAAAAGTTCATGTGTCAAATTAAATATTAAATTATAATTCATGTATAACTTTAAAATATATCCCTGAAAATTTTATTTTTAATTTATACAAATAATCTCCCAAATTTAACCCCAACCTTTAATTTTTGTTGTCTAATAACCAAAACCTTCAAAAGTTAAATTCTAGAATTAGGAGACACTAATAAGAGGAATATTATTCATCTAACTTGCAAAATTCAATAAATTTAGTCAAAATCTACTTGATTTCTATTGCAATGTTTGTAAATTCATTGCTAAGGTTCGCTGTGTAATCTCCAGGTAAGTTCACAACTTCACACAATTCTGTGTGCATTTCAATGATTTGCATGATTGATATTGGATTTAGAAATCATTCAAATCAGCTCCTATCATAATAAATTTGCAGGATTTTCTTCACCCTCTCATCAAACCCCAAAACTATTTTTTCCCTTTCTTTTCACTCTTTTCTTATCGCTTTCATCCTTCATCATATCAAAAGCTTCAATAATTCAAGCTTTGAATCACCATAAACCATGTTTTCAAGCACCTCTTTCCAGTTTCATATCAGTTTGTAAATCTTTTTGACTCACCTTTCCAACTTAAAGATTCCACACTCTTCTTCACTGATTCAGCATAGTACACTTTGGGCTTAAAGGTCCCCCACCTTGCTAAGCGTGATCCAATGCATAAGAATAGTTACTTGCCAAGAAGCAAAGGTGACTTGGTTTTATTTTAGGATCTGTGTTTTGCTTTGGGTTAGTGTCATATTTAACCTTTAAATTATGGCAAATAGCGGTATAGTAGTAGTATTTTGAAAATACGAAATGTGAAATCTAATGTGTATATCAATGGTTATACTAAAGGATTGCTTGATGCTGGACCTATAGAGAAATCAAAAGCAACCATGATTCCTCAAGTGTTGGAAAAGTCATCACAAACATTCAATGGCGCTCGAAAGAAATTGTAAAATTAGAATGTCGGTAAAGAAAATATATCACAAATAAAAAAAGAGAAATAAAAATAAAGAACACACAAATCTTACGTGGAAACCCTTTCGGAAAAAAACTATGTCGAATTCGAATAATTACAAGAGGGGTAGACTATGTCTATTTATAGACTTGTAAAACCATATTCTAGTAAGATTGAAACACCTTATTCTAATCAATTTCAAATAGATGAAGCTTAATAAGGTTTAAAAAATCATATTCTAAAAATAAAACAAAATAAAAGAAGTATAATTCTATAGGGATTTTACTTTTATTTTATTTTACCACTGTATTTGATTTAAATAAGGATTCGGGTCACTTAATTCTAACAACCTCCACCTTGACACGAATTCTTAATGAACAAGTTCTTCATAGCGAACTCTCAATGAACAAGTTCTCCACCTCTTCCATAAAACCCCTTAAGGGTTTAACTTCAACAATGAACACTAACCAAGTCTAAGCAATGCTCAAACAGGGTTATAGGAAGTGACTTAGTCATCATATCTGTAGGATTTTCATTAGCACTAATTTTTCTCACAACAATATCACCACGAGCAATAATATCATGAACAAAATGATACCGAACATCAATGTGTTTTGTTCTCTCATGAAACATTTGATCTTTCGCAAGGAAGATGACACTCTGACTGTCACAAAATACTATATTAATTTGAAGGTCTTCATTGAGTTCACTAAAGAGTCCCTTCAACCAAATAGCTTCTTTACAAGCCTCAATAATCGCCATGTACTCAGCTTCAGTGGTAGATAAAGCGACTGTAGTTTGCAAAGTGGCTTTCCAACTTATTGCACAACCTCCGATTGTAAAGACATAACATGTGAGAGATCTTTTTCTATCGAGGTCTCTAGCAAAATCATCATCAACATACCCAATGACTTCATCTCTAGTTCTTCCAAACTGTAAGCAAACATCGGTAGTACCTCGTAAGTATCTTAAAACCCACTGAACTGCTTTCCAATGTTCTTTATCGGGATTCGCCATGTATCTACTAACTATACTAACTGCATATGATAGATCTAGACGTGAACAAACCATGGCATACATGAGAGATCTCACTGCACTAGAGTATGGAACATGTGACATGTACTCAATCTCATCATCTGATTGTGGAGACAAAGTCGATGAAAGTCTGAAATGGGCTGCTAAAGGAGTACTAACAGGCTTAGCATTCTGTATATTGAATCTGCAAAGAACTTTCTCAATGTACCCCTTCTGACTTAGGTACAATTTACTTGCTTTTCTATCTCTGAGAATCTCCATACCAAGTATCTTCTTTGCTAGTCCCAAATCTTTCATCTCAAATTCTTCACTTAGTTGGGCTTTGACCTTTCTTATCTCTCATTTATCTTTCGCTGCTATCAGAATGAAGCTAATAAGGCCTAAAGCTGAGCGACGAGTCCACTGGCATGAGAATCAAGTGAAGTAGAGCGATAAGCACACTATCGATTGAGTAGATACACAAAAGAACCATCACTATTTTTCTTAAAGTAAATACAACTGTCAAAGCTACTTCTTTTAAAATCATGAGAAGTCATAAAGGAATCAAACCTCTTGCACCACTGTCTTGGTGACTGTTTCAAATCGTAAAGGGACTTTTTCAACAAGCAAACATAGTCCTCTTTTTCTAGGACTGTAAAACCCTCTAGTGGTTGCATGTAAATATCCTCCTCAAGTTCTCCATGCAAAAATGCACTTTTTACATCTAACTGCTCAAACTCTAAATCATGCATGGTCACAATACCAAACAAATCTGGAATCGAACTATGCTTCACAACTGGAGAGAACACATCTGTGAAGTCCACTCCTGGAATTTGACTGTAACCCTTTGCAATAAGCCTTGCTTTATATCTAGGTTCTTCAACTTTTGGAGTCCCCTCTTTCTTCTTAAACACCCATTTACAACGAACAACCTTTTTACCTTTAGGAAGTTTCACAAGATCCCATTTTTATTTTTGTGTAGTGATTCCATCTCCTCTTGCATAGCAAACATCCACTTTTCTGAGTCTTCACAACTAACCGCCTCAGAATAATTAGATGGCTCTTGGTTTGCATCTATATCTTCAGCCACATTTAAAGCATAAATAACTAGATCAGCCTTGGCATACTTCTTTGGAGGTTTAATTTCTCTTCTAGTTCTGTTTTTGGCGATAGAATATTGTGGTGAAGAACCAACTCTATTTTGAATTTTTGTACTGGCTTCAGTAGTCGACTCTGTTGTAGATTCTAGATTAATCTGATGCTCCACCTGCTTTTAATTTTCTTTATTGGAAGAGTCTTTAAGAGATAAGTTAGGTAGCATAGCAGTTTCATCAAAAACAACATCTCTGCTAATCACAACTTTTCTATTTTCAGGACACCATAACTTATACCCTTTTACACCAGCTTTATAACCAATAAAAACACATTTGATAGATCTCAGTTCTAATTTTCTATTATCAACATGAGCATATGCAGGATAACCAAAGATCTTTAAATCAGAATAATCAGTAGGATTACCAGACCATACCTTTTGTAGAGTATTTTTCTCAATGGCAACGGATGAAGATCGGTTGATCAAAAAACATGCAGTAGAGGCTGCTTCGGCCTACAATGACTTTGGTAAGTTGGCATTTGACAACATACATCGAACCTTCTCCATGATCGTTACGTTTATTCGTTCTGCAACGCCGTTTTGCTGTGGAGTATGACGAACTGTCAAGTGTCTCACGATCCCTTCTAACTTGCACAGTTTATTAAACTCATCAGAACAGAACTCTAAGCCATTGTCTGTGCGGAGGTATTTTATTTGCTTTCCCGTCTATTTTTCAATCATGGTTTTCCAAGACTTATATGCGGAAAACATATCGCTTTTTTACTTCAGGAAAAATGCCCACACTTTTTTAGAAAAATCATCAATAAAAGTTAGCATATAATTAGCTCCACCTCTCGAAGGCACTCTGAATGGCCCCCACAGATCAGAATGAATATACTCCAATGTTCTCTTCGTGTTATGGATTCCTCTGGTGAATCGAACTCTCTTTTGCTTCCCAAAAACGCAGTACTCACAGAACTTCAGTTTGCAAAGTCCTTGCCCATCAATAAGTCATCTTTTGGTCAATTCTGCCATGCCATTCTCACTCATATGCCCTAGGCACATATGCCAAAGTTTAGTAATATCATCATCTGTCAAGGAAGAGGAAGCGACAGATGCATCACTAGTAACAGTAGAACCTTGCAAAATATATAACTTGGCAGTCTTTCTCTGTCCTTTCATCACAACGAGGGAACCTTTGGAAATATTCAAAACCCCACTTTCAGCTGTGTATTTGTACCCTTTTGAATCAAGAGCACTCAACGAAATTAAATTTCTCTTCAATTCTAGAACATGTCGTACATCACTAAGTGTTATGATAACTCCATCAAACATCTTAACTTTAATTTTTCCAACACCTACAATTCTACATGAGGCATTATTTCCCATCAAAACATCACATTCAGACACTATTTCATAAGTTGTAAACTAATTTCGATTGAGACTCATGTGAAAAGTGCAGTTCGAATCAAGGATCCTCTCCTCGCTCACTTTAGAATTGTTGACGGAAGCGACTAGAAGTTCACCATCGCTGTAGTCTTCTACAACATCAGCTTTACCAGAATTTTCTGGTTGTTTTCCATTTTGATTCGCAACCTCCTTTTTGATCTTGTTTTGTAGCTTATAATACTCAGATTTAATGTGCCCTTTCTTCTTACAGAAGTTACAAGTTTTACCTCTGTTTGAAGACTTCGATCTACTCTTAGATTTACCACGAAGATTTCATTCCTGTGTCCTTCCACGATCATCATCAGCATTTCGGTCTTGTCTTCCACGAATAATGAGACACTCTCTCTAAGAGTCAGTTTTAACCACAAGATACTTCATCTTATCATACGAGGTTAAAGAATCATAAACCTCATCAACTGTGAGAGACTCGCGACTATATGAAATCGTATCTCTAAAGGTTGAAAAGACGAGGGTAATGAACAAAGTAGAATCAACCCTAGATCTTTCTTGTCATACTGAACCTCCATGGCCTCCAAGTTTGAGAGAATTTCTTTAAATACTATTAAGTATTCGTGCATAGATGCACCTTCCTCCAAACGATGAGCATAAAGACGCTGCTTCATATGTAGCTTGCTAGTTAGAGTTTTCGACATACATATTTGTTCCAACCTCTTCCATAATCCAGCGGAGGTCTTCTCCTTCATCACATATTGTAAAATTTCGTTAGACAAATGCAAATGTAATTGTGTTAACGCCTTTCAATCCTTGCGCTTCTTCTCTTCCTCCGTTAATGTTGAAAGCATTTTATCTACCCTTAGTAGGGCTTCCTCTAAGTCCATCTGTGTAAGAACTGCTTGCATCTTTATCTGCCACAACGCAAATCTGGTGTTGCGATCCAACAGCAGAATTTTATATTTTAAAGACGTCATTACCGTGATTGAGATGAACAACCTGAAAGCTCTGATGCCAATTTGTAAAATTAGAATATCGGTAATGATAATATATCACAAATAAAAAAAGAGAAATAAAAATAAAGAATACACAGATTTTACGTGGAAACCCTTTCAGGAAAAAATCACAGGCAGAGAAGAAGAAAATTCACCATGTCGAATTCGAATAATTATAAGAGGAGTAGACTATGTCTATTTATAGGCTTGTAAAACCATATTCTAATAAGATTGAAACACCTTATTCTAATCAATTTCAAATAGATGAAGTTTAATAATGTTTAAAAAACCTTATTCTAAAAATAAAATAAAAGAAGTATAATTCTATAAGGATTTAAATAAGGATTCGAGTCACTTAATTCTAACAGAAATGAACTTTAGAATTATATTATGGGAAAAGAAACCAAACTCAAGCAAGCATCTGAATAATTAAGATAAAATATGTAATAAACCCACCCTTACACACTATAAGGAAAGAATCTCCTTTCCTTTTTTCTTAAACCTTCATCTTTACCGAAAAGAGAAAAACAACGACCTTGAACATCATTACTCGTTTAGCTTTGATTTTCCTTAACAATCTCATTCATTTTCACTATTTTGATTGACGAAATGAACACAAATGGATGAAATAGTTATGGCCATAGCGGAGTCTTGTAAAGAAATGGCCTTTGAGTGGAGTACCAAAGAAAAAATGAAGTTTGACCATTTTCTCCATGAACATCCATTGAACTTCTATGATGCTCACTTGTTGCTCAAAGAATTTCTTAACTGTTCGGGATGTGGCGAAGGCTTATCAGGTTTAATTTGTGCATGCAGTATCTGCTACAACTTTTTCCTCTATGAATCCTGTGCCGAGCTTCCAAGAGAGATCCAAAATTTCTTTCATCCATACCCTCTTCTCCTCAACATTCTAAATTCCTATACATGTAATGCTTGTTTCAAAGAAGGCTCAGGTTTTACCTACCGCTGCGTCAAGTGTGATTTTCATATGCATGTTGAATGCACCCAACGACCCATCATACAATCACAAGGGGATGAAGAAGAGCTTATTCAACATTTTACTCACAGGCATCCCTTAAAACTTGTTCCTCTAATAATCATTTGGAGGTTAGGTGTGCCATATGTAACAAGCTCTGTTTTATCAACGCCTCTAATTCTTCCTCTTATGGTTGCCAAGATTGTAACTTTTTTGTCCACCATTCGTGCATGATCGATATTCCGCTCCAAATCAATCATTTCTTTCATCGGTCATGTCCTCTGGTTTTACTCACCAAAATACCTTACCAATGTGAAGGATGTGAAGAAGCTAGCTCAGGCTTGGCCTTTCACTGCGGAAAGTGTAAATTCCAACTGGATGTTAAATGCGTCTTGCTTCCGACTGTAGAATCTAAAGATACTGATAAGATTCAACACCTAGCCCACGATCATCCACTAGCACTCCATGAAAGCAATGAATTCGGCACTGAAGTTTATGCAGAGGGTGTGGAGAATATTGCTTGTTAGATCCTTGTTTTGGTTATAACAAAAGATCATGCACCTTTTTTCTACATAGAAAGTGTGCTGTTGAGTTATAGCCGGAAATACATTATCCCTTTCATTCCTTACACCCTCTCACTCTACTCTGTGACTTATCTTACCAGTGTAAGGTTTGTTATGAAGATGACTTAGGGTTGGCCTATTATTGCGTACAATGTAAATTCCTACTGGATGTCAAATGCATCTTATTTTTGACAATAGAGTCCAAAGATGGTAATAAAATTCTACATTGTGCTCACAAGCATCCCTTAATACTTTGTGGCAGTAAGGAATTAAGCAATGAAGTTCGATGCAGAGCATGCGCAACGAGTTGCTTTGCTTCCTCCTTCGGTTGTACGGAATGCAACTTCTTTTTACATAGATCTTGTGCTGTTGAGGTACAAGAGAAAAATATCTATCATCCCTTTCATCCCCTACACGTTTTCACCCTCTCATCACCCCTACCACTTTCTCATCATGAAACCTTTCAATGTTCTTCATGCCTGGGGTTGGATGGCTGGTTTTTGCTGCAGTATCGCTGTGCCAAATGTGACTTTAAGCTTCATATTGATTGTTCTAAGCCTAAGGTCACAATACCTGACTTCAAGTATGAAGGTCACATACACTAACTCTCTTATTTTGATAACACACTTGCCTCTGTTGAGTGCAACATTTGCCATGAAGATGCTCAAACTGGCTTCTTTCGATGTGTGGCTTGTGCATTTAACATCCATATCTACTGCATTCGCTCAACATCAAAGACAATAAAACATGAACGCCATTTGCATCCTTTGACTGTTATAAAATTGCCTTTCCAATATGAAATGATTTCCGCTGAACATGAAAATGGCTCAAATGATGAGTTCTATTATGATATTTGTGAGAAAAAAAGATACAAATTTGAATCAGTTTATTATTGTCCAGAATGCAAATTTATTGTTGAGGTTCGTTGTGTAATCTTCGAAGTAAGTTTACATTCTGAATTCTGCATGGCTTGTTCATTTATAATTTCCATTCTATTATCAATTCTAGCATAACTAATATTACGTTTGATTTCAGCTATTACCATCCTTAACTATTTTAGAGGAGCAGAGTACAGAGAAAGGCACAGTTGATTTCAAAAATGAGGGTAGTTCTGCAATAGAAGCCACCATTGAGAATCTAAATGATCAAATTGCAAAGTCTAAGCAAAAGAGAAAATCTTTAAAAAACGAAGTTGAGAAACATCGAGAAATATTAAAGGGTTTTGAGGAGGAACTAGAGCAGAAAAATTAGGAAGTAAGAAAACTTAAGACTGATTGTTTCTTGTACAAGTATCACCTCAGCCTCAACATGAAAGGACATGAGAATCCAACTGAAGCTTTTGCTGATCTGCCCTGACTTTTCAATGAGAAATGAATACACTGTTTGTCTTGGTAAATGCAGTCGAGAAACACTTCAATTTACCTTTTCTTCCCTCCAATAGAATAAGGATGTGTTTGGCTTCAAAATGATCATTGAGCCTACACCAACTTGTGTTGTTCACCAGAATAAAAGTAGTCCAGTTCCATTTGTATTCACTCCACATGTTTCTCACATAAACTATAACTGTTGGCATTCATGAATCATTGTATTTAGTGGCAAGTAAATTTGTTATATTTTCCAATGGACCTGATATGATCTTATGTTGAGTTTTGCTAGAAATTTTATGACCGATTATAACATCACTGTTTATGCAGACAGATCTTTATACTGAAGATCGGATTGGTTTAAAGAGCTTAATGATGCTGGAAGGGTCCATTTATGTTAGTGTCTCAGGTCGTCATCTTAGAATTTCCAAAAAAATACATGAAAAAGCATGTTGTTATTAAAGTCTAGGATTCTAAGCTTTGGTTTCTTAAATCTGGTACATTTTCTCTCTTACGAGATAAAGATAAAGATACTTTTCTAAAATATGAGATGAAAAAAATTGTTAATGTAGCATCAAATAATTGGATACAAGAAGAGTTGCTATAATAAAATTTTCCCGGCCTTTTTTCTTTTCTTTTTCTAGGGATTGGACATCAATGTTCCAATTATGAAATCGATCAATTCACTCAACTTCTCAAAAAATTTTCTGGTTCTAAAGGATATTGCTTGTATGTTTCTTCAATGTTAAAACCTGGGGAATAATAATCTTGGGTTCTAAACTGGCACAAGCCAAAAAAAAAAAAGCTTACCTGTTTGATTGCATAACAGCCAACCGCATGTTTTCATGCTTACATTCCAACAGTAGTCCACAGAAATTTCCTATGTTATCTATGTAATACAAAATTTTTTAAATAAAATGGGTATTGTTTTAAATGCCAAATTAGTTATATGTAGTCCACTAATCCCTTGTGGACCAGGTTTCTTAAAATTTTTGTATTTTAAACTATTTCTTTGGAATATTTTAATAGTTTGTCAAAATTTAGTAACTTTTCGGTGAGGTTCTAGCGACATTTTGTTACCTGATGGGAGTCGAAACCAAAAAAAAAATAATTCCTACAATTAAAATAACTCTACACAATAGTAAAGAGTAGTAGGATCAAGCTACATGGATTGAATATTATGATCAACTTCTGTGTTTTTCTTGTGAATAGAATTTCGGTCGAACTGATAATCATGGCACGACTCCAAACAGACCTGCTGAAAAATAAATTAAATAAATTAGGAGAGATGAAAATTTTTAGAAATTAAATAATTGAGATAGCAGAAACAAGCAATTAAAAAAATTAGAAATTAAATTAAATTATAAATTAAATTCGAATTTTGTGAACAGAAATAATAAGCCTTAACCCTAGACTTGGTGAGTTTGGTCTCTGAATTGAGCCTCGAAAATGTGTTTTCTCCTCCAAACAATAAGCTGGTTATAGTGGCTAAGAACGTCCTAACCACTAATTCTTCCTCTCGTAGTTGATTCCGGTATGTCCTGCAAACCAATCATTATAGATTATCTAACCACGATACACGCGTTCACGAATCAAGACTTCGGTAGCCTTGCATTCTGAAGAACCCAACTCGGATTAACGGTTTCAACCGCATAGGATGTTTAAATCCGATCACTATCTCCCTTAACTTGTTCCCGAAAATCCGAATACAACACGGACGACTCCTCTTTCCAACTGTACTCCAAAACAACTCCAACCCGATGCGCTTTTTGAATTAAAATCGAGTTAACTTTAACAGATGAATTTGTCAATCTCGATATTTCGGAGAGATGGTGAATACCGATTTTAATGATTTTTAGTGCAGATACATTTCTCACGATTCCTGACCGGAAAGAACACCGACCTAAAGCTAATTTGAATTTAGTGAAGCATGAAATTTATCATGCTTTGTTGGTTATGGAAGTGAATTTGAATGGAAATAGTGATAGATGAAAGGGTTGGGAAACAATTAAGTCAAAAATTGAAATGGAAACAAAAGTTGGCAGAATACCTACACTTTTCACTCAAAATAAGAAAGAAAATAAATTGATTTCTATTCAATTGCGAGGCAAATCAATGTGTGTTTTTTCAAGCGCACCATGCCATTTATTTATACATAAATCATATGCTAAAATTAGGCTAGTTCCACCTACCCACTAATTACATGAAATAAATATCATATTTCTTTTCTATTACAAAGTCAAAAATCTGATTAGCCTCTAAATATCTCCAAATTTCTAATTCGACCCCTCTTCAATTACTCATCTTTCAATTTAATCCTTTTCTGCTTGTTTTCGAATTAAAACATCCGAATTTCGTTCTTGACAAGATTTAAACATAAAATTCACCAATTAGCAGAAATTAATTCAAGAACAAGTTGATTTGAGTACATAAAATACGCAAAATAAATATGCTATCAAATCCCCCTACTTAGCCTATGCTTGTCCTCAAGCATACTGTATGTTCATTCATTAGAAATTATTCAATAACTTATCAAAAATCAAGTCTCTTTTCCATAATCATGACCAATGCAAACAATTTAAGCGAAAAAATGAATAAGTGCTCAAATACTTAGTTTGATCAACAAGTGTCCTTAAAACTCAAACATGCAAATTAAATCATTTCACTAAATTGAGTTTGAACCAAAATTTGCAAGGTATTATTCTTAATTAATTTGTGTAGTAAATTTGGGACATAATCAAAAACCTTTTTACGTGAATTAAGATGACAATCCAAGCACCCTATCTGGTTACTCAATTTGACTTGTCTCCAAACAACTATTATTCCCTACTCATGGCAGCTTGGTTAATGGAATGTTTGCAAGTATTCGGTTTGTCACTCGATCCTTTTACACGAGATGAGATGACAACCCAAGTACCTCACCTCGATAACTTTTCTGAAATCTTCACTCATAACTAGAGCCATCAGTGGAGTAGTATTTTTGTTTTTATTTATTATAACCCTTTTTTTTTCTCTTTATTTATTTATTTACAAGGAAATACAATATTCTTACCAAATAATTATAAACAGTCAACTTTCATGAAATAATCTAATTACATATATCAACTTTATAACACACATGTTGATTAAACTACATTTTAATTCAAGAATCACTCAACTATCTAAATTGATTAAGTAATGGAATTAGAGGCTCAATGTCAAACAAATTAAAGAATAATCCAACATAAGAATTAACACGTGTGAAAGAGAAATAAACATGCAGCGAAAAGAAAATCAATCATGCACACTTACTAATCCAACACCCCCTACTTAATCCATGCTTGTCCTCAAGCATATTGTATAAGAATTAAAGTATAGTAGAGAGAAATGTCAAGTATACTCCTTGTGTATATTTAACATGGTTGTTGGCATTGGGAGTGACTACTTTGCAAGATGACAAGAATTGTGGAGACTTGGGTTAATTTGAAGAAAAATGGTTTGGGTCATGAAGAAAATAAATGGCAGTACTGAGCAAGGCGTGCCCACACCACGATCCGTATTCGATTTCCAAAAAAATCGACAGCCTCCACCATGTTCTTGAAAAATAACACATTAAATGGATTAAATAATAATCTTGTTACTATTCATTTTATTTTCAACCTAAATTTTACTTAAAATCAAAATTAAATAAATTAAAATAAATTTGGATTGCCTCTCAAAAGGCGCTTTTGTTTAACGTTGTTAGCTCGATGACTTTAAATGTTATCCGTTTAACTCATTGAAAATTAATTTTTCCATCTCGTGCACTTGGACATTTTTGTAGAAAAGTTTTGACCTTTGCCCACTGTCCTTAAAGCACTTCCCAAATTCCCCCATCATTAGTGGATTGAGATGTCTTTGAACTTCTCCGTTCAAGTTTGAATTTTCCTCTATCAGAATCCTTATATATTCTGGAAATGGTTTGAGCTCTAATTTCGAGGCCTTCATGCGAATGACAGCTTCACGTATTGGTTTTTTATCATTGATAATTCCTTTTCCTTAACATCGAGATCTACACTCTTGCAAGGCACGGTTTGTAACTTATCCTGTAAGTATTTCAATGGTTACATTCCATTGACATTAGAGACATTTGTTATTACATCGGGATGTCTCATATCCTCATAAACATTAAACCTAACCACTTCACCGTCAAATTTCATGGTGAGTGTTCCACTCCAAACATCAATTCCCCTCGAGTAGAATATCAGAAAAATTGGCCGAGTTATCATCCTCCATGTCGATAATGTAGAAATTTGCAGGAAAAATTGACCTAGTTATCATTCTCCATGTCGATAGATGAAAGAGGCAGGGCTTAGGAAATAATTAAGCCAAAAACTGAAATGGAAACAAAATTTGGCAGAATGCCTGCACTCTTTCACACAAAATAAGAAAGAAAATAAATTGATTTCTATTCAATTGTGAGGCAAATCAATGTGTGTTTTTTCAAGTCCACCATGCCATTTATTTATACATAAACCATATGCTAAAATTAAGCTAGTCCCACCTACCCACTAATTACATGAAATAAATATCATATTTCTTTTCTATTACAAAGTCAAAATAAAAAATCTGATTATCCCCTAAATATCTCTAAATTTTTAATTCGACCCCTCTTCAATTACTCTTTCTTCAATTTAATCCTTTTTCTGCTTGTTTTCAAATTAAAGCATCCGAATTTCGTTCCTGACAAGATTTAAACATAAAATCCACCAATTAGTAGAAATTAATTTAAGAACAAGTTGATTTAAGTACGTAAAATTTTCAAAATAAATATGCTATCATTACCCAATAAAAGTTCTCACCAAGTAGCATCCATTTTGATTACTCAATTTAAGAGGAAACAAATTTTGAAATTTCTGATGTGCGAGTTTTTAACAGTTTCAAGCAGCTGACTTACGCACTAGAAATCTATCTATATGGGTTCATTTGTTTCGAATCTTACACGTTTTGCATAGTATAAAATTTTTAATTTCATTTGGTATTGATGAGGCCCCAAAGTAGGTTAGTCGAAACGGTTAACCTAGAAATTTTGGGTAGTTTATGATAATTCCTTATGTTTTAGCTTTTGGAACTTAAGATTTTTGTAATTGATTTTGACTAAAAAAATTTCTAAGTTTTATTATTGCCGAACTACCAAGTAAAATTTGAGTTTGAATAACTTCAAATAAACCAAACAACCATGATGTCCAGAATCTCAAAAATTTTAAAATTTTATTTTTAATTGTTTTTAAAAATATTTTTGGTTCGAGTATATATTATTTTGTTGAAAAAACATACTAAACAAATTCTTATCAATTTATTGAATTTTCTTAAAATATGTATGTGTTTTAATAAATTTGATTTTGCTTACTTTTGATTTAAAATGCAATTAAATTGTACAATTGTGTCTTAGCTAGAGGGATTGCCACACAACCGAAATGTCTTAGGATTATCATAGAAGGCCATGCCGTTTTAAGCCTTTGATTTTTTGATTGAATTATGATATTCAAGTTTCATTCTTAAATTTTAGGCTATTAAGAGACTTGTGAAAATCATTGCTCATTTGTTGGTTCAGTAGATCAAGTTCCATTCTTATAATCGCTGCTCCTTTGATTTGTTGATTGAATTCCTTTTGTGTTTAATTCCCAAAAAATCAACTTCAAATGTTTTATGTTATTTATGAGCTCTATGATATTTTGACCATGTTTTATGAAAATTAAGTTAATCATGCTGTATGTTTTTAAATTTAAAATGTCTAATTTTGAATTATTTAAGTGTTATATTTTTCTATACTTAAATTGGATTATGTTATTATTGTTGAGAAATATATTTTCGAACTGTGCTTTTGGGTATATTTATGCTACTCAAATTATGTTTGTTATATATTTATATAAAACATGATTTGAGATAATATAATACTAACTTGTCTTCGTATATGTGAAGTTTGTTTTGTATATGTATTTGAGATAATGTGAGTAACCCAATTCTCTGATTTTGAACTTGCTCCTCAAATGATATGTTCCAACCTTACCAACGGGGGATAAACATTGGTCATGTCGACATGTAACTTGTGTTTAGAAATCGGTTTCAACCATGCTACTAGTTTAGAATAGTGATTTTTGACCCATTGTCACTAGGGTTAATTGTGGTTTTTATTTCAACCCATTGCCACTAGGGTAAAGAGTGACTATAAAGATAAAAGGGGAGTTGATTTTTATCTGCAATCATTCTAGAAATTATTAGTTTATCTTTATTACGGTTTTGACATAGAATATGCTTTGAATTATTTATTATGGATTACCCATAAATTCTGCAATTATATATTTTCTACTAAATATTTGGCCTAAGTATTTTTTCACCCTCAACTTTGAAAAAATAGAATGTCGATAATGACATTGTATCGCAAAGAAAATAAAAAGAAAAAATAAAGAACACATATATTTTGATGTGGAAAACCTTTCTGGAAAAAACCACTGGCAGAGGAGAAGATAATTTACTATGTCGAATTCGAATGATTACAAGAGGAGTAGACTATGTCTGTTTATAGGCTTGTAAAACCATATTCTAATAGAAGAAGTGTAGTAAGATTAAAACACCTTATTCTAATCAATATCAAATTGATGAAGTGTAATAAGGTTTAAAAACCTTATTCTAAAATAAAATAAAAGAAGTGTAGTTCTATATGGATTTTACTTTTATTTTATTTTACCACTATATTTTATTTTAATAAGGATTCGGATCACACAATTCTAACAATCTCCACCTTGACACGATTCTCAATGAACAAATTCTTCATCGCGAACTCTCAACGAACAAGTTCTTCATCGCAAACTCTCAACGAACAAGTTTTCCACCTCTTCTATGAAACTCCTTAGAGGTTTAACTTCAACAATGAACACTAACCAAGTCTAAGCAATGCTTAAACTTGGTTATGGGAAGTGACTTAGTCATCATATATGCAAGATTTTCATTAGTACTAATTTTGCTCAGAACAATATCACCATGAGCAATAATATCACGAACAAAATGATACCGAACATCAATGTGCTTTATTCTCTCATGAAACATTTGATATTTTGTAAGGAATATGACACTCTAACTGTGACAAAATACTGTACTAATTTGAAGGTCTTCATTAAGTTCACTAAAGAGTCATTTTAACCAAATGACTTCTTTACAAGCCTCAATAATTGCCATGTACTTAGCTTCAGTGGTAGACAAAGCGACTATGGTTTGCAAAGTGGCTTTCCAACTGATTGCACAACCTCCGATTGTAAAGACATAACCTGTGAGAGATCTTCTTCTATTAAGGTATCTAGAAAAATCATCATCAACATACCCAATTACTCCATCTCTAGCTCTTCCAAACTATAAGCAAACATCAGTAGTACCTCGTAAGTATCTTATAATCCACTGACTACTTTCCAGTATTCTTTATCAGGATTCGTCATGTATTCTTTATCGGGATTTTAATTTTATTTTACCACTGCATTTTATTTTAATAAGGATTCATGTCACTCAATTGTAACATAACCCAATCAAGGAAAATACCATTTACTTACTGAGTAATTAAACTCACTTTGATCTCTTTAAATATTTTTACTTTTTGTGAACGTTGGTAATATGGGCAGTGATGATTTTATATATAATTATGATTCTTTAGTTTATAAATTTTTAGAATTTCGATACTATTTTACTATTTATTTTGAAAGTTATAAATTTATAAAAGTTTTATAAAATTATAATACTATGATTTTCATATTAAAAATTTTGGTTTACTTTAATTTCTATTAGTTAATGATAATTTTGCATACTGATGATATTGAATGTGCAATGTCTGTCATGGGCAGAGGCGAATCTAGAGGGGCTAGCATGGGCCCCGGCCCCCCTTAAAATGGAAAATTGGTATTTAAGGCTTCTAATTTTTTTAAAATTTTAAATTGGTAAAGGTAAAATTGCATTGTGGCTCCCCTAACATTATAAAAATATAAACTATAAAAAATTAAAATTTCATTTGGCCGCTAAAAACTTGTTCTGGCTTCGCAGCTGGTCATGAGACGTGAAAATCTATGTAATAAGAAGTCATTGAGAAACCAAAGCATTCGAAAAATGATATTGTAGATTACAGTATTAGTAGGAGCTTTATTTTATGCAGTTGAAGTGATTTTTTGCTATTGCTGTGTGGTTTTCTATGCATGACAGCACACCAAGTCGCTGATATACATAGACTTTATACAAGTACATATGTATATATATATTTCTCTGAGGATTAAAACTCACACATTTTTATTCATGCTTTTTGAGGAGCATTGTAACTTAAATAGAAGTAGGAATACTTTCTTATCATGGTGAGCTGAAAACAATGCCTACTTAGCTTTGCCAACCTAGATTGGTCCTTCTAGCTTTTTCTTTTTAATTTAATCGTCCCGATCTTTGCAAATCAGTTAATCTTGCTCATCTTCCATTCAAAAACTGTTAGAATTAAGTAACCAGAATCCTTATTTAAATAAAATACGGTGGTAAAATAAAATAAAAATAAAATCTCTATAGAACTACACTTCTTTTATTTTATTTTAGAATAAGGTTTTTTAAACCTTATTAAACTCCATCTATTTGATATTGATTATAATGAGGTGTTTTAATCTTATTATACTCCTATTAAAATATGATTTTACAAGCCTATAAATAGACATAGTCTACTCCTCTTGTAATCATTTGTATTCGACATAGTGAATTCTTTTCTCCTCTGCCCATGATTTTTTTCCCGAAAGGGTTCCCACGTAAAATCTGTGTGCTCTTTATTTTTCTTTTTTTTATTTTTTCTTTACGATAAATTGTCATTACTGACGTTCTATTTTTTACAAATTGGTATCCGAGCTTCTGGGTTGTTCATCTCAATCACGGTAATGGCGTCTTTGAGGTATGAAATTCTGCTATTGGATCGCAACACCAGATTCATGTTGTGGTAGATAAAGATGCAAGCAGTTCTTCCACAGATAGACTTAGAGGAAGCCCTGCTAGGGGTACATAAGATGACTTCAACATTGATGGAGGAAGAGAAGAAGCGCAATGATCGAAATGCGTTAACACAGTTACATTTACATTTGTCTAACGAAATTTTGCAGGATGTGATGAAAGAGAAGATCGCCGCTGGATTATGGAAAAGGTTGGAACAAATATGTATGTCAAAATCTCTAACTAGTAAGCTGCATATGAAGCAGCGTATTTATGCTCATCGTTTGGAGGAAGGTGCATCTGTGAACGAACACTTAATAGTGTTTAAAGAAATTCTCTCAAACTTGTAGGCCATAGAGGTTCAGTATGATAAGGAAGATCTAGGGTTGATTCTACTTTATTCGTTACCCCCGTCTTATTCAACCTTTAGAGATACGATTTTATATGGTCGCGAGTCTCTCAAAGTTGATGAGGTTTATAATTCTTTAACCTCGTATGATAAGATGAAACATCTTGTGGTTAAAATTGACTCTTAGGGAGAGGGTCTTATTGTTCGTGGAAGACAAGATTGGAATGCTGATGATGATTGTGGAATGACATAGGAATAGAATCCTCGCGATAAATCTAAGGGTAGATCGAAGTCTTCAAACAGAGGTAAAACTTGTAACTTCTGCAAGAAGAAAGGGTGCATTAAATCTAAGTGTTATAAGCTATAGAACAAGATCAAAAGGGAGGTTGCAAATCACAATGGAAAACAACTAGAAAATTCTGGTAAAGCTGATGTTATAGAAGACTACAGCGATAGTGAACTTCTAGTTGCTTTTGTCAACAAGTTTAAAGTGAGCGAGGAGTGGATCCTTAATACGGGCTACATCTTCCACATGAGTCCCAATCGAGATTGGTTTACAACTTACGAAACAGTGTCTGAATGTGTTGTTTTGATGAGAAATAATGCTTCATGTAAAATTGCAGGTGTTGGAATAATTAAAGTTAAGATGTTTGATGGAGTTGTCAGAACACTTAGTGGCGTACGACATGTTCCAGAATTGAAGAGAAATTTAATTTCTTTGAGTACTCTTGATTCAAAAGGGTACAAATACATAGTTAAAAATAAGGTTTTAAAGATTTCCAAAGGTTCCCTCGTTGTGATGAAAGGGCAGAGAAAGACTGCCAAGTTATATGTTTTGCAGGGTTCTACTGTTACTGGTGATACAGCCGTCGCATCCTCTTCCTTGTCAGATGAGGATATTACTAAACTTTGGCATATGTGCGTAGGGCATATGAGTGAGAATGGCATGGTAGAATTGAGCAAAAAAGGACTTCTTGATGGGCAAGGAATTTGCAAACTGAACTTATGTGAGCACTGCATTTTTGGGAAGCAAAAGAGAGTTTGATTCACCAAAGGAATCCATAACACGAAGGGAACGTTGGAGTATATTCATTCTGATTTGTGGGGGGTCATCCAGAGTGCCTTCGAGAGGTGGAGCTAATTCTATGCCAACTTTTATTGATGATTTTTCCAGAAAAGCGTAGGTGTTCTTCCTAAAGCAGAAAAGCGATGTGTTTTCCGTATTTAAGTCTTAGAAAACTATGATTGAAAAACAGACGAGAAAACAAATAAAATACCTCCGCACAGACAACGGCTTAGAGTTCTATTCTGATGAGTTTAATAAACTGTGCAAGTCAGAAGGGATCGTGAGACACTTGAAAGTTCGTCATACTCCACAGCAAAACAATGTTGCAGAACGAATGAATAGAACGATCATGGAGAAGGTTCGATGTATGTTGTCAAATACCAACTTACCAAAGTCATTTTGGGCCGAAGCAGCCTCTATTGCATATTTTTTGATCAACCAATCTCCATCCGTTGCCATTGAGTCTGGTAATCCTGCTGACTATTATGATTTAAAGATCTTTGGGTGTCTTGTGTATGCTCATGTTAATAATGGAAAATTGGAACCGAGATCCATTAAATGTGTTTTTCTTGGTTATAAAGCTGGTGTAAAAGGGTATAAGTTATGGTGTCCTGAAAATAGAAAAGTTATGATTAGCAGAGATGTTGTTTTTGATGAAACTGCTATGCTACCTAACTTATCTCTTAAAGGCTCTTCCAATAAAGAAAATCAAAAGCAGATGGAACATCAGATTAATCCAGAGTCTAGAACAGAATCGACTCTTCAAGCCAGTACAAAAATTCAGAATAGAGTTGCTTTTTCACCACAATACTCTATCGCCAAAAATAGAACTAGAAGAGAAATTAAACCTTCAAAGAACTATTCCGAGGCTGATCTAGTTGCTTATGTTTTAAATGTGGGTGAAAATATAGATGCAAACCAAGAGCCATCCAATTATTCTGAGGCAGTTAGTTGTGAAGACTCAAAAAAGTGGATGTTTGCTATGCAGGAGGAGATGAAAGCACTCCATAAAAACAAAACATGAGATCTTGTGAAACTTCCTAAAAGTAAAAAGGTTGTTTGTTGTAAATGAGTGTTTAAAAGGAAAGAGGGGACTCTAGGAGTTGAAGAACCCAGATATAAAGTAAGGCTTGTTGCAAAGGGTTACAATCAAATTCCAAGAGTGGACTTCACAGATGTGTTCTCCCTAGTTGTGAGCATAGTTCGATTCGAGCTTTGCTTAGTATTATGGTCATGCATGATTTAGAGCTTGAGCAGTTAGATGTAAAAACTGTGTTTTTGCATGAAGAACTTGAGGAGGATATTTACATACAACAACTATAGGGTTTTACAGTCTCAGGAAAAGAGGACTATGTTTGCTTGTTGAAAAAGTCTCTTTACGGTTTGAAACAGTCACCAAGACAGTGGTACAAGAGGTTTGATTCCTTTATGACTTCTCCTGATTTTAAAAGAAGTAGCTTTGACATTTGTGTTTACTTTAAGAAAAATAGTGATGGTTTTTTTGTGTATCTACTCTTTTATGTTGATGACATGTTGATAGCAGCGAAAGATAAATGAGAGATAAGAAAGGTCAAAGCCCAACTATGTGAAGAATTTGACATGAAAGATTTGGGACCAACAAAGAAGATACTTGGTATGGAGATTCTCAGAGATAGAAAAGCAAGTAAATTGTACCTGAGTCAGAAGGGGTACATTGAAAAAGTTCCTTGCAGATTCAATACGCAGAATGCTAAGCCTGTTAGTACTCCTTTAACAGCCCATTTTAGACTTTCGTCGGCTTTGTCTTCACAATCAGATGATGAGATTGAGTACATGTCACATGTTCCATACTCTAGTGCAGTGAGATCTCTCATGTATGCCATGGTTTGTTCACGTCTAGATCTATCATATGCAGTTATTATAGTTAGTAGATACATGGCGAATCCCGATAAAGAACATTGGAAAGCAGTTCAGTGGGTTTTAAGATACTTACGAGGTACTACCGATGTTTGCTTACAGTTTGGAAGAACTAGAGATGAAGTCATTGGGTATGTTGATGATGATTTTGCTAGAGACCTCGATAGAAAAAGATCTCTCACATGTTATGTCTTTACAATCGGAGGTTGTGCAATAAGTTGGAAAGCCATTTTGCAAACTACAGTCGCTTTATCTACCACTGAAACTGAGTACATGGCGATTATTGAGGCTTGTAAAGAAGCTATTTGGTTGAAGGGACTCTTTAGTGAACTCAATGAAGACCTTCAAATTAATATAGTATTTTGTGACAGTCAGAGTGTCATCTTCCTTGCAAAAGATCAAATGTTTCATGAGAGAACAAAACACATTGATGTTCGGTATCATTTTGTTCATGATATTATTGCTCGTGGTGATATTGTTGTGAGAAAAATTAGTGCTAATGAAAATCCTACAGATATGATGACTAAGTCACTTCCTATAACCCTGTTTGAGCATTGCTTAGACTTGGTTAGTGTTCATTGTTGAAGTTAAACCCTTAAGGGGTTTTATGGAAGAGGTGGAGAACTTGTTCGTTGAGAGTTCGCTATGAAGAACTTGTTCATTAAGAATTCGTGTCAAGGTGGAGGTTGTTAGAATTAAGTGACCCGAATCCTTATTTAAATCAAATACAGTGGTAAAATAAAATAAAAGTAAAATCCCAATAGAACTACACTTCTTTTATTTTCTTTTAGAATAAGGTTTTTTAAACCTTATTAAACTTCATCTATTTGATATTGATTAGAATAAGGTATTTCAATCTTACTACACTCCTATTAGAATATGGTTTTACAAGCCTATAAATAGACATAGTCTACTCCTCTTGTAATCATTCGAATTCGACACAGTGAATTATTTTCTCCTTTGCCCATGGGTTTTTCCCAAAAAGGTTTCCACGTAAAATTTGTTTCTTCGCTTGATCTATTTTATTTGTGTTGATTTCAATTAATCTGAAATAATTGAAAGGCAAGTCTTACGATTTTATAATTCTTTCATTTCATGGGTTTGATTTTTTTGGTGCACTACACCAAAACGAGCTTTTAGCGGCATTTTTAGTGGCGTTTAGACAAAAAACGCCGCTAAAAATCGAGCATTAGCGGCGTTTTAAGGAAAGCGCCGCTAAAAATGAGTATTAGCGGCGTTTTATGAAATGCGCCGAAAAAACCTAAGCCCAACGTTTTTTTGACCTTTCGGGGCTTTAGCGGCGTTTTTGAGATAGCGCCGCTAATGCTCCTGGCTTTAGCGGCGTTTTTGAGAAAGCGCCGCTAATGCTCATGGCTTTAGCGGCGTTTTTGAGAAAGCAACGCTAATACTCATGGCTTTAGCGGCGTTTTTGATAAAGCGCCGCTAATGCTCAAGGCTTTAGCGGCGTTTTTGGAAAAGCGCCGCTAATGCTCAGGGATTTAGCGGCGTTTTTGAAAAAGCGACGCAAAAACATTTTATCTGTCTAATTACTATTTAATTTGTTTATTTATATTAATTAAAATTCAATTTATTTTTAATTGAATATTTGTTAAAAATGGATTAATTTGAAATAATGACACATTGAAATAAATACTATTATTAAGCCATAATTTTAAAATTTTTTGGGTACATGACTGATTGATTTTTAATTTATATATTAAATAATTTCATATATAATTGTAAAAGATACGATAGTATTGATTTTGAAATATTTAATTAATTATCATTATAGCTTAGGGTTTAATATATATTGTTAGGGTATATGGTTTAGGGTATATGGTTAATTTAAGATTTAAGGCCGGTTTAGGAGTTATACAATTTTAAGGTTTATAGATTATGGAATTAGGAATTATGGATTAGGGGTTCTGGTTTAAGTGTTGTGATTTAGGGGTTAGGGGTTAGGAGGTTAAAGATTAAGAGTTAGGGTTTAGGGTTTATAGATTCAATGTCAGTTAGAGGTTTAGCGTTTAGATTAATTAGTGTGTTTTAATTTATATTAAATAAGGTTTAGGGGTTAGGGATTCGGGTTAGGGTTTAGATTAATTAGTGTTTTTTAATTTATATATTAACTAAGGTTTACGGGTTAGTAGTTATGGGTTAGGGGTTAGAGGTTAGATATTAAGAGTTAGTGATTTAGGGTTTAGAGATTCAGGGCCGGGTTAAGGTTTAATATTTAGATTAATTAGTATTTTTTAATTTATATATTAATTAAGTTCTTATGTAATTGTAAAAGAGGGGTTAGGGGTTTAGGGTTTATGTTTTATGATTAGGGTTTAGAAGATAGAGGTTAGGGGTTTAGGGTTTAGATTAATCGATATTTTTTAATTTATATATTAAATAATTTCTTATATAATTGTAAAAGAGATAATATTAATTTTAATATATTAAAATTATGATTATAGTTTAAATTATTTATAAATAAAAGTAACAGATTGATATGGATAAGTAACTATCTATTTTGGATAGGACCAAATTATAACAAATAAAAATGAAATACAAAAACTAAAAATTATAATTCTATCTAATTCTTTTAAATATTACTTAAAATTTAAAAATTATTTATTTAAAATTTATATGAAAGATACAATAATTTAATTTAAAAATTGAAAAAAAATAGAGCGTTAAGGTCCGCAAAAATAGAGAAGTAGTGGCATTTTTCTGTCAAACGCCACTAATATTTTTACAAAACGACATATTCTTTTTTTTCCCTTCTTTTTCCCAAAATCGATTCCCCCCATCCCCAAAAATCTCTTCTTCTTTTTCCACCATTTTATTTTTCCCAAGCCATTTCTCCCCTACCCCGACTCCCTTTATTTTTCACCCTAATTTCCCCAAATCGGCAGCCCTCTGCATCCTTGTCGACACACTTTCCCCTTCCACCCTTCCCTCCAAAACCCAAATTCCTTCAAGCAAAACCCAAACCCTCCTTCAAATTATCCTTAAGTTTTCCTTTTTTTCTCATTTTTGGTAGTGCGCAAGTTCCAAATATTGTTGGTGTTTTGCCTATGAATCCCGGATAGATTTATAAATTTTAGAGGTAAATGTTTAGCGATTTTTAGCATTGAAGATGGTGGTTGTCGGGCAGCAGTTTATGTTTACATCCGTATTCCGTAAACGGTTAAAGCGTCCACTCCTTCCTCTCTTGTCTATCTTCAATTTTCTCTGAACCTAAACCAACTTTCTGATTTGGGATTTAAATTGAACATTGCCTTTTTCGCATGTATCTCAGAAGTAGGGATCTAAGGTTAGAGGGTTTGTGTTTATTCATACAATGTGCTAAGTAGTTATATGATTGCTCAATTTTCATCTCTCTGCTGTTATTTTAGGGTTAAAGGTCGAGTTGTGCAGGTTGCTGGAAGAGAAAAAATTAGGGGTCTGATTCTTACTAGCTTCCGTTCTCCATCTGGTACACTTTTATCTCCTCTTTATTATGTTTCTTAAATTTGTGGTTGCAAGTTCTAGGTCTTACTGTTATAACTAGAGAGTTGCTCTCAAAAGTTGCTCTCTAAGATTATATTGTTTAAACCAAAACGATTCCTATATTTTCGGTCTTGCATTAAGTTCTGAAACTGTTTCTTTCTCCCATGTTTTGAGACACAGAATACGAGCTGATAGGTAGGTATCATAATTGAAAGGCTTGTTATGATTAATCTGGGTTATCAGACAGATTTAGTTGAATCTAAAATAGGTTATTAATTATCATTAATTAAAGAAAATCTTTAACTACAATAATGAATTGAGATTGTTTCGTAATTACATGGTATTATTATCTTGACTATTGCATTTTCACTCTTCTTAATCATTATTCATATTTTCTTTATTTATTTTGTTTTCTCATTTATATCAGTAGCTTAGTAAATACTTTATTTATTTTGTTTTCTCATTTATATCAGTAGCTTAGTAAATTAGCGAGTTAAGTAATTTAATTGAAGTTATTTGTAATATTTTCTCATTATAATTGAAAGGCTTGTTATGATAGGTAGGTATCATAATTTACAAACTAACCCTGACTGCCTATGAGTCAAAATCAAAGATTATATGCTCCCTTTGCAATTCCCAACAAAGGTGCTCCCGGTTAATGGCTTTTATTAAGCTCCACCAATTTCCTTCTTTCGGGTAGCAGAAGATATTGCATCAAGTCTTTCCTGGAGAAATGCAAAGGAACCCACCACCGGATGGTTGTGAGGGTATTTGTGTCGATAGGTTTATTCAACGATGGATTTAGGATTTGTTTCAAAGCCTTCGATCTGGCTATTAATTCAAAATTGTTTAGTTGTATTTTTCTCTATGCCATTCAAAAGAAAATCATCTTTCATATTATTCCGAAACTTTGTCATTTTCATGCTTGAAAATGTTTACCCTATTATTACAATAGACACTTGAAGAGGTAGCATTATGTTTTGAGACACTGAATACGAGCTGATAGGTAGGTATCATAATTGAAAGGCTTGTTATGATTAACATGATACAATTCAGAATTCCTGTTACTGAAATTATCTATTTGGAGTTTGTTATAAGTTATGTTGTTTACATTTGTTTGTTTGCAGGAATTATATCATGAGTTGCATGCCTTGGACAGATTTGAACAAGATTATCGACGTAAGCTTCAGGAAGAGGATAATTCAAATACTGCTCAAAAGGGTAACCTACTGTTTGTATATCTATTGTAACATTCTAGCTTAAACTTATTGGTTAACTGGGTGTTTCTAATTTGTGTTTCTAGATTAAAATGGTGAATCATACTGAACACCCCGAAATAGCAAAACCTGCTGATATGTAGAAGTAATAACTAGTTTTTATGTGTTTCTAGTCAAAACCCTCTGTGGCCAATTCCATTTTGGTTATAAGGAACTTGTAAGCTTTATCATGGCCCTTCTTAGGCATGTTAGTGCTCATTCTGATGACATTTTGTTTGCAAAGTTGCTGTGAAGTTTTCTGTGTATCCCATTGTTGTTTCCTTTGAATTTATATGCAATACAGTTGATGTCATCTAAGCCCTTCCTATTGAGATTGTTTTGATTTTGTCATGTAGGAGACAGCCTTGCAATATTGAGAGCAGAGTTAAAGAGTCAAAATAAGCATGTGAAAAATTTGAAGAAAAAATCTCTTTGGTCTAGAATTTTGGAAGAGGTACTAGTAAAGCTCTATGAATTTTCTTTTTTGTTAAATAATTTTTCATATACTTATGTTGAACTCCAAAAAAATATGTGGTGTTCTTTTTATCTTTTGCGGTGAACTCCAAGTCTAAACGTATGCGAGCTTTTGTACGTAATGTTACAAGTGTCTTTTGCTGCTTGATTTTGAAGTTTGTTGATATATATCAGTGGAAGTCTTATGCCTTGTATTCATAGGTCATGGAGAAGCTTGTAGATATCATTCATTTCTTGCACTTGGAGATTCATGAGGCATTTGGCGCTGCTGGTAAGAATTTAAATCATCAAACTCAAATCATTTGGAAATGGAATTATTTTATCAAGGAAGTTATGAAGATAAAATTAAAATATTTATGCTACATTTGGTGGGATTATTATTTTTTATGCATGTTTTAGTATATAAGTTAGCAATAAACTAATTCAATTGGTAATATTTAACCATTCCCATGACTTATTTTAGCAAAGAGAAGGAAAAATATTTGCTTATTTTGAAGAGGTCTTACTTTTTACAGGAGTTTTTATTCATCTTTCTAATTTCAAGTTAAAAATTGTACTAACTATTCTTTATGTTACGTCTAAGCATTCTTGTATTTCCCTTAGTTTAAAATTGTACTAATTTCAAGTTTAAAATTGTACTAACTATTTCCCCCGAAAAATTTACCTTTCAAATCCGTCAGTTAAATAAAATTATTTGTGAGATTAAATAAATAAATGTGCTATAGTCTCTGTAATTTGCCATCTAAGCATTCTTGTATTTCATCTAATTTGTATGCTGTTTATGCTAAAGAACTGTGGCCTTTTTTATCATTTATTTTGTGCAGGAATTAGTGGTGCACCTCAAGATAACAACATTATGCTTTGGAATGCTGTTATATTTGGGTATATTACGAAATAAGACTAGAGAATCTTTATGTACTTACTTTTTAGATTAAAGTTCTATTAAATTGTGCTAATGTCTTTACTTGATGGATTTGCAGACTTGATGACACCCCATGGGATGGAGGTAAAGTAAATTCTGGTGTTTTGGTTTGAAGCATCAATTTTTCTATGTTCGTTTAGTTGATTTTTTTGATTTTCTCTTTAGAAGGTTGCTATGCTCAATATATGTTGATTATTACTTTGATTATTTATGGTGCGAAAATTATAAGTATCTCAAGGTGATCTTTTCTGATTGTCGTGAAACTTCTGCATCTCAGCCGAGGTTAGTCTCAATTGATCTCAATTGTCTCCTTGTTCCACTATTAGCTAAAACAATAAGCTCGTTGATTTTCTGACTTGCTTAATAGATTAGTTGTTTCATGTTTGGAAACTTTTGATGCTCTTGGTGTAGTCATTGAAAAAAATTTGGTTCTCATTCTTCACTTAACAAGTCCAGTGGCACATACATATGTAAACTAGGAATTCATTGGTTTCATTGCTGTAATCTCTCTTATTCAATATCTAATTCATTTCCATGGTTGAGATAGCTAACTTGTCAATTTCCTCGAGTATTAATTTTTGCATTCATGTTATTTCCCATTCATATTTAACTTGTCAATATCAATTTTTGTTTTAATGCACTATAATTATTTTCCCAATTCTGCAGGGTACATGAAGATTGGATAACCAGGAATGTAGCAGATGTAGTTTGCATTGTATTTTTTATTACCAAGATTTACTTGATTAAGAAAATGCATTGTATTTTTTATTACCTTGCAATGTGTATGGTCATAGGCAAGTTCAACTAGTCAGTCTATTTCTCATATGTATTATTTTTTAGTTTTGATTCTAAATTTTTATTTTTACTTTAATATTTACGATAATTTTATTAACTTTTGAATTTTAATTGTGTTATTAATTTATTATTTTAAATTCTAAAACTAAATTCATTAATTTTTATATTTAGTTTTAAAATTAAAATTTTCATAGAAAATTTAATTTAAATAATATTTTTTATCCTTAAAAGTATATTTAAAGTTCAAATTTAAAAAATAAAACATAATATAATATTTATTATAAAAATAAATATTATTTGATTAAATTAATTTTATTAAATGTATTTTTAGTGGCGTTTTTGTGAAAAGCGTCGCTAAAGGTTTGTTCTATAGCGGCGTTTATGGGAAAAGTGCCGCTAAAGATATTGAGCTATAGCGGCGCTTGTGGGAAAAGCGTCACCAAAGCTCTTGAGCTATAGCGGCGTTTCTGGGAAAAGCGCCGCTAAATGTCTTGATCTATAGCGGCGTTTGTGGAAAAAGTGCCGCTAAAGGTCTCGAGCTATAGCGGCGTTTTTGGGAAAGCGCCACTAAAGGTCAATGTCTTTAGCGGCGTTTGTTAGAAAAGCGCCGCTAAAGTTAGCGACGCTGTCATTAGCGGCGTTTTTTGCGGTGCTTCTCAAAGCGCCGCTAAAAGCTTGTTTTGGTATAGTGGTGGATACTGAGATTTCTATTAAAATAATCAAAAATAAAGGAAAAATAGAATGAAGTAGACATATATTAATTAAATTAATAAAAAAAAGAAAACCAAGTAATCTTTTTTTTGAAGATTCCAAAGAAGTAATTTGTTCAGCAACTGACAGATGATCCAAAGAGTTCTATGGTAACTTCTCTTCGTATATTGTTTCGAAAAAAGGGTATACCCTGCCAATTTTGAATTTAACTTCATTGATCAATGATATGAAATGAGTCAATAAAACATTTCATAAAATCGGTGTGTTGTTTATTTTTTTCTCTCGTTTTTTTCTTTGCGATAAATTGTTATTATCGATGTTCTATTTTTTACAAAAACAGTTTCCAAATTTATCATTATCATCCTAAACCTGGCCTGAGCTTTATTACAAAATTTCTTGGCCCTGCAGAAGCTATCCAATAGAGGTCATTAAGGATCATCTAAGAAGGAAATAATGAAAGTTATCTATATACCATTAGTGTCTGCAATTAGCATATTACTTTGAGCCTGCTATTGTAATCCAAATATTTCGCAAGCATTTCAGTTTCATTGGTTTCTGACCCTTTTCTGTAGTTTCTTCATCCTGATTTCAATTCCAATGATGGCTAAATTTCATGCACGTGTTTAGCTCAGTGTAACATAAGATGCTGGTTTATTTTCTTGTTTGAAGCACAAAGTAGAGATGCTGCTTTTAATTTCTTTCCTTTCCCAAAGTGGAATCAATTCAGTTTCCCAGCTGGAGAATAAACAAAGCAACTCTCGACACTTTTTTCCCTAACAAGCAAGGTACGAATTACTTTAAATGGGAATATCTTCTAAGAATGAAAAGAAACGAACCTTCAATTTTCAGTATATATAGATTAGCCAGCGTTTATTGTCAACACATATTCATCTAGTTTCACATTCTCAGAAAAGAAATAAAAGAGAGATGAATTCTTTTGAACATTTCCTCCATAAACATACATTGTCGTTCATCCAGGAGGGATATCAAATATTTATCTGTGCTGGATGCAAGAAACCCATATCCGGGCCTTTCTATTCTTGCCCGCACTGTATTTTCTATCTTCATTATGAGTGTGCTAGGCTTCAACGGCAGATTCAACATTTCTTTCACCCATGCCCTCTTTTTCTCATTCTTGATTCCGATACATGTAATGCTTGTTTCATGGAAGTGTCCGGTTTCAGCTATTGCTGCTTCACTTGCTATTTCACTATGCATGTTGAGTGTGCTTTAAAGCCCACCATTTCATCTGAAAGTGATGAAGGGCTTATTCAGCATTTCACTCATTGGCATCCTTTATCACTTATTGATCTCAACATCTTTCATGATAAACCTTGTTGTGCCATATGTGAAAAGCCCTGCTCCACTAATTCTACCTATGGCTGCTCCTCATGTAATTTCTTCCTCCATAATTCTTGCAAGGCCACCATTCCACGAAGTATTAATCATTCTTTCCATCCGTGCGCTCTCAATTTGCTCACTTATCCGAACTATACGTGCAATGGTTGCAATCGAGACTGCTCGGGCTTGACCTATAGTTGTGGGAAGTGCCGTTTCAAGCTCGATATCAGATGCGGCTTACTTCCTACTGTGGAGACCAGAGGCGCTGATATGATTCAAAATATCATGCATCCACACCCATTAGCACGCCTTGGAAACAAGAATGTTGACAATACTAGATTTGGAGTAGGACACCGATGTAGAGCTTGTGGAGAAAATGATTTGGATCATGGTTTCAGTTGTAGCATATCGTGTGACTTCTTTATACACACATCATGCGCTGAATTGCCAAAAGATATTCATCATCCTTTTCATCTCCAGCACCCTCTAAGTCTCACGTATCTTCCATTGCAGCTGCATGGTGCTGATTGTTCTTCATGCAACAAACCGCTCGATGGATTTCTGTTGGCCTACCGCTGCGACGGGTGCAATTTTAACCTTCATAAAGATTGCGCTGAGTTCAAACCCTCATTCAAGCATGGAAATTACTTACACGCTCTTACCCTTTGTGACAAAAGACCATCACTATTTCACTGCACCGTCTGTCATAAAAGAGTCAACAAAATTTTCCTTCGATGTTTTGTGTGTGGGATTGACATCCATGTGTTCTGCCTACCTTCAGCACCGAAAACAATTAACACATAAATGGCACATAGATTGCTTAAGTCTTACCCAATCACCTCTTGAGTTCGAACTGAATCGATTAGAAGACGCAGATAACTCAGATGATGAATTCTATTGCGATGTATGCGAGGAAAAAAGAGAGAAGAAAGACTCGGTTTATTATTGTGCAGAATGCAAATTCATTGCGGAGGTTGGCTGTGTCATCTCTGAGGTACGTTGGTATACAATTTTACATTTCAATCTTGCTGAGATTATATCAAAACCTTGATTAATATTTGGTAAGAGAAACCAAGTTTCCTTATTCATATAAAGTACAAGCCTCTAAAAACTAGTCTACGGGTTTTTTTTGTGTAGTTGGTTCCATCCTATAATACGCCCGAGGAGCACAATGCGGTGACCAGCCGAGCCATTTCCAAGGATGAAGACTATTCTGCAAAAGAAATCAGACTGGCAGAGCTGAATAACGAGATTATAGAGCTTAGTGCAAAGTCAAAGCCTTTAATACAAGAACGAGAGCCTTTAAACATAGAAATTATGCTTTTGAACGAAAAACATTTACAATTGCAAGGAAGGTTACAAGAAATTGAAACGGAGCTATTGCAAATAATCCGGATCACAGATAACCTTGAGGTAAAACGTTTTCTGTGCAAGCATCAACCCAAGCATCGCATAACAGAAGATATGTTTTCGACTGAAGCTTCAACTTCAGGAGGGCTGAGCCTGAGTGCTGAGCAGGCAAGACATATGGAAGACGAGTCAAAGGTGCAGAATTCTTAATTGAGTATTAGACATGAGTTTTGGAAATATTCTTCCTGCATCTTCAACTTTTTCTTCCCAAAATTTTCTTTAGAAAATCTAGATTTTTCCGTAGAACTTGTATCACAAAGGTGCCCCGTTGTTATACGCAATGGTCATAATTATTGTTTTCTTCTCTTTCAGCTGTTACCAGCATCAAATATTTCCAGAAACAAGGAGACTGCAATAGAAGTTGCAAAGCTCAAGGCAGAGGAAATGGTTTTCAAATTAGAAACTGAGAAGCATCGGTCAGAATTAGAGAAAGGTGAGGAGAAACTAGAGCGAATAAATTTGAGGCTAAAAGAACTTGAGGTTGATGGTTTTTTGAACAATGATATGGTCGGTCGCAACATGAAGAAAAATAAGTACGCAACTGAAGCTTCAACTTCACAAGAGCCGACTGCTGATCTGCCTTGAGTTTGGAATGACATGTATCAACTGTCTTGCTAAATGCTACTATTTTATAATAAGCTATATGGATTATTAATTTTTCACCTTTGTTTATTGTACAAGAATCTCCACACCGGTGCCAGATTCTTGCAGCAGTTCCATTTCTATTGAGTTGCATATATAGTATCTCTTTAGCAGTATCTCTTCCTTGTATCAAGACACATAGACACGATACGATACGGACATAGTTATACGATAATTTTTAAAAATTGACACAGGAAGTAAAATTGAGTTAGGGTTTATGTTAAAATCTTAACATCGATAATGGCAATGTAGAAAGATCGCAAAGAAAAATAAAGAAAAAATAGAATACACAAATTGTACGTAGAAACATTTTTAGGAAAAATCATGGGTGGAGGAAAAGTCATGGGTAGAGAAGAAGAAAATTCACTAATGTCGAATTCGAATTATTATACAAGAGGAGTTTCAACCACGTCTATATGAGGTTGAAAAAGCCTAATTCTAATCCATACAAAATATATTATTCTACTAAATCTGCTAGAAAAAATATATATTTTGGTTAACTTGATTTGCAAGTAATCTCTTAGATTTTGTTTAACTTGACTTGCAAGTAATATCTTAGAATTTAGGTCACACAACTCTAATAGTTTAGTTTAATTTTTAATTTAAATTTTGTAATTTAAAAAAAAGTTAATATTTATTTATTTATGTATTTTAAAAAAAATTGAAAATTAAATTATGACATCATGGTCTAGCTATCTAAGAAAGCTATATGTTTTGGACTTAATATCTACAAGAAAGCACCAAAATTTTAGACAGAACTTAAAAAGAAGCATAAATAATTGAAAAAAAGATAAATTTAAAAACTAAATTTATTTGATAATTTGGGGGCGGTAGGTTTAATTATATGTCGGGAGTTTGGAGCGGCAACCACTGTTACTTTATGATTTTTAGACTTTTATTTCTTATATTTTGAAGATGACATTGCGAGATAAGAAAAAGTATCTTAAATTAGGTTATTTTTGGATGCTTTAATAATGCTTTTGAACTTGAGTCGTACTTAGATATTTCAATTCATTTTGAACCAGTATAGTATAGGCTCAAATTAGAGTTCTATAACCCAAATAATAACTAAAATATTAAACTTAGATTTTGTTGAAAGTTGAATATACAATAGCTTATTAAAAATAAAGTTGAATATACATGTTTAGCTGAGTGTAGCATAAGAAACTTTAGCAAAGATGCTTATTTATTTTCTTGAGGGAAGCAAAAAGTAGAGATGCCTTAACCAATGTGGCAAGGTACGAATTACTTTAAATGGGAATACCTTCAATTTTAAGTATATAATGATTGTCCAGCGTTTATTGTCAACACGTACTCATCTAGTTCCATATTTTCAAAAAAGAAACAAAGAGAGATGAGTTTTGAACATTTCCTGGATGACCATACTTTGTCGTTCATCCAGGAAGGAAATCAAATGTTTATCTGTGATGGATGCATGAAACCCATATCTGGGCCTTGCTATGGTTGCGAGGAATGTATTTTCTATCTTCATTATGAGTGTGCCAAGCTTCCAGAGTCGATTGAACATTTCCTTCACCCATGCCCTCTTTCTCTCTCGCTTTATTCATATACATGTAATGCTTGTTTCATGAAAGGGTCGGGTTTCAGCTATCGCTGCAATATTTGCCATTTCAATATGCATGTTGAATGTGTCTCAAAGCCCACCATTTCATCTGAAAATGATGAGGGGCTTATTCAGCATTTCACTCATTGGCATCCTTTATCACTTATTGATCTCAACACCTTTGATGAGAAACCTTGTTGTGCCATATGTGAAAAGCCCTGCTCCCCTAATTCTACCTATGGCTGCTCCTCTTGCAATTTCTTCCTCCATAATTCTTGCATGGCCACCATTCCACGAAGGATCTACCATTCCTTCCATCCTTGCCCTCTCATTTTGCTCCCTTATCCAGAATATGAGTGCTTTGGTTGCCAACGAGAACGCTCAGGCTTGACCTATAGCTGCGGGAAGTGCCGTTTCAAGCTCGATGTCAAATGCGGCTTACTTCCCACCGTGGAGGCCAAAGGTGCTGATGTGATTCAAAGTTTCACACATTCGCACCCTTTAGCACTCCTTGGAAACAAGGATGCCGAAAGTACCGGACTTGGTGCCCGACACCGATGTAGAGCATGTGGAGAAGATTGCCTGGATCATGGTTTTAGTTGTAGCATATCATGCGACTTCTTCATACACACATCATGCATTGAATTACCATTAGAGATTCATCATCCCCTTCATCTCCTGCACCCCCTCTATCTCATGTATCTTCCATTGCTGCTGCATGGTACTGATTGCTCTTCATGCAACCAACCCCTCGACGGATTTCTGTTGGCTTATCGCTGCGACGGGTGCAATTTCAACCTTCATAAACATTGCGCTGAGTTCAGACCCTCATTCAAGTTTGGAATTTCCTTACACGTTCTCACCCTTTGGGACAAAAGACCCTCACCATTTGATTGCTACGTTTGTGGTAAAAAAGCCAGCCAGAACTTCCTTCGATGCGTTCTGTGTAGGTTTACCATCCATTTATTTTGCCTACCTTCAGCATCGAAAACAATAACACATAAATGCCATATAGATTGCTTAAGTCTTACCCAATCACCTCTTGACTTCGAACTGAATCGGTTAGAAGACGCATATAACTTGGATGATGAATTTTATTGCGACGTTTGTGAGGAGAAAAGAGAGAAAAAAGACCCAGTTTATTATTGTGCAGAATGCAAATTCATTGCCGAGGTTGGTTGTGTCATCTCTGAGGTACGTTGGTTTATAACTTTACATTTCAATCCTGCATTGATTAATATTTGGTAAGAGAAAACAAATTTTCAAAAAAGCCTCTAAAAACTAGTCTTTGAGTTTGTTATAGTTGGTTCCATCCTATATTATGCCTGAGGAGCAAAATGGGGTGACCAGTCGAGCCATTTCCAAGGATGAAGACAATTCTACAATAGAAACCAGACTGGCAAAGCTAAATAACGAGATTGCAGAGCTTAGTGCCAAGTTAAAGCTTTTAATACAAGAACGAGAGCCTTTGAAAGAAGATATTGAGCGTTTGAACCTAAAACGTGTTCAAATGCAAGAAAGGTTGCGAAATATTGAAACGGAGCTATGGCAAATAGCACGGAACATAGATAACCTTGAGGTAGAAAGTTTACCGGTCAAGCATCCACCGAAGCACCACATAACAGAAAATAAGTTACTGACTAAAGCTTCAACTTCAAGAGGGCTCAGTGCAGAGAAGGCAAGACATATGGAAGACGGGTCAAAGGTGCACAATTCTTAATTTGAGTATTTCATTTACTTACAAATTCTAAAACTAACAAATTCTTAATTTTCTACCTGCATATTCAACATTTTCTTCACACAACTTTACTTAGAAATAGAGATATTTCCATGAAACCTAATTTTCCCTAAAATTAAATCACAAAGCTGCACCATTGTTATATGCAATAGTCATAATTTTTTTTTTCTCTTTCAGCTATTACCAGCATTAAATATTCCCAGAGACAAGGAGAGTGCAACAGGAGCTGAGATTAAGAAAGTAAATATCGAGATTTTAAAGCTCAAGGTAAAGGAAAAGGCTTTGAAAGTACAAAATGAGAAATATCGGTCAACAATAAAGCAACTTGAGGAGAAACTAGAGCTAATAAATTTGAGACTAAAAGAACTTCAGGTTGATGGTTTTCTGCACAATGATTTGCTCAGTCGCAGCATGAAGGAAAATGTGTACGCAACTGAAGCTTCAACTTCAGAGTAGCAGACTGTTGATCTGCCTCGAGTTTGCAATGACATATGTACCAATTGTCTTGCTAAATGCTACTATTTTGTAATAAGCTATACCAACTTTTATTTTCACCTTTGTTTCTCGTACTAGAATGCGCACTCCCTGTGCCAGATTCTTGCAGTTCCATTTGTATTGAGTTCCATAGTATCATTTTAGTGGGGCCCTATATTGATATTGCTTCCGTTCCTCTTTGCAGTGTAAGTCATGTCGAGACTTCTCCATCTACTCTTCGATAAATTTTAGATTTCGAGATAAATAATTAATAAAACTCGACAATTTATGAAAGCTGCTTGTAAGATGATTATACGTACTATAGATGCTCTTCTTGTTGTTCCAATAGGGTCGGAAGCGTGTAAATTATTGTACTAAAAAATCACACAAAGTTCAATTCCCAGGAAAGAGAGGTGGATCACATTGATCTCTTAAATACCAAGTCTTTCCTTAGACAAAATATCCCTTCTATAGTAATTTAATAGCACAATTAAATACTACTATTATACCCTCAAATATTGAAAGAAAAATAGGACAAGAAAGAACACAAGAGTTTTAACGAGGTTCGGTAAATTATACCTACGTCCTCGGGCACTAACACCAGATGATAACTTTACTATCTTCAAAGTATTACAAACAAATAGAATTCCTTAAGAATTCTCAAATGGGAGAAGAGAGAAAACTAAGAGAGAAAGATTGGTTGGGATGGATTGAAATGAGAAATGAGAAGGCCTATTTATAGTTGAGGTTTAAGGACCAAACAATAAATAGCCCATTATCTCAAGGACCAAAAAAAATTATCCCATGCCACTTTTTCAAAGTCAACTTTAGGGTGCTAAACTTGCACCACTTTGTATTGTTTGCCATTAATGTTGTTTCCCATTAATGTTAACAATCTACACCTTGAAGATTTGATTAGGATAATCACATCTTCACACACTTCCTTCAACTCCCCAAATTCGATAAAGCTATCTTTTGTAGTGCCTACAAATGCACTCTCGAGCGCCATACACCTGAAGGTGCTCAAATTCTCAGGATGTTAATCAAGTTCAAACAATGATTAAACTTGATTGTTGTTACCACCTTGGTCATCATATCTGCGAGATTATCTGCTGTCGGAATCTTCTGAAGTAGAATTTTTCCTTTTTCAAAGACTTCCCGCACAAAGTGATATCTTACGTCGATATGCTTGGTTCTTGAATGATAGACTTGATTTTTCGCTAAATGAATAGCGCTCTGACTGTCACAATATAAACTTATGTGACTTTGAACAACTCCTAAGTCTTTCAACAATCCATTAAGCCAAATAGCCTCCTTAACAGCTTCTGTAACTGCCATATATTCTGCCTCTGTAGTAGACACAGCTACTGTAGACTGTAAGGTAGACTTCCAACTCACTGGGGCTTTCGCAAGAGTAAACAGATACCCCGTAGTTGAACGACGTTTATCTAAATCACCAGCAAAGTCGGAATCAACATATCCAACTACAAACTGACCAAGTGCTTCATCCTGTTCAAAAATTAAACCAACATCTACGGTTTTTTGAAGATACCATAGAATCCATTTCACAGCTTGCCAATGTCCTTTTCCAGGATCATGCATATACCTGCTCACAACTCCAACAGCTTGTGAAATGTCAGGCCTCGTACACACCATCGCATACATCAAACTCCCAACTGCATTAGCATATGGGACTTTCGCCATATATTCTCTTTCATCTTCAGTCTTCGGAGATAATTGAGCACTAAGTTTCAAATGAGAAGCAAGTGGGGTACTTACATGTTTTGTGTTTTCATTTACACCAAAACATTGTAATACCTTTTTCAGATATTGCTTCTGATTTAAACAGAGCTTGCCTCTCGGTCTATCTCTACTTATCTCCATGCCGAGAATCTTCTTGGCCTCACCTAGATCTTTCATCTCGAACTCTTGATTCAACTGAGCCTTCAGCTTATCTATCTCATTTTGGCTCTTCGAAGCGATTAACATATCATCAACATACAAGAGTAGATAAATGAAAGATCCGTCATGCAGCTTCTGCAAATATACGCAATTGTCATATTTGCTTCTTGTGTACTTCTGCCTTCTCATAAAGCTATCAAATCGCTTGTACCACTGCCTCGGGGATTGCTTCAATCCATATAGCGATTTGTTCAGCTTACAAACCCAATTTCTACCACCAACATCTGTGTATCCTTCGGGCTGAGTCATATAGATCTCCTATTCTAACTCACCATGCAAGAAAGCCGTCTTAACATCAAGTTGAGCTAGCTCCAAATTCAACTGTGCTACCAAGGCTAACAAAATTCTAATGGAGGAATGCTTCACAACAGGGGAAAATACATCATTGTAGTCAATTCCCTCCTTCTGAGCGTAGCCTTTAGCTACCAATCTTGCCTTGTAGCGAATATCCTTCTTGCTAGGAGATCCATCTTTCTTTGCGAATACCCACTTGCATCTGATTGCCCTTTTACCTTTCGGTAATTGCGCCAACTCCCAAGTATTGTTCTTCCGGAGAGACTGCATTTCTTCATCCATGACGCTTTTTCATCTATCACTTTCTAAGCTTTGCATTGCTTCTTGATAAGTGATAGGAATATCATCAACAACGGGAAGGGCGTAGGCCACCATATCAGTAAATCGAGCAGGTTTACGAATTTCTCTCCGTGGCCTTGCAACTGCAACTGGTTCTGGTGTACTTAGTGGTTCTTGGGTCAGAACTTCTTCAACCTCTAATTCCTCCATTGTGGCTGGAGAATTAGACTTATTAACTGGGCAAATCCCCATCTGCTCAAACTCCACCTGTTTTGGAGTACACTCCACCTGCTGTGGAGTATTGCTCGTCTGAATATCTTTATCTGCTACCTTTTTCAATGTGGCAGATTCATCAAAGGTAACATCTCTGCTACAGATCATTTTCTTTGTGCTTAAGCACCAAAGACGAAATCCCTTCACTCCAGAAGTGATTCCCATAAAGAGAGCTTTCTTTGCCCTCGGATCTAACTTTGACTCCTTCACATGGTAATATGCAGTGGTTCCAAACACATGTAAGGAATCATAATCTGTAGCCGGTTTTCCAGACCATACCTCCATAGGAGTTTTTCTTTCTAATGCAGATGATGGCAAACGATTAACAAGATGGCCAGCGTATGTCACAGCCTCAGCCCAAAATTGGTTGCCCAACCCAGCATTGGACAACATACATCGAACTTTCTCCAGCAATGTTCGATTCATACGCTCTGCCAATCCATTCTGCTGTGGTGTATCCCTAACTGTGAAGTATCGAACAATACCATACTCTTGGCACACAACGAAGAACGGATCACTTTTATATTCCCCTCCATTGTCCGTCCTAAGCCGCTTGATTTTCTTGCCAGTCTGGTTTTCGATCATAGTTTTCCATTTAAGAAAAACTCTAAGCACTTCATCCTTAGTTCTCATGGTATACACCCAAACTCTTCTGGAAAAGTCATCAACAAAAGTAACAAAGTAGTGTTTTCCTCCCAATGAAGGTGTCTTGGAAGGCCCCCACACATCTGAGTGAACATATTCCAAAATACCTTTTGTATTATGGATAACAGTACCGAATTTCACTCTCTTTTGCTTTCCCAGAACACAATGCTTGCAAAATTTTAATTTGCAAGCCTTTGCACCTTTCAACAATCCTTGCTTTGCCAGAATTTGCAAGGATTTTTCGCTGGCATGTCCCAACTTCATATGCCACAACTGTATTGAGTCCAATTCTTTGTTGCTGGAAGCTGCAGCGACTGCTCCAATAACTGTACTACCTTGGTAGTAATACAAGTTATTTTTCCTGATGCCCTTCAATATCACAAGTGCGCCAGATGTCACTTTCAAAATCCCATTTCTCATAGTAACAACTGAACCATTGGATTCCAAGGCTCCCAATGAGATGAGATTTTTCTTCAAACTGGGCACGTACCGAACATCAGTCAGAACTCTGGTTGATCCATCTTGATTCTTTAATTGGATTGAACCTATCCCAACAGTTTTACAGGCATTGTCATTGCCCATATAAACAACTCCTCCATTTAGTTCTACTAAATCAGAGAACCACTCCCGGTTAGGGGACATATGATAGGTACAACCCGAATCCAATATCCACTCATCTGAATGGAACGACGATGATGATGCAACCAGTGATAGTTTAGAGTCACTAGTATCATGCTTTGCAACACAAGCATCTACAACAGCTTTTCCCTTATTCTTCAGCTTTGGACAATTTTTCTTCCAGTGGCCTTTCTCATGACAAAAGGCACATTCATCTTTCCCGAGTCTGGACTTTGACTTTGATCTCCCCTTTTGAGTTTTCTTTCGAGTGTATGAACGACCTCGGACTACTAAAGCTTCTGTATCTCTGATTGAGTTTTTCTGTTTGTCCTTCTTTCTCTGTTCATAACTGTATAAGGCCGCACAGACTTCGCTCAGAGATATATCACTCCTGCCATGAAGTAGAGTAGTTTCTAGGAACTCAAACTCCTCAGGAAGTGACCCCAACAGCATCAAAGCCAAATCTTCATCTTTGAATGTCTCATCCATATTCAGCAAATCAGTGACTAACTGATTAAATTTGGTGATGTGATCATTCATTGTGGTACTTGGGACGTATGTAAAGCGAAACAGTCTTTTCTTCAAGTGGAGCTTATTTTGACTGTTTTTCTTCAAAAAATTTTCTTCAAGTGCCACCCACAACTTATTTGCAGAAGTCTCCTTTGAAAAAGCATACCTCTGCTCTTGAGAAAGGCATGATCGAATTGTGCCACATGCCAACCGATTGATCGCCTTCCAATCTTTCTCCTGTACATCATCTAGTTTCTCTTCATCAATGGAAATGTCTAGACCCTGCTGAAAAAGGGCATCTAAAACCTCACTTTGCCACATACCAAAATGGCCCGTGCCATCAAAGATCTCCACGGCCAATCTTGCATTTGCAATTGTCGGTCTTGTCCACATGGACGATGTTGAAGCTCCTACACCGACCGTTTTCTCCATAATCTTTCAATATACCTAAGGAAATCTTTTCTGATGTGGAAGATCAGTTTAAACTGCAACCACAGAGCATACTACGATTAACCTTCGGCTCTTGATACCACTTGTTGTTCCAATAGGGTCGGAAGCGTGTAAATTATTGTACTAAAAAATCACACAAAGTTCAATTCCCAGGAAAGAGAGGTGGATCACATGGATCTCTTAAATACCAAGTCTTTCCTTAGACAGAATATCCCTTCTATAGTAATTTAATAGCACAATTAAATACTTCTATTATACCCTCAAATATTGAAAGAAAAATAGGACAAGAAAGAACACAAGAGTTTTAACGAGGTTCGGTAAATTATACCTACGTCCTCGGGCACTAACACCAGATGATAACTTTACTATCTTCAAAGTATTACAAACAAATAGAATTCCTTAATAATTCTCAAATGGGAGAAGAGAGAAAACTAAGAGAGAAAGATTGGTTGGGATGAATTGAAATGAGAAATGAGAAGGCCTATTTATAGTTGAGGTTTAAGGACCAAACAATAAATAGCCCATTATCTCAAGGACCAAAAAAAATTATCCCATGCCACTTTTTCAAAGTCAACTTTAGGATGCTAAACTTGCACCACTTGGTATTGTTTGCCATTAATGTTGTCTCCCATTAATGTTAACACTTCTTATCCTATACCTGGCAAATCCTACACGTTCAACATCATTTTCATATTCTCACATATCTTCGGCAATAGTTTGGTGTTCGGATTTACTAAAGGATTAACAAATGAAAGTTACCCTCCATTTACTTTTGCTTTTGTTCTCAGTACTGGGTTTCCAGATTGCAAGATTCAACAATATAATCCCCAGTTGGTCACCAAATCACTAATGTGAAAATAAAAACACCCAAAAATTTAATATAGTTGGGTGACTATTTTATACTTTTTCATATTTTGGTGACTATTAGAGTTACTCGTAAGCCAGACTAGGTAGGGTTTGGGTCAATACCATGCAAGGTATCTAAATCAATTTTTCAAATCTAAGTTCGGCCCTAAAAATTGATTTACTTTTTGCCCAAGCCAAGCTCAATTTAAGAAAAGTAAACCCAGACTTGACCCAATGCATATTTGATTTTTTTTAGGTTAGCTTTTATTTGAAAATATTTAAAAATATATATAATACACTAAATACATTAAAAAACACTAAAATAAAAGTTTACTAACATATTAAAAAGTATTTATATTAAAAAACACTACCATAAATATAATAAATGTTTTGTTATATTAAACAACACAAATAAATATAATAAATATTTTATTATATTAAACATAATTTTTAGAATTTTATAATTGAGGTTGGGTTATCTAGTTGGGTAAGTTTTTTTTAGGTTTTGGATAATAGATTTAATTATTATTGGGTTAGTGATTTAATATAAATATGTATAATAATTATTTAACGTATATAATTAATATAATTTTTTTATAATATAATATATTTGTGGCCGGTCGAGCCAAGCTCAGGCCAAAAAAATCTTGTCAAGCCAGGCTCATATAAAAAACATGCCTTAAATTTTTCTCAAGCCTATTTTTTGAGCCTTTTATTTTGTCTAAACTCTCTTATTTTTTAGGCAGGCTTTTAGGCCTAGACGAATGGTTCGGCCCATAAGCAAGTCTAGTAATTAGTAATGTAGTTCACCCCATAATTTTTCATGGTTTTATACTTTATTATATCTTATAATCATTGATAATTATTGTATTTTTTATTTTTTCTAATATTTTTTATAATTTACTATTTTTACTATTTTAATAAATTTTATAGTTTTTTTAACAACTTTTTAATAATTTTATCTTTTTTTTTTGTTCTGAGCTACATTGAGTAAACTTAGACATATAGTGGTTTAGATTCAAATAAACTTAGACTCATTTGTCTAGATTCATTCTAGATTGTATCTTTCATACTTTTTTTATAATTTTTTTATGATTTTTTTTAATATATGTTATGTGACATGCCAAATCAACATACTTGTACATGTGGTATGCCACATGTCAACTGTTTATTTATTTCATCAGTCACGTAAGTATTCATCGACACACAAATTGGTCAACAATGGTTTTCATTATCAAAAATACTTAATTGATTTTTTTTGTCACTAAAAGCTCAATTGAGTGCAATTTTTAAGGGCTTAATTATTTTCACTAAAATTTTTTTTAACTTTAAGCTTAAATATAATAAAATATTTTTTTAATATTCAAAATTCAATACTAAAAATAAAAATTATTCAAATTTCAATTTATTAATATAATAAATAATAAAGATTTTTTTTTAATTTAAAAGTTTCTTTCCAAAATTGTTCCTTATATATTTTTTAGGTAATAATTCAAGTAATCAAAATTTATATACATATCATATAACCATAAATATTATATACAAAATTCATAAGTATATCATATAATAATATTAATTATGTTTCTAAAATTCATATATTATATAATCATAAATTTCTTGATAAGTGTTAAAAGTATCATGTTTTAACCTCATTCTTAACGCGTTTTTGGGTGATTATCCGGTGCTAATTGTGAATTTTATACTCCTAATCCTTTAAATTCATGTTTTTTATGCTTTATAAAGCACTTGAGAGCAAAAGGAGTGAAAAACAAGAGAAAATTAGAGTGTCGGAACAAGTTGAAGGAGCCACACAGGTTAAAACATGTCACACGGCCAGACCACACGGTTGTGTGACCCACACATACATGTGGTAGACCGTGTCAATTTCACGGGATTGTGCACTGAACTGCGAAAAATCATGATTTTTAGGTTTTTGGGCATTCTAAAATGTATATATGACAAAAATAAGAAGTTAAGAGGGAGGCATCAGAGAATACTAAAGAAAACAACTCGGAAAATACTATTGAAGCCGATTTTGAAGTAAATTTGCGTCGAGATTGAAGATCCCAAGTTGATTTCTTAGGAAGTTATCATGAGTTTGTTTTTATTTCTTTTAGTTATATTGTATCTTGGATTTTTTTTTTTTTTCGAGCATGAACTATTTTTTTCTAAATACATATGGGAGATGAACCTTATGATGGATTTTGTCGTTTGATTTTTATTTTGCTCAATAAATACTTAGTCTCTTGCTCTCAATTATGTGTACTTAATTCTTGGTTTGATATTTCTAAAGTAGTAATCCATGTTCACTGTGCTTAAATCGGTGGTTGAATTGACCTTGCTTAAGATTAGATCTTGCGTAATTGAGTGGAGTTCCATGCAATCCTAGAAATAGGACAACATAAATCTACCCAATTAGAGTCAAATTTAATAGGGGAATATATAGCACAAGTTAATGCGATAGCAGGGGTTTTAATTAGAAAGAAATTTCAATTGATCAACTTAGAGTCAGTTGCTCTTATGCACGAAAGAGGTATTAGCATAATTTAGGGATTTATACGGATCAATGTGCTAAGTAAAGAAATTGCATAATTTAGATTGGTAGTGGCAGATGAAATCTATACGGATTCTTTTCTGGATATTGTTTCGTTTCTTGGTTGTTATACGATTATTTTCGTGATTTGTTCTGTGTCGCGTTTGCTAGTTAATAAAATTAGTTAATTTTAGTTTTAATCAATCATTAGAATTATTTTTTAAAAAAATAGAAAGACGGTAATTACCAGTACTTGTAGTCTTTATGGGAACGATATCTTTGCTCACCGTAATTATACTATCAATTGATAGGTGAACTTGTCTTAGTCAAATTTTTAGTTAGTTTCATGACAATCATTTCTATTAAAATAAAACACTATATAAAAATTTTGCTTTACATGAAGTGAATATATTTTGTGTAATTACTATGTAAAAGTGAAATTAATTATTACGTTTGAAATAAAAAAAATATATTATAAACTAAGAGAATTATAGAATGAACAAAAGAGAAGAGTAGAAAAATGAAAGGACGGTCCAACTTTCACTTATATACAAAAATCTTATACTTGCCCTCTATTTATAAGGCCTCAATCACCATAGGCTACAAAATTAGAATTAAGGCACCCTATAAATTCTTTAGGGGTTACAAGAGTTGCAAGAGAATGAATTTGGAGGGCTTTGGAAGTTATATGAGCATCATGAATAAATTTACAACACTCCCCCTTGGATGTCCATTAACAAAAATATGTCTCGTTAAAATCTTATTAGAAAAAACCATGTGGGTTAAAAATCTAATGAAGGAAAAAGAGTATACAATCTCCTATTACAAGCTTCCTCATTAAAAACTTTTACTAGGAAAACTTAGTGGGAGAAAACTTTGGTTAAATGAAAAGAGTACAACGTGTTTTAGACTCTTCTAATGGCAACATCACATTCCATCTTTGAGTCGATGCATTTTAATCTTGTATACTAGTCTTTCAAACATTGTGGTTGGCAATGCCTTAGTAAAAATATCGGCCAAATTATCACTAGAACTAATTTGTTGAACTTTTATATCACATTCCTTCTCAAGATCATGAGTGAAGAATAAATTTGGTGAAATATGTTTCGTTCTGTCACATTTGATGTAATCACCCTTCAATTGAGCTACACATGTTGCATTATCTTCATATATAACAATTGACATCTTTTCTTGCAAAGGAAAATCACATATCTTCTGGATATGTTGGGTTAACAACCTTAGCCAAACACATTCTCAATCTGCCTCATGCATTGCAATTGTTTATGCATAATTTGAATAGGTAGCAGTGTCAACTAATAGAGATCTTGAATCACTTGAATAAAATAACCTCATTCCAATAGTTCTTTTGAGATATCTAAAGACATGTTTAATTCCATTCCAATGCCTATGAGTTGGAGAAGAACTAAATCTTACTAACAAGTTCATAACGAATGATATATCCGGCCGTGTGTTGTTTAGGACCAACATTTACGCAAAGATGAAATGGGTCATTATTCACATCGAGTGATCTTACAACCATTGGGGTACTCAATGGATGTGCTTTATCCATATAAAATTTCTTTAAGATCTTTTCTATATAAGCTAATTGATGGACATGAATTATATCCTTCAAACGATCGATGTACAGGCCAAGACGGAACTTTGTTTTTCCAAGATCTTTCACTTCAAAATTTTTCTTTAAATAGTTTGTTGAATTTTGAAGCTCTTCAGGAATTCCAATAATATTTAAATTGTCAATATAAATAACAATTATAAAAAAAAAATTGATCCAGACCTTTTCATAAAAACATATAGACAAGTTGGATCATTTTAATAACATTTTTTCAACAAATATTTGTTAAGAAGATTGTGCCACATATGTCCAAATTGTTTAAATCCATATAAGGATTTCTTTAATCTGATTAAGCAATTTTCCCAAGAAACATTAAATCTTTTTGGGATTTTTATATAAATTTCACTATCATGTAAGCCATATTCTCATTTTGTTTTCGCACAAACACCCATTTATATCTTACTGACTTTACATCTTTAAGTGATTCGACTACAGGTCCAAAAACCTTATGTTTAGCAAGTAAATTCAATTCTACTTGAATTGTATTTTTCTAGTTTGGCCAACCCTTTCTATTTCTACATTCCTCAACTAATTTAAGCTCGGGATCCTCATTTTCTTTTTCTATTTCAATAGCAACATTATAAGCAATAACGTTGTTGACAACTTTTTCATTTTCATACCATGTTTTCTCGTTTTCATTTATTGAAATCTCTTTACTTTCATCATTCTCATTTTCATTTTCACTTCCAGGTACCTGAATCTCTTCTTCAGTTCTATAATTACTTATGTCTCAGATCTCTTTAGGAGTACCTCTCTCCACTATATGACAATCTTGAATGGTTTGCTTATCTCTTTTTATGATGACTTTTATCTTTGAAACTAATCAATCTACCATGCTATAGGCATGCATTGCTTTCATTTATTTTTAATCAATTGTCCTATTGGAATTTCAACTAAAATCACAAAATTATTTGGTATATAACACTTCGTTATTCTAATCAAATCAATAAATGCATCTGGCAATTAACTTATAGTAAAGTGAATTATCTTATAAACTTCTAGTTCACATTGTTTTGTATAAGGATCGTAGATAATGATAATTCATTCTAAGTATTTTGTTCATCCAACTTATTTATTCTCTCCCCCCTAATGTTGGAAAAACTATCTTATAATAATCGACAACTCAAGTTGTAACTAAATCCCTAATTAATAACAAAAAATATTTAATAATATAAGGAGACTCATATCAATGTACATTCTCAACCTCCTATGATGATCTATCTTTGTACATTGTGGTTGTCACATCCCAAAAATCAGGTTAATAGAATCGGGTTAGTAACTCGGGGGTTAGTGAACCGAAAATCGTAATTAGGTTAGGTAATTAAATTAAATAGGAATAAATAAAATATTAAAACAATTAGAATTAAAATTTTAGGTTAAGAAAAAAACTTAAGTGTTTGGAAATTAATTGGGTTAAAACGAATGTTTAAAATGAAGTCAGATTTGAAAATAATTCAGAAAATGGGTTTAATTGAAAAACAATGACCAAATTGGAGAAGGGAGGAAACTGTAGGTGGTCAAAAGGGAAAATACCCAATTTTTAAAATTTTGTTGGTTGTTGAAACCGCCTACCGTCTCCTTCCCTCCTATTCAACTCCTCTTTCAAAAATTTGCAAAATACCAAATTAAAGCTTTTTCTTCCAAAATTAGTTCATCCTTTTTCTTTTTTTTTTCAAGCTCTCCAAACACAAAAATACTTTTCAATTTTAACGAATGCTCACGTTTTTATCTTTAAATTCTCAAAAGATCCTCACACATTTTAGCTCGAATTAGCTCCATAGCTTGTTGATTTTGTCAATTTTAGGTGAGATTCTGACTTTTCATGATTAAACCAAGTGAGTTGCTATTTCAATTCAAGTTTTAATTGATTTAATCAAGATTTCAACAGATCCATTGATTTTAAATTAATTTTTAGCTTAAAATGGTAGATCTCGTATTACTAATCTAAACTTCTATTTTAAAGTGATTTCTAACCCATTTTGATCTAATTAAAAGGTTTTAATACTTTAATTTAATGAGTCTTTAAGGAATTTAAAGGATTTGGACGTTTTCCCCTCTTTAAAGTTCATTAAGTTTGATTTTTCTGGAAAAATGAGATTCGTGTAATTGGACAAAATTAAGGTTTAGATCTATAATTAAATTATATTTAAGATAAATGAAATTGAAACTAAGGCTTAGAAACGAGATTTGAGTTGTTAAACACCTATTTCGACAAAACTAGCTAAGTTTTCAATATATAGGATAATACGCTTTGATATGTGATTTTAGAATTATTCAAGTGTGTTTGCTTTTCTTTGTAATGCCTTTGTAAAGTGAAAAATCTTTAGGAGCCTCCACAAGGAAGGACAAAGGTAAACAAAAGCTTACTTGAGCTTTGCCATTGAAGTAAGTTGCTAAGGTGAGTGACCTATTGTGCTATAAGTAATGCACAAGCAAGTTGCAAAATACACTAGAAGCTTCATGCTTGCTCTTTTCCCTCTCCTTGACCTTATTTCTTTCTTAAATGGCTAATTCTTTGGACCTTAGTAGACAAAGCTACAAAGTCTCTAATCTTGAGGGCAGACAATAGTACCCTCAATTATTCATGCAAACCTCCTTCAAACCTAACGCACAGACCCTCCTCATCTGGCACCAAATCCTTAGCGTACTTTTTTAGCCTGATAAACGCCTTCTCATACTCAAACACTATCATTTTCCCATGTTTGAGTTTTAGAAAATCCGTCATCTGTTTAATAAAGAGTCGATTGATAAAATTTTCCTTGAACTTCTTTAGAAAAGCATGCCAATTCACCTGATCTCTTGGGACCATGCTAGATACTGTGGTCCAACATTCATATGCCTCGTCCTTAAGCAGAGAGATCACGTATCTCCAACTCTCAATTGGAGAACACCGCAGCTCTTCGACTATTCGACAAACCCTGGAAAGCCGCTGTAACTAGATCATTCTCTTTATTGCATCGAAACTCTTTGGCACCCCGTTTACGGATGGTCTTTATTGGGTCCTATTTAGACACTGCTACAGTTTCAGCTAGAGGTTTAGGATACACTTGCTGTGCAACATCTATTGTCCTTACCATCTCCTCTTCTCTCACCGGTTCGTCATGGCATCTATGAGACGAGGTTGGAACATCTCCTATGTAACGGTCAAACCATTGACCGATAACGTGCCTCACCATTTCCATTAAGGCATCCCAAGCCTCAGTTCCTAATACTTTCCTACTCAGAGATGGTGTAGAGCTGCTCACATATAGAAGAGCATTATTTTGTATTTTGTCACCATCGTCTTCCCTAGCATTCACTGTCATATTTTTTTCTTCACTACATTATGCACCAATTTAATTAGCATTACTATGGGAAATCCAACCATATTTAGGTAACATAATTTGCGAGGTTTCTAACTAAAATTGGTTTCTGAGAATCGATTAAACTGAAGCTCTTATACCAACTAAACTTGTAACACCCCACACCAACCTGATCATCAGATTTGGGTATGGAGCGTCACAGGTTGACCCGATTAGAAAACACACATTACTACTTTTCTTTAAAGAAAAGACCATTATCTATTTTGGCAAATACCTCTTTACCAGAGCGGTATTGCTTTAGTTTAAGACCACTTTTACTTGGAAGTATGATTTATTATAATAACCCATCGCATTTAAAATTTCAAAGATGTTCAGGTTAACCTTTGGTGACTAATTAATTAACATAAATGAGTCATAAATAACATTATGCCAATGAGACTTCCATTCAACATTCGGAGTGTTTAAAAAATAGCATTCAATACAAATTCAAAATAGAGGTATCTAACAGTTGACTTAACACCCCCAAAAAATAAATGTTAACCATGTAAATAAGAAGGCTCACAAATGGCTACAGATCTGGCTGTATCCTTTTAATCACCACGATTGACCTAAAAAATTGAAAGGAAGAAAAAACTGGGTATGTTCATGAGAACTTAGTGAGTTCCTAGGAAGAACAATCCTACCATTATTACTATCAGACATTAAGAAAAATGGACTCGACTAGGGTCAATATCGCAATCAAACTCAGCCTATTGGAGAATAAAACTGGTTTCTAAACTCATCTATGACAGTTGTGGGCACATCTACTTCGCAGATACGCCACTTGCGTGGACTACCATTTATGACTGACAGGCTTACTGTTTATGTTTTCATGCAATGTCACTACCACATGCACCCTTTTTCCACTTACTCCCTTCCTTGTGCTAGCTTTTAATCACGGTCCCCAAAGAACCAATTTTTCCTGTATCTTTATATTTTTTTCATAAGATCTATTTAACAACATCACCTCTGTATCCTCCTACCTCCCCTCCTTGCATGAACACATAGGTGTCCCCCGTAAGGTCGGGTTTTCACCACTCACGGTTTGCATCAAAGTGACATATTAGAGGCAAATTGTATTATCATGTGTCTTCTTTATCTTTATATATAACATCCCTTCATTACCTCCTTACACCCATCTGGATACAGAGCTTGTGCACTAAGGAAAGAGTACACATAGTAAATATATACTAGGTTTTTCGAGTCTGTTTAATCAAATTTAATCATGCATGCATTAACTCTTTGAATGAGTTTTCTTAGACATGAACATCAGACACAAATGACAAAGCCACCTACCTAGTTGTACAATATTTAGAAGTAAACAAATTAACACAGATATCAGACACAAGGTACAGAGGAACTCACCAGAATACTTTACTTAGAGCTTTGTCTACTCTACTAGTTCTTTCCTTTTATTACTGGGATCTTCTCTCATTTCTTTGGCTAAAACAATAAAACTATTTATTTAATCATCGAAAATGACTAAAACTTTACGATTTAGGAAGAATCTATAGACATGGAAGCAATTTATGGATAGAAGATTTCGTCTTACCAAGTATTCGAAGAAATCTTATCAATCCTTTCTCAAGTCAGTTTCTATCTATCTGGTAAAGCTTAAAAGAAGGTTTAAGAATTTACCAACAGACAACTAGCACAAAAGCTCTTCTAAGCTTTTACAGTTAACATCCTTGTTAGCAAAGAATAACACTCCTGGTTTATTCAATGATAGCAAAGTCTAGTGGAGAAGATGAATCAAAAATCTTCTCTCCGCTATCAAACTATCCTATATATAGATAACCAACATCCACTAATTAAATACAATGATATCAAAGTCTTGTAAAATACTCGTTCTCGCATGCTTCCACTAATTAATCATTACTCATTCTTGCACGCTTCCACTAATTAATATGAACATCAGAGACAAATGACAAGCTTATAATTATTACCCGTTTTCGCACGTTTCCACTAATTAATTACATCTTACAAAGCTTTACAAGTGTCTTAATTACTGGCACGTTGCCTCCAATAAGATGCCAGGTGACTTAAACGTATTCTACAAGCAATCATACTTACTTTAGTATCGACACTAAAAGATGGGTGGCGGTCTTAGTAGCGGGAAAGTCCACCTAATAAGCTCATTACCCTAACTACAATCTCACTATCTCTCGGACTAGTACTCCGCAATATCAGTGAAATTCTTCGTAGCACTCTACCTCGAAGTTATCATCCTTATCCAGTCTAAGTCTCGCAACTTAGGCGGTCTTTGCCGATGTAGTCTCCCTAACCGATCCAATTCGCCAAACCAGAGTGTCACAATACAAATGCAAACTTCTGGCTTACCATTGCATGTGATTTAACTATACTAATATATGCATAATATGAACAAAAGGAAAAAAAACAATAGTTTTCCGATACAAAATTCTTTCCCAATATAATAGATTTAATATATAAGCTATTTTGGATCTTCAAATTAATTTTATGTTGTAAAATATTACATTGATATTGACTTTTTTTTACCACATTTATAACATAAGTTATCTCTAATTTTCAAAAGTTATCTTTAGAACCATTTTTTGTTTTATACTTTTCCAATTGTGGTGGTGATAAAAAGTAATACAACTATCCTTATGGTAGTTATTATTATGCCACCAATTTGCATTCACTTTAGGGAATAAAACAAATCCTGTCAGATAGACTTATATCCTTGCAAATAAATCACAAATCCTGTCACACAAAAACTTGAGTTTGAGTAACATTAATTAATATGCCATAAAAAATCCAAACTTCAAAATATATCAAATAAAAGGATGCAACTCATATTTTGATAAATTTTATCACGAAAGCTTTGCATAATCAGTCAACTATCAAGACTATTTAGCTAGGTCATGTATAGAAACATACCTGAATTAAATGTATGAATAAAAGTCACATCTCAAACATTAAAATATGACATAATGCAAGAACTAGCCATTTTTTCATAATCACCATCACAAACATGCATAAAATTCAACTTAAAATCCAACCATTTATATTCATAGAACTTTTTATTTACAATTGCTCATGTCATTTCTCTAAATAATTAATAAATAGAATAATATAAAATATACAAATCACTTCCTTTAATAGTTCTACAAAAGTAACAAGTATCTTAAGGATGTATAGTAAGAAAAATATAAGGTATTTGCAAAATCAAATCACACAAGTTTTTTTATGCTTCTTATCAAACAACAATTGGTTAATAAAACGAAGTTCGTAGAAATACCAATGGCCAAATTAATATAGTAATTAAAAATGACGGCAATTAATATAGTAATATTTGTAAGCTTTTGCCCCACTGAGTCTTCAAGGTAAAATTTTTTTAACGAGGCAACTTATAATAGGAGATTGTGTACTTTTTTTCCTTCATTGAGTTTTTATCCCACAAGATTTTTCCTAATAAGGTTTTAAGAATGTACATTTTCATTAATGGACATTCAAGGGAGTGTGTTGTAAATCCGTTAATAAATGGATGTCCATATAACTCCCAACCCCCCCCCCCCAAATTCATTCTCTTATAACTCTTGTAACCCCTAAAGAATTTATAGGATGTCTTAATTCTCTTTTCATAACCTATGGTTATTGAGGCCCTATAAAGAGGAAGCAAGTATAAATTTTTTGTATTCAAGTGAAAGTTGAATCATCCTTTTTATTTTTTCTACTTTTTCTCTTTTATTCATTTTATAATTCTCTTAGTTTATAATAATTTATAATTTATAAAACATCAAAAATTATTTAAATTTACCTAAACTTATCCAATTCAAATGGACACGAGTCCAAAAAAAATCCCAACATGAGAATATTTGAGGTTGAAACCCACCGCTTACCGCCTCTACTATGAAATGAGTGCAGCAGCTCCAAAGGAAACTGGGTTTTGGAATATTGAAGCCTATGCAATAATGTTTAATGGAAAAGTAGGCCTAATTGACCCAAATTCGTTTTAACTCAACCACAATAAGCGAATAACACTTGTGTGGCTTCTCTTAATTGGAACTTGAAGACCCACCCAATTGTAATATCCCCTAAGAGGACCTTTGCATGCTTCAAATTCATTGAACTTCATATTACTAAACAATTTCTTGAAGTTGGATTCATACCCCAGACGATACCTTGTTGTTTAAGATAGATGCAAGAACCAGCGGAATTAAACATCATCAGGTTCAACATTGTATAAGGTGTAATGTAACAAATAGGAATATGGGATCTTACAAAGTCTACTCGAGGAAGACAGACCCTTCTGCAAATGACAATTGAGGTCTACTACAACTGCAGCAACACAATGGTTGTTTCCTGCCCACGGATAATGAAATACAAGAGTGTGTAGAGTACGCAAATTCCTAGGGCCATCAATATGTGTTCGGCCTGCCATATTTTATCAAACAAAAAATTCTTTCAACTTCAAATTTTCACATTCCAATGGGAACCTAAATCCCTAGTAATTGGAATATTGGTAGTACCTAAAGATTTTTTTTTTTTAAAGACAATCGGTTGTATAAATATTTGCAGATTTTATACTGTTGCTCATGATTTGAAGAATATATTATATATTAAATTATATTATATTATATTATATTATATAATTTCAATGTTGCTGAATTGTTAGAAAAGGAAGATAGATGGCTTGACTTAAACTGTCATTTCCTCCACATTTACTCTCCAATCCAAGATTCCTTTTTCCCATTGGCTATTATGACAAACTTGCTAAAGGGGTCCCCACCCAAAATGCAGGGTTTCCTTTGTTGTTCTAATACCCTGCAAGTATAAAAGTCAAAATATATACTTGATAAAATTTACTTTTCTTTTCATAAAACTAACTATTCAACTGTAATTTCTCATCAATGACTAACGACTATATTTTCATAATTTACCCCCCTTTTTTTCTTTAAATCCATAAATATGAAATTATATCACCAATATTATATTTACTCAAATCCCTATCACTTGCTTTGTGGGTGAGAAACATTTTTTTCCGGTTTTCATTATAATAATTATATTTAAAAGAAAAACAACTTAAAAATTAGTTAGTTAATTAATTACTTTAAGTGAAAGATAAATTGTGATTATAGTTATTATTATAGATAAAAAAATAATATATATTTATGTGTTGGTTTTTTAAAGAGTAGGTAGTTATATTAGTGTGGGTAAAAAATTTTATTTAATAATTTTTTAGAACAAAAATTGATATAACAAGTAAATGTAGATTGGGTTGAAATGATAATGTTGGGAGATTAAAAAGTCATTATGTTTTAGACCAAAGTTAGTATATGATACACTGATAATGTATTTTTTTATTTTACATGTAGTATTAAAAATTTGCCATGTATCTCTTTTTTTATTTTTTAATACTTTATTGTACTCGTATAGAACAATTGTCAATGCCCTTGATCTTGCTTGTAAAATCTAAAAACTCAATTGGTAGTTTTACTTTAGGTTCAAATTCCATCATGTGTAAACATTTTTCTAGATTTTATATAAAAAAACAAAATTGCCTTCAAAATAATATGTGTGTATATATACAGAGAGATATATATACCTTTATAAATATAAGAAGTTTTTAATAAATCCCTCGCTGAGTTAGGACCCGATTGAAGGATGCACTAGTCTAATAAAAAATTTAAATATACATATAGGTAGATATATAGGCTTGTCATTTCAAAAAAAGAAATTAAGTTTGTACTTTAAAAAAAAAGCAAAAAGGTAAGTTATACTATTAGTCACTAAGTTATAGGTAAGCTTTCATTTGGTCACTTAATTAAAAAAAGTTACAATATGTTCACTAGACTATTCAAAAGTTTTCATTTAAGTCACTGGGTTATTAAAATCTATGTTATATGACTTTCTTTGTTCGCACTACTTACACCAATCAAAAATCCTCTTTCCCCTTCTCTTCTACAGTTCGGGTTTTTTTTTCATGAAACAATTTTGGACGTCAAGAATCTACGAACCAAAATTCAAATAATTCTTTTTCTACAACTGTCAACAATGACTGTCAGATTGACTTGTGTTCTACTTGTCAATGTGTACTAATTTACTGTATCGGTCGTTGAATTGTCACTTAGAGCTCACTGACGGAACTTTAAAAAAAAATTAACGGCCTAGTGATTTAAATAAAAACTTTTGAATAGTTCAGTGACTTCAATGAAAACTTTTGAATAGTTCACTAATCAAATTGTATTTTTTTTAGTTAAGTGATTTAAATAAAAACTTGCCCATAATTTAGTGACTAATAGTGTAATTTACCTAAAGTAAAAAAAAAATTAGGAAAATCTTTCATTATTGATTTTTAAAATGAGAATTGAATTATTTATTTAATAAAATAAATTACAGACCGTAATAACATTGTTTGGTAGGAGCTTATGATGATTTCCATTTTTAAGGGCAAAGTTTTGGGTGATTGCAAAAGACTTGAGTTAAAAGAAAAGGGTTTGGGTCTTGTTCATACTCACAGTTTGCAAAAGATTTCTCTTGGAAATTAAAATATAACAGGGAAGAAATACAAGTCAAGACACCTCATCTACTAAATCAAATTATCAAAGTTTTAATTTTGTCAAATACCAAGTTCAAAATGCTTGGGAAAGACAATGACCCCTAAAATTAGGACCATACTCACAATTAATTACATAAACCCTTACTCAAATATGGGTGTAATTGTCCCCCACACAATCCCAATACTCTATAATATAAAAGAAATTATTTTTTTATTTTTTTGTTAAGAAAATAAACATAGATTACATTAACTTAAGAAACTAAAAATCTCTCTAGGATCCTCAAATATTACCAAGCCCTCTACCCTATCAAATGCCATCTTAGCTATACAATCAACATCCTTATTATTTTGTCTAGTAATATACTATAAAAACCAATTACCAGCCTCCTTCAACTTTTGATGTATTCGCCTAATCAGTGTAGAATTCGAGGAAAACATGAAACAGTCATGAATCACCTTTGCTACATTCGTACTATCAGTTTGAATCAAAATATTCTCAAAGTTTCTACTCAACATAATGTTCAAGCCATCTAGAATTCCCCATAGTTTTGCATCCAAGACTGAGCATTCCCCAGACATCTATTATAACAACGATCCACTTACCCTCCCGATCGCGCAAGACACCACCTGAAACAACTTTACCAGAATCTACCTTAACAGCACCATTAGAATTTAACTGAATCAAATTATTCAACCAAGGGGTTGTTCTTTTAACCTGTTACCACCTTACTGAACCTTCCTTGTGATAAGAAACATATTGTTTGGCCCAACTATATGAAATATTAATGATCTCACTAGCATTCCATTGTATGCCCTGAAAGATAAAAAGATTCTTGTTCTTCTAGATACTCCATGCAATCAGCCTGAAAAGGCTAGTCCACTCCATACCACTCAAATCCATTCTAAGATAGTTCTGCAAATTGACTTCGAGCCATTCTTTCAGATTTCTAGAGAAAAACCAGCTCCTCCTATTCACCGAGATTATCTAATTCCAAACCTCATTTGCCCTAGAATAATCTCTAATGGCGTGAATAATGTCTTCCGAGTCATGTCCACAAATTGTGCACGAACTATCTATCTCAATCCCACACCTTACTCGTTTCATGTTGTTAAGGAGTATTTGTTTAAAGACAAGCCAAAGAAAGAACCTAACTCTTTGGGGTCTTTTGTACTTCTACAAGATATTTCAAGATGTATCCATTGGATCCCATGACAGCTTGGTAACTTTTCAATAAGCACTCTTAACAGAAAAGGATCCAGTTGAGGTACCTATCCAGGCAATTTTATCAGGATCCGCCAAAGACTACGGAGGAGGTATATTAACAATATGATAAATAATCTCTTCTGGGATCCATACTCGAAACATGCCAAGGCCACCATGTGAAGGAATTTGATTCACCAAAGCTCCAACACTCGAAATCCAAATATTACTCCAACATTTAATATTATTCCCATCTCTTACAGACCAAAAACTATTTTCACACAGTAGAGGCCATATTTTAGAGCCCTCCATAAAAAGGAACACCTAAGCCTATCCATAGAAACAGGAGCATCTTCCTGTAACATGCCAAACCAGACCCTATAATAGGATCCAAGTATGATGTGTCACTACTGAAAATCAAACAAATTTATAGCAAAACAATTTGGCAGAAGCTTTATAAAATTATTTCAAAGTTATAAATATTAAACATATATTGGTTGTTACTATACTAAAGTTTGAATATAATCATCAATAATTTTAAAAATAGTGTTGAAAGCAACTGGAAGTTCAAATATAATAACTCCATTAGACAGAATATAATAAGTCAAAACCAAACATTGAAATTTAATATGGTTTCATAAAACATCATATTGTCAAAGTAGTAGTTCTTTATACAAATCATTTTCAAAATACATTTACACGCCACCCCCAAAGTCATGCATGATATAGAACAACACAAATAGCTCACAATAGCAACAACACTCTAGCGTAGTCCTTCTAACAAACGTCTTCCTTCAGTCAGCAAGCCTGAGAAGGAAAAGATAACGAAGTAAGTTCATACGAACTTAGTGAATTCCAACGAGAAAAATCATACATATCATTACTTACAACACAACTAAACCTCTAAGAAGCATTTACACATGATAGTCATAGTACCCCCAATGGTGTATACAAAACTGAGATATACTTAGTATGCCAACTTACTTAACACATGGGTGTATACTGTATGCCAACTTAACACAACTCAAAAAATCCATATTCATGTCAGCCACGTACCCATAAATCAGAATCAAAAGCATATAATACAATCTCAGTCACATATATACTCCCCCTTAACTCCTCATCTCATTTCCATTCAAAATAGCATGTTTTATCGTGATCTACCAGTCTAATTTGCAATATAATTGCCTTATCGGAGGCTACACAAACATATCTCATCTTCTCTATCATCATATATCATATCATATCATATCATATCATACATATCAAAAGTAGATGGTAATGGTTTAAGCATGAAGGATGCCACTTACTTAATATCACAAACAAACTATACCTAAATTGATGACATTAGATAACAATTATCCAAACATACACCTTTCAACCATTACAGAGGAAGATTACTTACCTTACACGAATTATATATTAATAAAATTTACAAGACATGGAAGTAAAAAGGAACTCACTAGAAATTCTAACACAAGTCTACAAAGCAAGTCATTTGCCTTTATCACTTGGACCCTCGTTAGCTTCTTGAGCTGAAAGAAAGATAATTATACATATCAAACCATCAATCTATAAAATCTAAACATGTATGCAAGAATCAACAATATTTAATTTAGAAATAGGATGTTTCCTTCCTCACACACCATCTTGACATCTATACATGCAGAATGAAAGACACGTAAATGACTTCAATGATAACCTAAGGGTTCATCAGTAATTACTAGTGAGTTGGTACTAACGTATAAGTTAGTTAAATAATGTGAACCTTCACTTTGAAGTTCTCTAAACTTAGGTTTTTTAGAGAGTTTTCAAGTAAAGCAAAAAAATAAAAAGATGTAAAGGTGTTCAGAAATACCATCGCTATCCTTATATACTTAAGCATAGAAAAAAATATTAGTGGAAAAATTAGAAAATTCCACTAACTCTCTTGATTCTCGTGATTAAGTACACTTAAAAAAATTTAGGTCTTGTTATCTACAGTAGTCTAGTTCTGTTCTAACTAAATCTGAACTTGACTAACCAAATCATCATACTAAAATAATAAAGAAATATAAACAACTTCGAACTTAACGAGTTCGCCCAAAGCATCTAGGTTAGTCAGATACTTAACAGAAGAGTCTACTAAACCTTAAAGCTCACCAAACTAGAAGTTCACCAAATGGCGAATTACACAAAATGTTATACTTAGCCAAGACAAATACATTACTTACTCATATCTATCCTTATTTTACCATCTAAATGCCAAACAGTAAACAAATACGGAGACTCCACCAGGCGAGTTGTTACACTTCTTTTAATTCATATTTAGTCCTTAGAACCTTGACCCATAGAGTAGGTGAATTGGCTGCAAAATTAAAAGCTAGTTTGAGCAATAAAGAGATATTATGAGCCCTCATTTGTCTTAACTCAATACTACCACAAGATCTAGGTTGACAAACTGATTTCCAACTCACTCGAGCCATCTTTTTCCCCTTAGTCGAATTCCCCTAAATAAATTTCCTCACTGTGCATTCAATTTCTTCACAAATCTCTTGCGAAATCAACATAGATTGCATAAAGTAGCTAGGAATCAAAAGCAAGACTAACTGAGCAAGTGTAACTCTTTCGGCCATTAGTAACATTTTAACATCCTAACTTTGTAACTTGGCACAGACCTATTCAACCACAAACCTCAAGGAAATGTTTGTTACCTTCTCATGGAAAAGTGGCACTACTAGGTAGATTTCAAGATTTGCCACTCTTTGAAATCCAATAACGTTGTTAATAGAATCTCTTAGCTCCTCCATTCCCCTACCTGAAAAGAAAACATTTTTCTTCCTCACATTGATTTTATAACTTAAAAGAGTATAGTATTGCTCCAAGATACTTTTAATTTCCTGGCCTGTTCAACCTTTGCCTGTCCAAAAATAATCAAGTCGTCTGCAAAAAATAAATGAAAAAAAGTTGGACCTGACTTGGATAATCTGATGGAACGCCAAAACCAAAAATTAACTGCTGAGTGGATACTATGTCCAAGTCATTCCATACAAAGCACAAACAAATATGGAAACAAGGGACACCCTTGACGAATGCCTCATATCGACCTGAATTTTTATGTTGGGACCCCATTCCACAAAACCTGCATGCACAAACTCGTAATAGCAGACATGATAACCTTACATAAAAATTTGAGAATACCTATTGCATTTAACGAGACTTTAATAAACTCCCAGCTAACTCTATCGTAAGCCTTCTCGAGGTCAATTTTGATAGCCATCCATTTATTGCTCTTTTCTTTACTCCTCATAGAGTGGATCACTTCTTGGGTAATAATAACATTACTAGTAATGTTTTTTTTCTCGCAATGAACCCCATATGCTCAAAAGCAATAATTTTTGGAAAAAAAAACTATAAATCGATTGGATATCACATAGTTTAGGCTCCTAAGATATGGCGCCCTTAGAGCTTTCTATTTGATTGTATCGAAAATCCTAATGAATTGGGATTTCCTTATTGGGTCAGGTCATTTCGGGGCAAGCGAATCATTTATGATAAAAAGGATGAGCTTCAAGAGAATGATTCGGCGTTCTTGCAAAGTGGAACCATACAGTACCATGCATGTGATAGATCTTCCAAAGAACAAGGCTTTTTTCGAAAAAGCCAATTCATTTAGGATCCTGCGGATCCACTCTTTTTCCTATTCAAATATCATCCCTTTGTCTTTATGTTTTCACACCGAGAATTCTTCGCAGATGAAGAAATGTCAAAGGGGCTTCTTACTTCCCAAACAGATCCTCTTACATCTATATATAAACGTTGGTTTATCAAGAATACGTAATTAGGCGAAAATGACCAACACTCTCCGGATTAAAAATATTTGGTATAAGGACTAACAGAGTGTTATTCAAATCCGAATCAATATTCTGACCAACAAAAACCTTCTAGAACCACTCGTAAATCGCCTCTCAAACCACATCCCATTGACTCTAAAAAAAATAGACATGAAAGTCATCACTACCTGGTGCTTTCAACGGGGTCATATAAAAAGAAGCAGACTTAATTTCGTCCACCGTGACCTTACAAAGGAAAATAATATCCTATGGTCAAGTCTCAGAAACATACTAGCTTGTAAGTCCCTAATTTTATCAAGTTTCTCTCCATACAATCTCTGAAAGAATCTTATTGCCTCTTGTTGCAACTTAGCTTCTTCAAAGATCCATTTCCTTTCCCCATTTTTAAGGACAAAGATACGATTAGATTTCATTCTCTACAACGTTCACTTATGGAAGAATATGGTATTTCAATCACCCAAATACAACCAATCACATCTAGATTTATGTTTCCATAGTAATTTTTCATGATGGAGAACCTCTTTTAACTCTTCCCGTACTTGTATTTCCCTTTGAGCCAAAGTATCACCACCTGGAAACTCAAAAGCCCTTTGTACACCAAACAATTCGTGTATTAAATGTTTTTTTATGTACACTAATATGACCATAAACGAACTTATTCCAACACTTAAAATTAACAGTGAAATAATCCAGGAACTCAGCCATACTCCCATTAATTTTCTAGTTATCTTTCACAAACTCAGCGAAACTCGGATGTTCAACCTAGCCTGCCAAAAATTTAAATGAACGCCTTCTAACAAAGAAAATAGTAAGGAAGAGAGGCCTATGATCTGATTTTAGCCTCCAAAGATGAGCCATCGTAGTATTAGGAAAGAACCTTACCCATGCATCATTACCAATAGCCCTATTAAGACATAAAAACACCTCTTCTCTATGACAAGTAAAAAACGGACCCTTCAAACCCAAGTCTTGAAGCTCAGCACACTCCATAAAATTCCCAAATAACAGGCATCATTTTCCTCTCGTTCGGCCCCCTTTTTTATCATTAGAAGAAAGCAATGCATTGAAATCCCCAATAGCAAGCCAAGAAATTATTCTAGATTGGATAATTGATTTTAACCCTTCTTGAAGTTTCTTCCTTTTCTGCTTGCCTGGGCTACCATAAGTGAAAACAACATAAATAGGATAAGCATACACCTTATCAAGAATCCGAATAAGGATAAACTGTGGATGATTACAAATTATTTCCATATGGATCGACTCTTTCCACCTGACCCAAATGCCACCAAAAAACCTATCTGCCTCAACCCGGTGAGAATATTAGAGACCCAACTTAATAATAATTTTGTCAACTGTACCACTACTAACTCTAGTTTCAAGAAAACTCACAGTGTCTAGCTTGAATTTCACTTTATACTCTCGAAAAATGCAAGGAAACTTGACACTGGCACAACCTTGAAAATTCAAGAGAAAATCGACAGATTCATAACTAAAAATAGTAAATTAAGAGAACTAAACATTTTTCTGTCTTGAGCTACCCATCTCCTCAACATGTGTCTTATTCGTACTTGGCCTAACGACATCAAAATCCTCCTCTATTTGAGAATTAATTAATTCTACCATAGAGTTCATTGTATTAGGCAGTGGAACTCAAGCAAATCCAGCTAACTTGAACCTCTCTCTTATTCCAAATAGCCCTAATTTCCTTTCATTCTGGCCAAGCTCATATTTTCCTCATGAAGTACGCATTTTGGATCACTATTGTAGTTTAATCCCACCTGTAACAACACCTCTTATTTTATTATTATGATTTTGATGACCATCAGTTTTTAAAAAAAGTAATTGTCGAATGTTTTCCTAACGTCAAAACTCCAGGACTTAAAGCCACAACATTTCTTGATGTTTCAACAAATATGGGATTAAAGTGGGAGTTTGAACCTTCAGGGACACTAGCACTCATTCAACCTCAATTAGGAATTAAATTATAAGGCAAATAAGATTCGGCTTCCCCTAATCGAAAAACACCAGCGCCTAAATAGTTGGGTTGTGTAACAGCCTGATTTTAGTTAAATCGGAATAGTGATTTTGGAACCACAAATTCGAGGTCATAAATTTATTTTAATACTATTTTTGGTATTTACAGCATGTGATTATATATGTGTGAAAGTTTCGTAAAGAAATTTTACTGTTTGAATGCTTAATTCGATAAAAAGGACTAAACCGTGTAAAGCATAAAAGTTGTGTTCTATAAGATAAAGGTGTCTAATAGCTATAGAACATTAAAGTAAAGGTTCTTAAGTGGTAAATAGGCCATTTGTGAGTTATTGGATGATAGTGAAATGGCTTTTGGTGTAATTACTAATGTTTTTAATGGTAAAATAGTAAATAAGTAAATTAATGATAAAATAAATAAAACCAAAGCTAAAATTTTGTCCATCATTTCTTTCTTGGCCGAATATTGAAGAAGAAAGACACCATTAATGAACACTTAGGGTTTGGCACACACATATCTTGATTAAGGTACGGTTTGAGCTCAATTTTTGATAATTTTTACGTTTTTGAGATCATTGCTTCCTGTTCTAGCTAGCCCATGCCCAAAATTTTGAATTGGCTGATGAATTTGTGAGTTGTCATTGATGATAGCTTGATTTTTTTGAATGTTTATGATGGAAAATGAATTATTGTTGATAGATTAATGTGTTTTGTAAAGTGATTTTTGACAAAAATGTCAAATAGGGATTAAATTGTGAAATATGCAAATTGAGTGGTTGAAATGTGAAATAAATGAAAGTTTTGGGTTGCTAGGGGCACTATAGTAATTCGGCTAAGCTTGGGTTACATTGAATTGTATGAATTTTGTGTTTTTGTGAAATATGGACTAAATTAAACAAATGTGAAACTTTAGGTGCTAAAGTGCAAAAATGTCCAAATAGGTATTTTTTGGATGAAATTGAATGAATAGGTGATTAAATGAGTTAAATTTAAATTCTTATAGATCAAGAAAGAAAGAAATTAGATTTAGATCGAGGGAAATCGAAAGTTGACGAGTAGTTAATCCGATCCGTTCGTTTCCGTACAAGGTAAGTTTATAAGTAAATAAATGTGTTTGAATTCAAATGTATATGTTTTATATATTGCTGAATTGATTTGTATATGGATATATATATTACCGAATTAATTTATATATAGATATATATAGCCGAATTGATTTGTATATGGATATACATTGCCGAATTGATTTGTATATGGATATACATTGCTAAATTGATTTGTATATGGATATACATTGCCGAATTGATTTGTATATGTATATATATTATCGAAATGATTTGTATATGTATACATATATATTACCAAATTGATTTGAGCATTAGATGACTATTTTCGTGCATGAATGGATTTAATTACGAAGTCGAAAGCTCCGAATGAACCTTAGGAAATGTATAGGATATTGATGTCATGATATTAGGACTTTCGAGGTGTGATTTCATGTAAGACAATGTCTGGGACATTGGCATCGAAGTGAGAAAACGTGTAAGACCATGTCTAGGACATTGGCATCGTATATGATTCGTATAAAACCCTGTCTGGGACAGTGGCATCAATATGTGTTAACATGTAAGACCATATCCGGGATATGGCATTGTACGAGCTTTATATGATTTATGTGTGTTCTTAACAATTCTGAATGTGAATTTGAGCTAAATGGTTCAGGTATGTGTGAAGTTATATGTTCATGAAATATTAAGGTAAGTTTAGTACTTAATGTGATAATATGAATTTATATGAGTTAGTTAAATGTATATGTGTCTGAGATTTATTTGAATTCAACCTAGTTGAATTGAATTATAAATATCATTGAGATGATTTATTTGCTTATGGCTTACTAAGCTTCCAAAGCTTACTTTGTGCATCCTTCCATTGTTTTATAGATATATAAATCTAGCTTGAGCTCGGGGATCGTCAAGGATTATCGTCACACTAACAATCGCCATTTCGGTATTTTGAAAGCTTAATATTATGACATATGGCATGTATAGACTATGACTAATTTTGAATTGTATAAAAGTTGCCATACGAAATGGCTTGTTAGAGATACTAATTTTTATGTATATTCGGTCATGTTATAAGTCTTTTGGGAAGTATGTTTCGAGGCATATATGTATGATAATGTTTGGTTATAAGATTCGGCTTGAGTAATGATTTACTTGGTGGATGTGTTTTGTTATAATGTAATATGATTCGATGTATGTTAGTTGGTTCAAAATTTGAATAGTAGAATGATTAAGACTTGGTTAAATTTCAGTGTATGAATTGTATTGTGAAATTGGTTTGGACGGAAAAGAAGTATGGTTTGTATATGAGATATGATTAGTAGACATGAATTGTGATAAATGACTGTGTTAGACTGTGTTGTGTTAGGTAATACCTTATAACCCTAATCCGGCGACGGATACAGTTTAGGGGTGTTACAGGTTGATTCAATAGTTCCATTTTATTGGCCACCTCTTATTCATTCAGCCTAGCTGGAATTACTGCCTTTTCCCCTACCCATTTATTACTTTTCTCACGGTCCAATGCATTTGATCCACTTCTAGTCATATTGGACTCGATCATTGGTCCATCAAGCCCAAAGCCCACTTCCTTTCCAGTTCTCCTATTAATTAAAACATTTGCCCCTTCCTTATCTTTAAACTTTCTTTCTCGATTCTGCTCCAAAGATAACCTAGAATTTTCCCCTTTATTAGTCGATAAATCAAACCTAAGATCTTTCTTGCCGCCCTCGCCATCAATTAAATCATTTAGTACCGAAAATATTGACACCGAACTTGCCTTGCCCGGATTTTTTGCCTTCTAATTTTGTCTATCCCTATTGTTACGCCTATTTTTCCTCTCCACTTGCATCCAGGGCCCGAACACTTCTTCTTCGGAAACTTCCATTGTGGTGGCTCCGGCGCCTAAAGGGATCTTCGATGATCCCCTCTCTTCCCTGTGAAATCAATTCTCAACCGTCTTAGTACAAACCTCTTTGGCATGCCCATATCTCGCACATGTAAAGCAGATCGTGGGTAAGGATTCGTAAAACACTTTTGAGTTTCCCTATTGATTTAAATCTGAGACACTAGAGGTTTATCTAAATTGACATAAACGAACATTCAAGCAAACCTACCTCTTGTTCTGTTGATTGTGTTTAGATTCAGTTTTGCTACCCTACCAACCAGACCCCCAATTTCACCTAGGATTTTCCTATTGTACAGATGTCCTGGGAGACCCAATAGTCTAATCCAAGTCAAAACAATACTAAATAATGTTTGGATCAGATTAAAATCCACCATCTATGGTTGAACGGTCAAATATTGACCAAATATAATTCACGATCCCTAGGTTAAGACTCTGTCAAAATCCTCACTGGACTGGAATTTCACGAAAAAGTAATCATTTCCAATGTCCATAATATGAAATGGGTTTCCACAAGATACTAATCCTGTTATATAGAACAACATATCCAATATTTCGACCCAACAGTTTGATTACCAAAGTCAACTCCATTTCCTTAACCAAAATTTGTTTGATACGATTTGAAAAATTAATCGACAGCATCCCATTGAGAGTAGATTTCATAACATCTCCCTCAAGAAAATCTAGATCTTTGTCCTCTGAACCCATCACGCCAAGTTCCTTCTCTGAATAACCAGAACCTATCCCTAATACCTTGTCCCTCCACGACACATTCAAATCCAGAACCTGATCCACCGCCATATTCGAGACTTCATCACCGCCCATATCCTTGAAGTTTCCATCTTCAAAAGAAAGACTCACAGCTTGGCCCAAATTCTCCCCTTTTATTTGTTTTTTAAGGCACCTTGTAACTTGAATTGGAATTTGGAACACAAGATTAGCTTTCAAGTTCAGTCAAATTTAAAAATTAAACATACCGAGGAAGAGGTAATTTAATTAGGCATCATTGATTAACATTAAAAAAAATAAACTAATTGAATATGTCAACATTAAACAGGGATTAGATTTAGGTGGGCCCAATAATACAAAACATGATGTCCCACCAAAATCACATTCTAACCACCATATCTTAGAACATGGGATTGGTACGATGCTCTAAACAACACTAGATATTCTCCGTACTCAATTTGTGATGCTTTTTTTTTTCATTTGACAAAAACGACCTTGAGCATCGGTTGAATAATTACGATTGAGGCCGAAGAGCATCGAACGGTCCATGAGGGATTGGGGCAGCAGCCGGAGCCCAAGGGTTGATGGGGATGGCCCTGTGGTGGGTTTGGGGTAGCTGATGATGGGATCTTGGATCAACGGTGGATGATGCACCCACTCTCTCACACGATGGGCACATGGTGAGGGTGGTAGGTGGGGTCATTTGCATGTAGAACTGCGGGGAAAGTTTCAGTGCTCTCAGCTCCTGAACTTCCTTCTGCAACCGCCTGTTTTCCTCCGTCAGATTCTCACAGCATCTCTTTAGGAACTCACAGTCAACCTCAGTTTGCTTCAGCTTGGTCCTGCAAAAAGAATTTTAAGAAGTCCAGTATTTAGTAAATAAGGTTACACCAGAAGGACATAACAGTAAATTTACTAACAAGGCAAATAGTTCTACCTCGCCCTTCTGTTTTGGAACCAAACTTCAACTTGTCTGGGTCGCAATCCCAGCTGCTTAGCCAAAGCCATCTTTTGTTTCTGTAAAGATACAAAACAGCCATCGTTTTATTAGCTTATTTACCATAAAAACCACTCCAAATATGTTCTGTTTGGTTACTAAGAAAACAGTTATAATATAACATCAAAGCTTGTGTTGGAATTACTTACTGGGTTCAGAGTGTTGTGTTCTTTAAAGCTTTCTTCAAGAATAGCAGACTGATCCTTCGAAAGTCTAAGTTTTTTTCTCGAAGCGTCACCATCTTCCTCGTCACTGATGCCACGAGAACAAGCTCTTTCAATATCAAGCTCATCTCCATTAGTGCCTTCCCTTTCGCTCCTTTTCCCACTCACACTCGATATCGTGCTGTTCGGAGATGAAACTCCAGCTTCTTCTTCGCAGTCGACCGTAGATGGCAATCTGTTCACGTCGATTCCTCTAAGAAATGATCTAGTCTCGCCTCGGAAAGATTCTGCGTTAGGATCTGCATGCAAATACCGTACTTTTTCAGATAAAAAATGGAAACTTTATCTGATTGTTGAAGAAAAGAAAAAGAATTTTCAGGCTTAGATCTAGAGAAAAGTAGCAGATTTTAGGGTGGGGGTCTGCATGTGAACATGAGAAAACGATTGTCAAAAAAGCTACTTCAAGCATGAGGAAAAAATTTTGGTTGGGTGACAGTAGAGCATTGAAGGACGAAAAGAAATTGATTTCTTTAAGGTTTATTTGGTTCTCGGGAAACCAAAGGGGGGAAAAAAGAAGAGAGTTAAGAAACAAACCTGAAGGAGCAGAAACATCGTTCCACGACGATTTGTGAAAGGCTGTAAACCCAGAAGGGACCGAAGAGCAAGAATCAACGGAGGAAGGAAGCAAAGAAGGCCTTAGATTCAGCTGCAAGGAGTGGTGATTCTGAGGAAAACCCAAACTAAGACTCAAACCCAGATCTTCTTTTCCCACCATCATTTTATATTATTTTCTCTTGTGCCAAACAAAGCTTCGTTCTTCTTTTCCCTGTATGAAAAAGGGTGAGAAACAGAGAGAGAAAAAGGAGAGGAAAAGACTTGGGCTTTGTTAAGGGAGAGAGAGAGAGAGAGAGGTGAGGGGGGAGAGGTGATGATGGGTTGGGGATGTGAGAAAGGGGGGTATTATATAGAAAGGAAAAGAATGGAGTGCAAGTGAAAGTTCGATGATGACTTGCTGTCATTCAGGAGGCCAATTATCTGAATCATGGCAATTTGCTCCCCAAAATAATACCTACCCCTTCCCCCTATGCTCCTTTGTCTCACTTTTAACCTTTTTTAACCATTTACCTTACTAAATGCTCTTTATTATATAAACGTTATGCATTTATGTATTATCTCATTAATAAGTAAATGAGATTTTATGAGAATCATCATTCTTAATGTTTGCTTTTATATATTGTCTAATCTTTGACTTGTTAATTAATTATCTTCTTACCTAATTAACTTTCCATTTCGTTTCTAACGGGGGTGGCATTTACCACGCTTTGGTGGCCAATTAAAATCTTGACCAATAAATGCATTAATAAAGGCATGATTCACTACTTTTGAGTCTTATAAATGTAGTAATCTCCTTTTAATTCAATACAAAAATCTCATTATAGATTCCATCTTTATATTTTACAAATGTTTACGCTAAATTAATTTTGATTTTTGTTAATTCCAAGTGTATAAACTACTAAGCTTCTCAGCTTTCTTTATAAAGTAGAGGGATTCAATGAAGGTTCATGTATTAAGAGATAAATTGTATTTTATCTCATCTATTAAAAAAAAAGATAAATTAGAATTTTACATTAAAATTAAATTGGTCATTTTGTTAAAAAATTTTTCAATTTTCTTGTTAACCCGTTAGCATAAGATACAGATGACACTTTTTAATTACTCAGGTTAATTTTTAATAGTAAAATAAATTACTTTTTTTTATTTTCTAATTTAATATCTAAGGACTAATTTATGTAAAAATAAAAATGGATAAAGTTTTGTAAATGGGAAAAGAAAATTTTAATGGCGAAATGTTTTGGCAGCACCAAACAAACCAACCAACTAAAAAAATTTAAATGCAAGCAGATTTTAGTCTAATTATTTGTGTTTCCGAATCCCAACCAAAAAGACCAGACCAGCAAATATTATGATATCATCCCTGTGGGCCATATCTCCCCCCTGAACACCCCTCTCAACCAACGGCCCTGATCCCACCTTCCATCTTCATCAATCACCCCCTCTGATGCTGTTTTTGACAACCATCAAATCATGAGTGGACGGTGATGATTGGAGCCAGACAGATCAATTTGATTCATTTTTTACAAATTTTATCAAAGTAGGGCCCCGCATTCCCCCAAAAACAAAAAAAAAAAATCTAACATCTACCACGAGAGATGGAAGACAATGGTGTCGCTTTCTCAACCTTTTGTATTAAAACAAAAACTCTTTCTTGTTTGACGCGCATCGTGCTGCGTATGTGTCACGCTCGCTTGCGTGATGGTGACGCGCGTGGGATGGTGGTCCTTAATCTTTGTTGGTGACTGTCATATAAAATGGGCTTCGTGATATCAATTATTGATTTTGGCATATTCTCTCCATGGATCATTAGGGAGTTGAAATAGAGATGTTTTATGGTGCATTTCGAAAATTGTTTGTTTTTGTGCAAAGATGGGAATTTCTAAATTTCAAGATGTCCAATGTATTTTCCACACATCTTCCTATTAATAAATCAGGTGGTGGATATGTCCTTGATTCTACAATTTTAACTTGTTACCATTATATCTAAGTATCTCGCTTCATAACCTTATTATGCCAATCACTTATGTATTTTCCTACTCAAGCCTCGTAAAATTTTCTATCATTTACAAGAATAACTTCAATCCTCATCCAATCACCCATGCAGTATGGCACTTTTAACAAATGTTCGTGCTAAACTCATTTATATAAATCACTTTCTGTCACCACAAAAAAAATCAAGTCCCAAACCTCCATAACCTCCTATAATAGTTTTACGAAGTGCTTTAATTTAATAAACAATGTTTTTAGAATCAAATCAGTGGCCAATCTAATTGGTTCAATTAAAAATTTAAAAAGCAAAATCATTTTAATCATCAATTCAAATAATTTATTAGAAAAATTCAATCAAATCATATTTATTTTCAATCTAGTTCAATTCAATTTCTCCAAACATTGTACTAACAATGATAGAGTAGAGGACTTGGATTTTAAAGGGATGGTGGAGTGTAGTTGGCAGGAGTGGAAATGGAAGGGGGAGGTTGTCTTATTACTGAAAATTGGCAGGTATTCCAAATCATCATTTTGGCACATTAGCTGAGTTATATTAGCAAGTCAATATCAAAGAGTGTAAGAAGGCATGTGAAAAAGGAAGGGAGACAAGGGAGAGTGGAGATCACGTGGTGGGAGAAGGAAAATGATGGAAATAAAAAGAAGCGTGGAAGAGAAAACCTCTCTTAACTCACGTGGACCAACATGTCTTGCATGGGGACACGTGCTCATGTGGACCCCTATTCCAATGTATTTTAATATTTACCCACACGGTCGTGCGTGTCACTGTGTCCCTTCACGCCCCGACAACTCGCTCCTCACAATCATTTGAACCTCCCTCCCCCTCCACGCGCCCTCAATCGCTTATGCATTCTACGCTCCCCCCCCCAAACTAACCATTTTTAACCTCTGTAGCCAGCTTCACGCGGCGTCACTTGGGCCTCCATTTCCTCCTTTCAGCTGCAACCGTTACTATTGAGACTGTCTCCAACTCCTTTTCATCTCGCTTGACTTGAAAATTACTTGATTGCCATTTCATAATAGATTGACCAAAATGTTCCTCCTGTAATGATCTAATCACTGGGTTTATTAATTCCAAAATATCATTCGATAATGCCTAAAAACGATATCTAGACTTTTTTTTCTCTAAATTTAAACAAATAAATATTAGAGTGATTTTTTAATTGGATTATCTCACAATACTAATAAAAATAAATAAATGTACTTGATAGATCCTTTTATTATAAAGATTTGATTAAATTAATTTCTTTAACATTAAATTAATCAATTTAATTTCAATACTATTAAAAAAACAAATAAAGTCAAATTCCAACATATTTAACATTTACTGTTTAAAAAATGTCATTTGTTGTTTAATCTAATTATAAAATGAAAGCTTTTTTATAGTTCTACCAATATTTTACTAAAAGTTGAACTACAAATGAAATATGTATATAATTCGTTTCATTTTTAAACCGTAAATGTTAATTTTGTGCGGCTCCAACAGGTTCAGCTCTGTTGGTGTTATTTGGTTTGGAAGGCATCCGCACAACATTCATTTATGATATTTTATTGATTTTTTTTGTGATAAATTTATCAATTATTATATGATAATTTTTTGGAGAGATTTTAATATTATTTTTTGGCTCCAATCTATTTTTGGTAAAAATTATTTTGGGATATTTTCTCTCTCCATATCTCGAGGAGAAACTTGTCTTAGGGCCAGTTCTTCATTGCTTAAAAAAAGCACTTCTGACTCCAAAAGCACTCAGAACAAGCTACTTTAGACTGAAATTTTTAGCTTTTCAAAAGTGCTTTTCAAAAGTACTTTTAAAAAGAACAAGCTAAAAATTTTAGCTTTTCCTCTCCCAAAAACACTTTTGGTGCTTAATTACTTTTTCACCCCTCCAATAACATAATACTTTCCTTTTTTTTTCTTGGTGCTTAATTACAAATGTGTTAAAATCATTAATTAAAAATAAAAAAATTTAAAATAATAATTACAAATATTTAATAGTTATATTTAAATATTTAAAATATAGCTTATATATTCTAATTAAATTTTTATAAATAATTAATATTTATTGCTTAAAAATATTTAAAATTTATATTTCATATATTAAAATATTAACAACAAGTTATAATAATTTTTTTATATTCTTACTAAAATATAATAATATTAACTAATTTAAATATTATTTAAATGCATATTTGTTACTTGATAATAACATATCTAAAATTGACATTTTATTTCTCAAAAGCACTTTTTGACAGCAATGCTAAACACTCAAATTTTAAACTAAACTTTTCAAAAGCACTTCTCAAAAGTACTTTTCCACAGCACTTTTCCACACAACTTTTCAAAAGCAATAAAGAACTGGCCCTTAATGGGAAGTTGCAATTATCCTGCCTTTTGTAAATACTCTTTCATATCAAGGTTGATCTTTACTGTTGCATTCCCAATTCAAGCCAATAATGTTTGTTTGCTACTTAAGTTCTTTGCCTATTCAAACTTGATCTGGCATAATTTGTTGTGGCAAATTAGGCTCTTTTCATCACTTAATGAGTTTATATTCAAGTGATTTTATATATTTTGTTTTGTTTTTAGAAGTAGTTAGTTTTAAATTTAAGTTTAACAAAATGAGCTTTTAGTATTGTTTTATGACTTGCTAGGCCCATTCAAGCCTAAAGAGAAACTAACATGTTCATTAAGTATGCAAGAAAATATTTTTGGCTGATGAGTCAGTGGACTGCCCTAGATGTTACAACATTTAAAGGGAATGTTGCAACAACGAAGTAAGCTTCAAGATTTAGTAGAATTTCAAACACAACTCCAAGAGGTGAGCTATTAGAGGCAGTGTCACGACATCCACAAGCCAAAGTCGTGACATCCAACTTTGAGTCCAAAGGGAGAGTAGACTACCATCAAAGTCGCAACACCATCTATAGGGTGTCGCGACACCAGTCTAATGAGGCCCATTTGAATGTCACGATTATTTTCGTCCGCACAATCATAATTAACCTGTTACACAACTTGTAATTGATCTAGTTGGGTCATCTAACTCAAACATTATAAATATTAGATCTTAGAACCTAATTAAAGGGGTTTAGTTCAACATTTAAACTTTAGATTTTTGTTCTTAGTTAAGGTTTAGTTTTATTTTTTATTTCTTTTCAATTGTAAACGTTTATTTTCAAATTCAATACCAGTTCGGTTTTATTTTTTTTCTACATTACGTTTTTGTTATTTTCGCTTTCACTAAAATCAACAATCAATTGAGGGTTCAAGATCCAAGTTACAAATCAAGATCTTCATGTTTTGAGCAATCTTTCCTCTCTTCTTTTTATCTTTGCATCCATTCGCATGTTTAATAATTTGATAGGAGAGTTTGCATCTAGAATGACTCGGAACTAAACCCTAGGAAGGTTGGTGATCTGAAGTGGGATTGATTAGCTTGGGTTAAGGGTTTCACATCCAGATAGTTGGATTAGGTTAAGAGGATTGAACCATAAAATTGAAGACCCTAGGAAGTCACTTAGGTAGATAAGACCGAAATGATAGTATGCTTGACATTAACTTAATCTAACCCGGTTTAATTTATCAGGTCTAAAGATAAGTAAATTAAGTCAATCAGTTAATCTCATTATAGGACGAAAGGTATTAATTAGGTTAGTTGTTAGCTAATTAGTGAAAGGCAAGTACACTTATAAAGCAATAGTATAGCTATGGTGAGTAGGGAATATCATATCCACGAGGACTAAAAGCACTAGTAACTACCGTCTTCTTATTATCTAACCGACAAATTAGGGTGATGTGTTTTAATCTAAAATTACTAAAGTAATTTAACTAAGAACGCAACAGAGAATGAATTGAGGAAATAATCGAATATTAACCAATGAGATAGACAATACCTAAGAAAGAATCCACCTAGACTTCACCTTTTATTATGAATCTGAATTAAATGATTTATTCACTTGTGTCTTGATCCGTAGAAATCCCTACTTTATGTTAATATCTCGTTCAAGAGTAAGAACAACTGACTCTAGGTTGATTAATTGAAATCTCTTTCTAATTAAACCCCCTATCGTCGCATTAACACGATCTATGGATTCCCTATTAGATTTGACTTTAATCCGGTAGATTTATATCGTCCTATTTCTAGGATTGCATGCAACTCCACTCAATTATGCTAGATTTACTCTTAAATAGGGACTTTTGCTCCACTGAAATAAGTACATTAAACATGAATTAACATCCCAAAAATATTAAAACAAGAAATAAGCATACATAATTGAGAACAAGAATCAAGTATTTATCGCGTAAAAATAGAAATCAAATAAGAGGATCCATCATAGGTTTCATCCTCCTTAAGTATCTAGGGAATTTAGTTCATAATCCTGACTAGAAACACTTCAAAGTCAAAATAACCATAAGACATAAGAAAACTTAATAAAACTTTGAAAGAAATTAAACTGAGATCTTCAATCTTGATGAAGATCCGCTTCCGAGTTGATTCTGATGGTGTTCTTCGAGTGTTTTCTTCAATCTTCTCTGATTTTCCCCTTATGTCTTCTTCTAATGGGTATTTATAGAGTTTAGAATGCTCATAAACCCTAAAAATTAGGTTTTTCTGCGTATTTGGGAAGTAGGCTGCAAAATCGACATGGGTTGGCACATGGGCGTGCGGCTCTTGAAAACAGCTCTATTTGTCCTATTTTAGCTCGTTTTTCGCTCCTTTCGCTCTCAAATGCTCTCCTAAGTATAGAAACATGAAATTTAAAGGATTAGGAGCATCAAATTCACTAATTTTCATAATTAATTGTCTAAAAACGTATTAATAATGAGATTAAAATATATTACTTTTATAGCTTATAAAATATCCTCACACTTACGCGTTTGCTTGTCTTCAAGTAAAATCCTCAACTATCATTAAAAATATTAATCTTTTTCAACTAATAATTCTCATCAATAATGTTTCAAAATAATTTACAAATAATCATACATTGACAATTCAACTAAAAGGGCACTAAAGTCTCAAACAATTCAAGTCAAAAAATTTTAAAGCACGAAAATATAGGTATTTCTCCTTATCTAAGTAATTACCTTTAATTCAAAATCGACAAGAATTGACATCCTCACTAAAGATTCACTCAAATTACTCAAAGTGTTTAAGGTTCAAGAATAAGCATTCAATGGTCAAACAAGAAAATTCATTACCATAGGCTTGCATGAAAATCGAACCTCCACCACTATAAAATGATATAATACACAAATCAAAAGGTTTTTAAAAAGCTGTAATGGGGCTTAGGTTAAGGGTGTGGAGAGAGGCCGGAAAAGTTGGTTATAATCGAGATCAAATTGATAAATTACCAAACTAGAAAAATTAAACAAATGCTAAATTAAAAACAAGCATAAATCAAGAATTATTCAAGATAAAAATGAGCTTCTTCTCAAAATATAAATTTAACTGTTCAAGCTCAATCAACATAGAACTAAATAATAATCAATATTTTTTTAAAATTTTTTTGTTTCTCTTTTTTTTCTAGAACAATCAGCAATAATTCAGCAAATCAAACAAAAGAGTATAGTTTCTAGAACAATCAGCAATAATTCAGCAAATCAAACAAAAGAGTATAGTTAGACAACTAACCAAATCAAATCTCGACAAAAAGGGAGCCAATAAAAAGGGAAAAATTTTCAATGAACAAAAAATGAGTTATGGGTTAACATAAATAGGTAAATCAAGAGATGGTGTGTTAGGTTCAATGGGGTTCACCAATGGTTATTTATATAGGTAGGCTTTTTATGAGATAAGTGGGTTGAAACCTAAGTGTCTTTATCATCTCGGTATATCAAATCAAAGGTGTGGTCTCGACATGTATAATCGAAGCAAGTTCTAGAATAAGAAATCAAATTGACACACTTATAACCAATAATAAAATGAGTAAAAAAATGTATGCTCTAAAGGCTCAAAATCTCACAAAAAATCATGATTTTTGATGTCAAACCTGCAAATTTAAAACTTCAAGATAATACCTCAATTCAGGGAAACAACCTAAAATTTTTAATTCTGAAAATAAACTTATCATGATTGATTCTCTAATGTCTTAAAATTTAAATCAATCAATGCACAAATATCTACAAATTAATCCAAAACACATCAATAAAAATCCCAAATTGACAAAATTCATTCTAATGGAAGTAGGAGAAAACTACTTAAACACAAGAATAATTCAGAGATTTTCTAATAGTCATATAAATAACCTCCCCACACTTAAGATGTACATTGTCCTTAATGTACAAACATATATAATCACAGTGTATGCAGAATATCATAAGATAGGGAGAAAACTGAAATTGCCTTGAATATTGGATGAAATAGCCAGACTGGTGAAAAGCAGAATTGTAGGAAATTGAAAGTGAAGTGCAGGACTTTATGCAAACTAAGAAGAAAATAAACACAAATAATGAAGAAGATTAAGAGGTTACAATTCAATTAAAAATAACCATAAAAATAAAAATAAAACATAGTTCAAAAGATAATAAATGAAATAGGTCTAAGAAAATAAAAATAAAGCAACTAAAAAAATAAAGATAAAGATAAAATTAAAATATAATAAAATAAAAGGAAATAAACTCAAATATACCAATAAACTTAAAGGTAATAATAAAAAAATAGTAAAAAAATACTAAAAATAATAGAAATAGCATGAATAAATTAAAATTAAATTAAAATCTAAGTATAAGAAAAATAAAAAATAAGAAAAAAATAAAACAGATAAAATAAATAAATAATAAACAAATAAATAAAATAAAGAAAAGGGTAAAATGGGAAGATCGATGGAAGACGGTGGCCGGAGTTACGACAACGGGTCATGCGTGGGAGGCGGTTTCGTGCATGGGTAGGGGCAGGGTTGGTTAACTATAGGGAAAAGGGAGAAGAGGTGGGTGATGGGGGCAAAAAGGGGTGGCTTGTTTGGGAAAAAGAAAAAGACATTGAGAATGAAATTTTAGGGTTTGGGCCACACGACCGTGTGGAGTATTTTTAGCCTGTGTGCAATTAAAAATTAAGCCCAGTCTTCACACAGCCTCAGACACGCCTGTGTGCCCAGGCCGTGTGTATTTTCTTTCGCTTATCCCACGCCCATGTGAGATCCCACATGCCAATGTGGCTTAGCCGTGTGTGATCTCCTTCTCTTCTTCCATGCCCATGTGAGATCTTAGACGCCCGTGTGGCTTGGCCGTGTCTCCTGGCCGTGTAACTCTCTGACTTGATTTAAAATTAAAAAGAATTAGCTCTAGGGTTTAAGTGTCCTAGGCCGTGTGGACCAATTTAGGTCGTGTAACCTTCGAATTTTTAAAAAATTAAGTCCCAAGACTCACACAGCCAATGACACGCCCATGTGTCCAAGCCATGTGGGTCACATGGCCATGTCGCCAGGCCATGCAACTCACTACCAATTGCTCCTTTATGCACACGGTGTGGGACACGCCCCTGTGTCCAGGATGTATGGGTCAAAAACATATTTTTTTAAGATTTTAAATTAGCATGCAATGGAATTAAAAGAATTAGAAAAAGTTAAACATTCGGGTTGCCTCTCGAGAAGTGCTTATTTAAAGTCTAAGCTCGACTTACCTTATGCACACGTGGTCATGGTGGTTCGCGGAGCCAAAAATCTTCTTTCTCGTTATCGATTCTATTATCAAAATAAGGTTTAAGTCGAGTACTATTTACCTTAAATGTGCCAAATTCAAAATGAGTTACCTCGACTGTACCGTATGGGAAGACGTTTAGTACTGTAAAAGGGTTTGATCCGTTTGCATCAAGCTCTGAAGTGGCAATTCGTGGATCTGTTTTCTCTAACAATACCTTGTCCCCAACCTTAAATTGGTTCGTTCCATTCATAGGCTCCTCATGGCGTCATTTCGGCTCTTCATCAAACTTAACTTTTGGGTTGTGTTGACATTGTGGAATGTATCTAGTCCATCAATGAATATCATATTACTTGAGAAAACATATTTGGAGAATCGGATCAGGTCTTGCCTATCTAATCCCTTAGATCAAGGATATTAGAACGTTGATATCTTAGTTGCCAAGAGTCCTTGTTTACTTTGTTTATTATTTTTCTATTGTATGCAACTTGGTTAGTTGTTGTTTTATAGGGACTGATATAGATCTTCGTTATGTTAGCAAGTCTTGAAAAACACTATATAATTGAGAGACTTGTATAGGTTATTGTACAAAGATTTGAGAGCACTTAATTTGTTCAAGTAAGGAACATTATTTGTGAGAGTGCATTTGATTGTAAAACTTGTGTTGTGGTTTTACATGCTAAGTTTACAAGAGTAAATTTAGTGGTGAGAGTATGAGTCTTCTAGAAGACAAAAGTGAAGAAATTGTCACGAGGTATTTTAGATTTAGGTTCACTTGTTATAAGTATTGAAAATAATAGATATTTCTATCTGAGCTAGACTCTATAGACATAAGTAAACCGAATTACATAAACAAACTTTGATATCTCCTATTTTTATTATTTGTTTCGCAGTAGCTTGTATTTGTAATGGCTTTCAGGCCAATAGATCTAATAAGAAACAACTTTACAAAGGTGTGAGTTGAGAGTAATTTGTTAATCCTCGTAATTTAAAAGCAATGGTGTATTATGTTTTTGAGTTAGAAAAATAATTTTGTCTTCGGTTCAGTCCCACGAATCACAGGCCATCGGTGGTTGCATCGTGGGATGAAATGGAAAAGGCAGAATGATGTAAATCATTGGTTAGAAATATGTCATTCAATTGATTGGTCCAATCAATCTCCTCAGCTTGATCATTGACCGTCGAAGGGGCTTAATTTTCTAAAATACTACTTCATAAGCATATAGAAATATAGACATCAATCATTTCAACCTTTTCCCAACCATATAAATGTAAGCTACCTAAGAGAGACACCCACTTATGAAATTCATGATGATTCCACCTTTAAGGATGGAAAAAGAAAATGTTGAACTATTTTCTTTAAAAATATAATTAATCTTAAGAATTTTAATTGTTGTCTACCGACGCCGTTTAATTTAATCTATAACCTATGCTTGATCGGTGATGGGAAAGAAAGTCCATGGTATGATGGGGGTCATCATTTGTTTTGACATTCTTTTTCATTTTGGCTCACAAATTAACCTACATGTTGTAGGGACCTAAGCGAATCAACTCATTTTGTCTTTGCAATCAATGGCATTGCTTAATTTCTAAAAGAAAAACTCAACTCCCTTATCACTCTTATTCTATGCATGTGCATGTTACATAATTATTGTCTCACACTTCCTACATTCTTGCCTACCCATACTATACTCATTGAGTGCCTTCTATATCATTCTTTTCCTTACATCCAGGGCCGCACCAGGAGAGGCAGAGGTTTCGCCCTCTCAATAAATAGTAAACTATAATTTTATTTTTTTTAAAAATTTATAATTAATTTAACACAATTAAAATGTTTTAGAGAAAAGAATGTAATCCGAAATTTTGAGAATGACAACACATGGTTTTAACCATATGCTCCCTGTTGGCAAAACAACGAATTATTGGTGAGTTTGGGAGAAACAAGCATGTAACTAATGGCTAAGGTCGCTATTGTTTGAAGGAAAAACTGGCATTGGTTTTCAACTTTTTGGATTAACCCCCCCAAAAAGAACAGAAAATAAAAAATCCAAAGATCACGCGCCGCAACATCACACAATCTAAACCCTCCATCAGATGTTGTGAATGAATCAGACGGATGAGAAGAAAAGAGTACGTGGGGTGATTAAAAAATAATTGAAAGAGGGGCCCGACATGATGTCGGGTGATGATTGAAGGTGTCCCCACGTCATCTTCTCCTTCTTTCATTTTAATTTGCCCCCGCCAGTTGCCGGTACGAGGCTCTTTCTTCCACGTGAATTTGGTCCCTCTTTCTTCCTTTCCTTTTTGTCTTTTCACATTATAAGGCTTCCACAAAGAAATTGTTTTTTTATTTCAGTCAATACGTCCTATAATCACAAGTAATGATGTCTGGTAGGAACGAAATTAAATGGTATGTTTTTATTATCATTATTACTTTAAAATCTTTTAAAATATGAAAAAATTTAAATAAAAAATTTCCTATTTTAAGAAATTCGGGCCGCCAACCAACCTGGCTTTGCCACTTGTATACAATTTCTTCTACTTAAAATTTATTTCTTGCTTTCTGTTACTTTACCAATAAAAGAAAATTTTTCTATAATTTATATATCATTAAAAAATGTATACAAGAGTAGTGTTATTTAGGTTGGGAGTGGACGTAATAAAACTATGGAAGAAGTTAAGTTTCACTCCATTCAATCACTTGATATTATTTAAAAAACTTGTGAAATATCCATAAAATCTAAATTAGGCCAAATTACCATTAATAAATGGTATTATCATTATCCAGCAATCAGATATGGATGGGGTACCCTTTTCTTTCAATTTGTCCCATGTGATTCTCACGTGAACAAGCCCCCCCCCCCCAAGTTGAGTTGAGACTAGACTTGCCATTGTCCCCTTTAATGCCATCGTTAATTGTTCAATGCTTTGTTGCTGGTGAATATATGGTTGGAATTTCAGCTCCCAACTTTATCACAACTCTTTTGATAGACTCTTTATACATATCGAATCATGTTTTTATTAATTTGGATGGTTGCTGAAGATCCAATATTGAAAAACTTTCACCTTCGCCGACTATATATCCAAATAAAACAGTACGTCCTTATCAAATAGAATCTAATACACTTTCCATCTTTTAGTTACCAACTTGATAGGCCATCAATGCCCTCTCCACATCTAATATCAATCACAATGCAAGGCTCTCATTCTTTTGCGGGGGAGGAGGCGGGTCACCCTTTTTACTCATATCACAATTGATTTTCAGTTTGATTAGTCAGATAACTAAATTGATAAAAAAAAATTGTAAATATTAAGGACTAAAAAAATTATTTTACCTTTTAGCTTTAACTATAAAATTAAACTAAACCAAATTTTTTAAATAAAAAAAAAAGAGAGAGTATAGAATCTCAATGTTACAAAATTAAAATTCAACAAAAAAATAGTTCTATTATTTGGTTGTGGCTAGAGATAAAAAAACAAAACTAATTTCTGCTTCTATTGATTATATGCATTGTCATGTTTAATTTCATTACCCCATCATCGCATGATTGTGAATATCTTATAAATTGATTTTGCTGTTGTAATATATAAAAATAAATTCCACAGGCTAGCCCAGGCTTATGAAGTTGAATCCTCTGGTCAAACCTCAAATATTTTCAAAAATAAAACCCTAATATATTTTAGTTGGTCCCTCGTGCAAATGGGTTTGAATAATATTTGTAGACGAATCTGGAAATCTTCCTCATTATTATATATAACTGCCCATCATTAGGTTCAAAAACCTTAATAGAGATTGATCTCATTCTCTTGTACTTACATTTTCTATTTAACTCCAAATTGCTTGTGAACTGCGACCACTTGCACAGCAACAAGCAAATTGCAATTCCTACTTTATTTATTTAAGGAGTTAAAACTAGAACTATATATTTGATTTTTCCTGTTTTACTCTCATGACATTAATGGGAAATTCTAAGTTGGAAACAGCTTGCATTATTGAACTTAAAGTCATAGAATGATGCATCTTTCTAACTAACAATGATTGTAGAGTTAAAGGTATATATATATTAATTTCATTTTTAGAAGCTTCATTCATAACATAATTGAACAAGATTGGGTATACTTTTGAAAGAATATGTATAATCACTAACCCTAACTTATATGCAAAAGTTAGATGCTGATTCAACGTTAAGATGCTTAAATCGATTGAGTTACTATCAATTTTTCTTAGCATTTAAATAATTAATCATTAGCAACTAATTATGCATTAACCTAGGTTCGGGCAAGTTGCGTCTCAATTATTACCACTCATGTGGGATTTTACGTGGCGCACGAATTTTCATGCAACCGACGGACAGCAAAGACACGTGGATCTGGTTTACTCACACGTGCACTTTCGGACAAAGTTACCTTGCATTTGCTGGATCCTAGTCAACGGTCAAACCCAAATCAGTATTTGCCTTGCTACTAATTTGAACTGTATGTACCGTTTCCTCCCACCTTCAATACCGGTTCCCTCGGTGACCATACTTACAAACATCTCCCACCCGTTGGATGATCAAAAAAGATTGAATCCCGGCCGTAGATCATGTGTTCCCTCACACGTGCATGTGAAAACCCTAATTTCTCTCCACTAGAAAGTGGTTTAAGCTTTAAAACTGTAAAGCCAGCTTCTTCCCGCTTTGCTTTTCAGTAATTCTGGTTTGCAGTGGGTCCTGCATGTCGTCCAACCTGACCGGATGAGCTGGTCACCATGTGATTTAACTGCTAATCAAATTATATTTCTTGTTTTAGTCGGTTTTTCAGTTAAACTCCGAGTTGTAATGCATGTGTTAGATGTACGGATCAAGTATATTGACATGTCTATCCTTGTTCAACCAGGACTGACTACTTATTATAATGATTTTTTTTAAAAAAAAAAAAGAAGAAGAATCTGAATAGTTTAGAGGATTTTATGTGGGAAGCATGTTTGGTTGGTGGAGTTGCAATATAATTGGGAATGACAAAGGAATATGATGGCACATGATGATTTAATCATTTAAAATAAACATTAGTATATAGGAAGGTTATTATTAGCTTCAACTTACCTAATCATGTGATTAACATCCAATGATGAAAATGGGTTTCCATCCATAGTATTATTAGATGAATCCACTTGAAGAATATTAAAACATTAAACCCCACAAATCCATGCAAAACCCTTCCTTTATTAAATAAGCTAAACCCATGATTTGTAGTAACCAAAATATTTGCTTGGTTGTAAACGACCCTTTGGGATTGATATTTAAAAAAAGAAAAAAGACTGGATTTGGGGGAAGGACATGGCCTACTTGTAGTATTAAAATTGGAGGAGACAGTGTTAAGCTGGCATGAAGCTTTTCTGTTCAAGCTTTATTTGGAGAGATTGATAGTTAGGGTTCCCAAAATTGAATGGTATTTAAAAAAAGAAAAAACCTTTATTCATATATTGTTTAACTTTTCACTCCTTTTCTTGTATTTTAATATACCATTCTTTATTTAAGAATATGGGAATTTGTATGAACTAGATACTGATTTAATTAAGAATATATTAAAATGTCATTCTATATTCTATAAATAGAGGAAATCTCATCAACCCTAGTATATTGAGATGGATGTTGGTTCCAACTTCCAATATGTTTAATTTTTTTTTTAAATCATATGTCTTCCATGAACAAAAAATAATAATAATGAACATTTTTAAGTGTACGTATGTGACAATTTTAGAAAAAAAAAGGTAAAATTCCTATCTATACTCCAAAGTTTGTTGTTCCAATAGGGTCGGAAGCGTGTAAATTATTGTACTAAAAAATCACACAAAGTTCAATTCCCAGGGAAGAGAGGTGGATCACATGAATCTCTTAAATACCAAGTCTTTCCTTAGACAGAATATCCCTTCTATAGTAATTTAATAGCACAATTAATGTTGTACTAAACTTGCACCACTTTGTATTGTTTGCCATTAATGTTGTCTCCCATTAATGTTAACAATCTCCACCTTGAAGATTTGATTAGGATAATCACATCTTCACACACTTCCTTCAACTCCCCAAATTCGATAAAGCTATCTTTTGTAGTGCCTACAAATGCACTCTCGAGCGCCATACACCTGAAGGTGCTCAAATTCTCAGGATGTTAATCAAGTTCAAACAATGATTAAACTTGATTGTTGTTACCACCTTGGTCATCATATCTGCGGGATTATCTGCTGTCGGAATCTTCTGAAGTAGAATTTTTCCTTTTTCAAAGACTTCCCGCACAAAGTGATATCTTACGTCGATATGCTTGGTTCTTGAATGATAGACTTGATTTTTCGCTAAATGAATAGCGCTCTGACTGTCACAATATAAACTTATGTGACTTTGAACAACTCCTAAGTCTTTCAACAATCCATTAAGCCAAATAGCCTCCTTAACAGCTTCTGTAACTGCCATATATTCTGCCTCTGTAGTAGACACAGCTACTGTAGACTGTAAGGTAGACTTCCAACTCACTGGGGCTTTCGCAAGAGTAAACAGATACCCCGTAGTTGAACGACGTTTATCTAAATCACCAGCAAAGTCGGAATCAACATATCCAACTACAAACTGACCAAGTGCTTCATCCTGTTCAAAAATTAAACCAACATCTACAGTTTTTCGAAGATACCGTAGAATCCATTTCACAGCTTGCCAATGTTCTTTTCCAGGATCATGCATATACCTGCTCACAACTCCAACAGCTTGTGAAATGTCAGGCCTCGTACACACCATCGCATACATCAAACTCCCAACTGCATTAGCATATGGGACTTTCGCCATATATTCTCTTTCTTCTTCAGTTTTCGGAGATAATTGAGCACTAAGTTTCAAATGAGAAGCAAGTGGGGTACTTACATGTTTTGTGTTTTCATTTACACCAAAACATTGTAATACCTTTTTCAGATATTGCTTCTGATTTAAACAGAGCTTGCCTCTCGGTCTATCTCTACTTATCTCTATGCCGAGAATCTTCTTGGCCTCACCTAGATCTTTCATCTCGAACTCTTGATTCAACTGAGCCTTCAGCTTATCTATCTCATTTTGGCTCTTCGAAGCGATTAACATATCATCAACATATAAGAGTAGATAAATGAAAGATCCGTCATGCAGCTTCTGCAAATATACACAATTGTCATATTTGCTTCTTGTGTACTTCTGCCTTCTCATAAAGCTATCAAATCGCTTGTACCACTGCCTCGGGGATTGCTTCAATCCATATAGCGATTTGTTCAGCTTACAAACCCAATTTCTACCACCAGCATCTGTGTATCCTTCGGGCTGAGTTATATAGATCTCCTCTTCTAACTCACCATGCAAGAAAGCTGTCTTAACATCAAGTTGAGCTAGCTCCAAATTCAACTGTGCTACCAAGGCCAACAAAATTCTAATGGAGGAATGCTTCACAACAGTGGAAAATACATCATTGTAGTCAATTCCCTCCTTCTGAGCGTAGCCTTTAGCTACCAATCTTGCCTTGTAGCGAATATCCTTCTTGCTAGGAGATCCATCTTTCTTTGCGAATACCCACTTGCATCCGATTGCCCTTTTACCTTTCGGTAATTGCGCCAACTCCCAAGTATTGTTCTTCCGGAGAGACTGCATTTCTTCATCCATGGCGCTTTTCCATTTATCACTTTCTAAGCTTTGCATTGCTTCTTGATAAGTGATAGGAATATCATCAACAACGGGAAGGGCGTAGGCCACCATATCAGTAAATCGAGCAGGTTTACGAATTTCTCTCCGTGGCCTTGCAACTGCAACTGGTTCTGGTGTACTTAGTGGTTCTTGGTTCAGAACCTCTTCAACCTCTAATTCCTCCATTGTGGCTGGAGAATTAGACTTATTAACTGGGCAAATCCCCATCTGCTCAAACTCCACCTGTTTTGGAGTACACTCCACCTGCTGTGGAGTATTGCTCGTCTGAATATCTTTATCTGCTACCTTTTTCAATGTGGCAGATTCATCAAAGGTAACATCTCTGCTACAGATCATTTTCTTTGTGCTTAAGCACCAAAGACGAAATCCCTTCACTCCAGAAGTGATTCCCATAAAGAGAGCTTTCTTTGCCCTCGGATCTAACTTTGACTCCTTCACATGGTAATATGCAGTGGTTCCAAACACATGTAAGGAATCATAATCTGTAGCTGGTTTTCCAGACCATACCTCCATAAGAGTTTTTCTTTCTAATACAGATGATGGCAAACGATTAACAAGATGGCCAGCGTATGTCACAGCCTCAGCCCAAAATTGCTTGCCCAACCCAGCATTGGACAACATACATTGAACTTTCTCCAGCAATGTTCGATTCATACGCTCTGCCACTCCATTCTGTTGTGGTGTATCCCTAACTGTGAAGTGTCGAACAATACCATACTCTTGGCACACATCGAAGAACGGATCACTTTTATATTCCCCTCCATTGTCCGTCCTAAGCCGCTTGATTTTCTTGCCAGTCTGGTTTTCGATCATAGTTTTCCATTTAAGAAAAACTCCAAGCACTTCATCTTTAGTTTTCATGGTATACACCCAAACTCTTCTGGAAAAGTCATCAACAAAAGTAACAAAGTAGTGTTTTCCTCCCAACGAAGGTGTTTTGGAAGGCCCCCACACATCTGAGTGAATATATTCCAAAATACCTTTTGTATTATGGATAGCAGTGCCGAATTTCACTCTCTTTTGCTTTCCCAGAACACAGTGCTCACAAAATTTTAATTTGCAAGCCTTTGCACCTTTCAACAATCCTTGCTTTGCTAGAATTTGCAAGGATTTTTCGCTGGCATGTCCCAACTTCATATGCCACAACTGCATTGAGTCCAAGTCTTTGTTACCAGAAGCTGCAGCGACTGCTCCAATAACTGTACTACCTTGGTAGTAATACAAGTTATTTTTCCTGATGCCCTTCAATATCACAAGTACGCCAGATGTCACTTTCAAAACCCCATCTCTCATAGTAACAACTGAACCATTGGATTCCAAGGCTCCCAATGAGATGAGATTTTTCTTCAAACTGGGCACGTACCGAACATCAGTCAAAACTCTGGTTGATCCATCTTTATTCTTTAATTGGATTGAACCTATCCCAACAGTTTTACAGGCATTGTCATTGCCCATATAAACAACTCCTCCATTTAGTTTTACTAAATCAGAGAACCACTCCCGGTTAGGGGACATATGATAGGTACAACCCGAATCCAATATCCACTCATCTGAATGGAACGACGATGATGATGCAACCAGTGATAGTTCAGAGTCACTAGTATCATGCTTAGCAACACAAGCATCTACAGCAGCTTTTCCCTTATTCTTCAGCTTTTGACAATTTTTCTTCCAGTGGCCTTTCTCATGACAAAAAGCACATTCATCTTTCCCGAGTCTGGACTTTGACTTTGATCTCCCCTTTTGATTTTTCTTCCGAGTGTATGAACGACCTCGGACTACTAAAGCTTCTGTATCTCTGATTGAGTTTTTCTGTTTGTCCTTCTTTCTCTGTTCATAACTGTATAAGGCCGCACAGACTTCGCTCAGAGATATATCACTCCTGCCATGAAGTAGAGTAGTTTCTAGGAACTCAAACTCCTCAGGAAGTGACCCCAACAGCATCAAAGCCAAATCTTCATCTTTGAATGTCTCATCCATATTCAGCAAATCAGTGACTAACTGATTAAATTTGGTGATGTGATCATTCATTGTGGTACTTGGGACGTATGTGAAGCGAAACAGTCTTTTCTTCAAGTGGAGCTTATTTTGACTGTTTTTCTTCAAAAATTTTTCTTCAAGTGCCACCCACAACTTATTTGCAGAAGTCTCCTTTGAAAAAGCATACCTCTGCTCTCGAGAAAGGCATGATCGAATTGTGCCACATGCCAACCGATTGATCGCCTTCCAATGTTTCTCCTGTACATCATCTGGTTTCTCTTCATCAATGGCAATGTCTAGACCCTGCTGAAAAAGGGCATCTAGAACCTCACTTTGCCACATACCAAAATGGCTCGTGCCATCAAAGATCTCCACGGCCAATCTTGCATTTGCAATTGTCGGTCTTGTCCACATGGACGATGTTGAAGCTCCTACACCGACCGTTTTCTCCATAATCTCTCAATATACCTAAGGAAATCTTTTCTGATGTGGAAGATCAGTTCAAACTGCAACCACAGAGCATACTACGATTAACCTTCGGCTCTTGATACCACTTGTTGTTCCAATAGGGTCGGAAGCGTGTAAATTATTGTACTAAAAAATCACACAAAGTTCAATTCCCAGGGAAGAGAGGTGGATCACATGAATCTCTTAAATACCAAGTCTTTCCTTAGACAGAATATCCCTTCTATAGTAATTTAATAGCACAATTAAATACTACTATTATACCCTCAAATATTGAAAGAAAAATAGGATAAGAAAGAACACAAGAGATTTAACGAGGTTCGGTAAATTATACCTACGTCCTCGGGCACTAACACCAGATGATAACTTTACTATCTCCAAAGTATTACAAACAAATAGAATTCCTTAAGAATTCTCAAATGGGAGAAGAGAGAAAACTAAGAGAGAAAGATTGGTTGGGATGAATTGAAATGAGAAATGAGAAGGCCTATTTATAGTTGAGGTTTAAGGACCAAACAATAAATAGCCCATTATCTCAAGGACCAAAAAAAAATTATCCCATGCCACTTTTTCAAAGTCAACTTTAGGGTGCTAAACTTGCACCACTTTGTATTGTTTGCCATTAATGTTGTCTCCCATTAATGTTAACAATGTCAATGGACCTAATTCAGTTAGATAAAGGTGTATAAAAGGAACCAAGTGCACTGCAGAAAATGTCCTTGTCTCAACCTGCAGTCTTATTTTTTATTTTTAAACCATAAAATAGAAGCTTTAGAAATAACTAGCATGCATTTCACTACTTTGCATTACTTTTAACACTAACTGCAATGCTTGCTCTGCCCTTTTGTTGATATAAAAAGCTGAAATGCACACAGAGATTTGGAGAAAGAATTAAGTCGCAGAGAAAGGACGTAGGCACCGGTTCTTCTATTTGTTTGAACTCGGTAGATATAAGACACCGGTTATTAGGTTATTATCCAATCATACTAAATCAGTTAGGTTCAAGTTTTGGGTTTTGAAATTTTGAACTTTATTTAGATAAAATCGTCTTTGAATTTCTACTTTCTACTTTTTTTATGTTTCTCACAGTTTTAATTTTTTTCCAATTATACATAAGATCTCAATTAATATATTTATTTAAAAAATAATTTGTAAAGTATATAATTATAAATTTTTATTAAAAATCTAATTAAACCTTGATCGAATCACTTTCAATTTTCACTAAATATAATCAAATGGAAAATTATTTATATTTTATAACTCTTACTATGTAATGATAGTAAAAAAGCACCCAAATTGAAAATGTTAATTAGCCAAAATTTTAAAAGTTTTAACTACAACAATAATAGAAAAATTAACACAATATGTAAATAAGAAGCGAATCTCGAATTCTTGAAAGTTTTAACGATAATAATAAATAGGCAATAAATTTGAGAGACTGATATTGAAATTAGATTTAGGTTTTATTTTTTTATTTAATTATAAAGTATGTAAAAGCATAAGAAAAGCTATATTTAGAAGCAATGGGTTTTGTTTGGGTTTTAATGGGTTTATATATTGGGCTTTTATGTTCAATGGAATAAATCGAAACTGAACCGAATTGATGTGATTCAATGACATCATTTAACTGAAACTGAACTAAATTATAAAAAAAACCCTAACAGAATCGAATTTCCGATTCGATTTCTCGGTTTGGCTAGCTTTTTCTTAGCCGTAGCCAAAATCAATGTGACCATCTCCATGGTTTCTCTCCTACCCCTAAGGCCTTTATGTAGGATACATGTGTGACTATTACTACCTTTTTCTAACATTTTTACCTTTGAAAAACCATACCTCTTATGCTTATGTTTAAATGGATTATTCAATATAAATAGTTTTAAAAGAATGAAAAATTCAAAAATTGTTTTGTCTAAGTAAATATAATTGGGATTAGAGAATGGATTTAAAACAATGGATCAGAGAAGTTAAAAGGAGGCCCAACCCTGAACATTTTATTAGAACTTAAAAGCCTATGAGTAGGCTTTCAACCCAGCCCAATGCTAAATCCAAATAGAAACTGACTATTCATGAAGTCCAAGTGCCTATGCCTATCCTTAGCTTTACGTACTCCCAAAGCTGTTTTTGACGGCAAATCCATTTACTATCAAATTTATTACAGTTTTGACTTTTTTTTTCCTCCTTTTTGTTTTACTTGAGAGTTTATTAATTGATTAAAGTGATACTTACCTACTATATTTATTTATATATTATTGCTATAACAGTGAAGTTGGATTTGGATGATTATTATTGTTATTGAAGGAAGACTAGGTTTGAGTACATTGAAACACATTATTCTACTATTTATAGATAGTTCTAAGTATTTTTATGTCAAAAAAAAAACATATATATGAAATAAAAAAAATACAATACCCTAAACATCGACTTTGATAATTACTCCAACAATATATTAATATGCTTTTCCTTTTATGGATCCTTTATTCCAAAGTTATATTTGAGTGGAGTTAACACCATTTTCTATTCGAAATTTAAAGTTTGATATTCATTTTGAATTTGACTCAATTAAATTATTTTATCGATTTTTATACTTAAACTCATTCGTATTTAAACTTTTTTTATATAATAAAGATACAAAATATATTTTTATAATATAAAAATATGTTAAAATGAAAAGCTTGATTAGGCTCACGAGCTATTTGAATAAAGTATTATGATATTCAAATTGACTTGACCGATAGCTTAAGCTGCTCGAGCTTGACTCGATAATTACTGAATTAATTTTTAATTTCTTTTAAAGTTGAATTCAAATAACTTGTAAGTAAAAAACATCTCATTTATACCCCTAAGATTATACAATAAACAAAACAAGTTAGAAATGTTTTTTTTTCCCTACCATGGCTATTTTTACCTATAACCTCTTTTCAACCTTTAAAATTTGAGGAAAAGTGTGATTATGCACATTTAAATTCATGTCTTTGTATTTACTATAATAATAACCGTGCCAAGTGAATTAAGGCTCAATTCGTTAAGTTGAAAAGCTATTAATTACAAGATTATTTGTGATGGGTTTGGATCCCAGTTAGAACTCAAGCTTCTACAAGTTTTATCTCGTATTGTATTACAGCAATAAACGCAAAAATATGGTGTATAGCCTATAGGTGAACTAAACTGAGCCTTTTGAAAACTTACCAAATGTGAGAAGCTAGTATCTATCTTTTTGGAGGGTATGAGTTTATTATGGATTTCAACTTTGATCTTGAGCCTTCACCATCAATATAGAGTTTCTTTACCATCTATTCTATTGGATTATTGGATATGAAAATTTTTTTTTATAAGGATTAGTATTTGATTTATTTTTACTAATCGGTTTCAAGCATCTTCATGTGTCATTTTATTATTATTACTTAGATTTTCTAAACACTCCCTAATGGTAGGGTGAAACCAAAAACTTTTCCTTGTAACATTTGAGTGAACCGCCCCAGATGCAGTAGTTTTCTTTGCATAACTGACCATAGCCTCACCATGCCAATATGGCATGTGCTAATAACACTTTTGAAGGGTTGCCTGCGGTTTGTGAAGGAAAAGAGGACAGCATTTATGGGTTCCAAAGTCATTCCTAGCATAAATGTGTGGACTGTGGTTATAATGATGGCTGTGATTCTTAATCAATCTTACAACTGACCCATAAGAAAAATCCATTCAAAATCATCCCTAAGTAATAATTGTAATGCACTTACACCATAATATTTAAATTCTCAATTTTATTATATGGCGATTAACATTAATGATTTGTTATATTTTGGTCTCTCAATCCTTAATTGTAGTTAACGGTGTAACAGGAAGTCACTTTATATTGTAATTTTAAACAATTTTTAGGTTAAATTGCGTAGCTAGTCCCTATATCTTTTAGGAAATTAATTCCTTTTCTTTTATTTTCTTTGGTTTAAATACACTTTTGGTCCCTGAATTTAACGCATTCTTTCAAGTTAGTACTTATGGTTTAGAAAATTTTAAAAATATATAAAATTTCTAATAAAATATAAAATTTCAAAAGAAAATATATAACGTCTCAAAAGAAAATCAACCTCAAGAACATCTAAAGGCTAAAGGGTAAAAAAAACTATTAATAAAAAATTAAAAATTATGTAATTTCTTAAAGCTTCCATATAAGATTGTAAAAAATATATATAAAAATTTCTATGATGAAATCACTGAAGATTTGGGTAATTGCTTAAAGCTTTAGTATTTGGATCTTAGAAATAATCTTTTCACTAGTTCATTCGATTATACATTAATATTCAATTTATGTGTTGTCCGATATAGTGGAAAGAAAATAAAAAAGATTGGAAAAATTGATGGGGTAGAAAAATAGATTGATAGGAAAGATGTTTTTTTCATAATTTATACATATAGTCATTTAATTATTAAAAAATTTTATTTTAGGCATTCAAAAAAAATGTTTACAATTTAAACATGCACGTTACGTAGTTCGACCATTTTAATCGCCTCCATTAAAATTACAAGCGGTAAGCTGACGTGGTAGTTAAAAAAATCGGTATAATAATAAATTTAGCCCTCAACTTTTACATATTATATTGATTTAGTCATAATTTTAAAAAATTAACCCTCAAAATTTACAAATATTTCAATTTGATCCTAACTCTAAAAAATTCAAAAATATATATAATACATAAATATTTTCAAAAAAACAATAAATTTAAAATTGTTATTAATGTTAAATAAAAGTAACTATATTGACATTAAAAAAAACGAAAAAAAGGCCCTCTCCCTCTCCGTATCCCTAATTCTAAAAAATTCCAAAGAAGGTCCCTCTCCCTCTCCCTAAGATGCAACATTCCATCTCCACTCAAAACTACAGTATAAATGTGTATAAACTGCAGGAGTTTATTCACACAATTGTGTTGCCAACTAAAATAACACTGGTTTGAGCAAAAACCAGTTTGATTAATGCACAAACCTCCACTTGTTGTAGAGTGTAGACCTCTGAAAATGCTCAAATTATGCTTTTAAAGACACGGCGGAGTACATCTTTATGCATCTAAATTAGGTGTCAAATTTGGGGTACTCTAGTTTCTTCAAAACTTATACTCAATCATAATGAGTTTAGTAACAAGACCACCCAATATGAATCATCTACTTGTACTTTATCATTTCTGCAGTTTTAAAAAATACCTGTATTTTCAACCTACCTAAGGAGCCTCAAATGTTTCATCCTAGATATCCCCACTTCCATTTGATGCATGCTCAACATCTTCTTCCATAGAAAGCCTTTCTCTATAGAGGGAGAGGTTTTTTATTTATTTAATACTAATATAAACTTTAAAACTGTTATTATATACTTTTTTTTAATATTTATGTATTTGTATACATTTCTTTGAATTTTTTAGAACTAGGATCAAATTGAGAATATTTATAAATTTTGAGGGTTAATTTTTAAAAATTATGATTAAATCAATATAATATATAAAAGTTGGGGGCTAAACTTTTTATCATATTAATTTTTTAACTGTCATGTCAACTTGTTGCGACTGAATTATGTAATGTAGGTTCTTAAATTATAATCTTTTTATTTTGGGTGCCTAAAATGAAATTTTTTGATAATTAGGTGACTATCTATATAGTTTACCCTTTTCTTTTCTATAATATGTTTGGTGGAAACGGAAAGAAAATATAAATTTGTTTCCATTGAAAAATAACTAAAACTTTTGAAACTGAAACAACTGCTTATATCGGTAGTATAACCAAGTATCATCTATCTAGATAATGGATTTATAGTGTGGAAATCCTTCAACACATGCAAAATAATTGATGAAATATGTGCTTACCTCAAACTAGTTCTCCAACCACATCGTATGCATCGACAGTTTCCAATTCCATAATGGTACTAGCACTACATTAACCCATCTCAACAACTCAACATCAGATTCTTCCCACTCCCCAAATAATTCCCTCATAGCCTTTGTGATATGATATAAACCTAAGATCTCAACGATCAGGATTGGGACTCCAACCATCCAACACTTTTGGACCAACAGATTATGCACTTGCATATTATGTCCAAGTCTAATTTTATCTCATCCATTCAACAATATATATTGCGAGGACTCTCAAATCTACTTCTTCAAAAATAAGGTACCAATTTTTAATTATACTCTTTGTTAAACTAAATGAACGTGTCAACATTAATCTATTTCTTATTTTTGCATCTGTAATTAGAATCTTGAAAAGTTAAAACTGTCATCTGACACGACGTAATCAATTTTTGTAACTTTTACAGAGACAACGTGTCATATTCCTGCTAAACCTGTCATTTGACACGGTAGTTTCAAGATTCCCTTTTAATTTTTTGTTCAACCAATGTCACCATGTGTTTACCATTGGCTAAATCTATCATATGATGCGATAAGTTCAAAGGTTTTTCAAAAAATAAATTGTAAAACATAATTTTCCAAATTCATATTTGACCACATGTCATTAGGGGTGAGTAAAACTCAATTTGGTTTGAAAAAATTAATTTTTTTTCAAATTTTGAGTTAATTGAATAAGTAATTCAAGTTTCAAGTTCAAATCGAGTTGAATTTTATAATTTGAATAACTTGAATAACAGATTGATGTAAATACCCCTTTGGTCCCTGTCAACTTTGAAAATGTGCAAATTGGTCTCTCTTAACAAAAATTAAAAAGAAAAGTTCAAAATATTTATAAAAATTTCAAATTTTATATTTTTTCAAAAAAATCTAAAGAGTATATAAATAAATTTAAAATTTTAAAAAATTTCTAAAATAATAATTTTGAGACCTAAATAAGTTAATTAATTATTCAAGTTTATCATACTAAAGTGTCTTTTTTTTTTTACTTTGAAAAAATTTTCAATTATATATGATTTCAAATTTATGTGTTCCAATATTGAATTCATTATATTGTAATAAGATTTTAATTTGACATGTTTAATTTTTTAATTTAACTCGTACAATTTCACTTGATTCAATTCGACTCAAATTTCATTTTACTCGACTCGATTTGAAAAGATTTCAAATCAAGTTAGGATGATAAAATAAGCCTCATCAACTCAATTAACTAAAAATTTTTCACCTGATTTGATCGAACGCTCACCCTTACATGCCACATCTTTACCAAAACCGTCGCCACGATTTCACCTTCCATAAACAAAATTACAAAATACTTCTCTAAATAATCTGAAAATCAAATTTCATGTTTAAATAATTTATAAATAATCTGAAAAAAAGAAGAAGGGATTAAATTAAAAAGAAAACCATAAGCATGGCGTAATCTGGGATTGGGCGGTTGGGGGACCCTCTTCAGCATTGAAAATGGAATGACGGGTAAGAAAAGATTTGAAAAGAAATCATGGGAAATGCCTCTTTTTCTGTAATCAAGGCTAACTTTTTTTCCTTACCTTATACTTCATCATGTTTACCATCATTGCCCAACCTAACTTCCAACTTTCAATTTTGGTTAAAAACTTCCATCACTCCCTGTTCTCTTTTCAAAATTGGCATTTGGTCCCTATATTTTTTCAAGACTTTAGTCTCTCTACTTTTTAGATTTAAAATTCAGGTCCAATTGTTAACACTGTTAAAATTTTTCCTTAAATTTGTTGGCGTAATATTTTGAAATTAAAAAAAACTCAAAAAAATAATCCGTAATGAATCTAAATTTAACAAAATAATTTCCATAGTTTTAAGAATTGGACTTGAAAACAAATTCTAAAAATAAAAAAATACAATGACTAAATTATTAATTTAGAAAGAATACAAGAACTTATAAAATCTTTTAACCTTAAAATCTTTTTTTTCCTCATTAAAGAAATAAAAGAATGGTGTCGATTCCAACAATGTAGTCCCCTATTTATACTAGTGGCCTTGCTAAATTAAGAGCCACTAATCATAGAAAATCAAGGAAATAAAATATTAAAAATCCCTACATAATCTCCCACTAAGTCAACAAAAATTTCAGCTAATTATATCTTGGAAAAATTCTGCTTTGGTCCTCCTTCTTTGCTTCTTTCTTCAATCTAGCCCAATTGTTTCTTTTTTCTTCTATTTAGCCCCAAATTGCATCCCTGTATAAAATTCAACATAAACATGGAAAAAATCAGTGGTGCACTCTCATAAATTAACCAATTTAATTACATAAAATATGTAATTTTAGCATTTAATCACAATCTTTAGTTTTACAGTTGCTAATTATCACCTAAATTTGAATTTAATAATAAAAATCAATTAGAAAATGATTAAGCTCTAAATAAATTAAACCTAAAACGTCATTGAAATATTTAATTTAATTTACAAATCTACTTAACTTTGGTTTTGTTTTATGAGATTAGATTGCCTAAGTTTGAATATGTCAACCAAACCTCGTTTGGTTCACAACTTCTCTTAATTACACACTATGATTCAAATTCTAATCATATTATCTATTTTTAAATCATCAAATTTATAGGATAACTACACACTATTTATAATTTCATTAAAATCAAATTAATTGATGAAATTGATTTATTTCAATTAATTGTTCGGTCACCGAATCTAATTCGATTAAAGTTAATTTGGTTCAAAATCGAATAATTAAACGATTAACCAACACCATAGAGCTCAAAATATAAAATTAAAGAATGGGGATTTATATATTTTTAAACTAGCATCCTTTTTTCTCCATCCTCAAACTTAAAACAATGTCTAGGCGGGCATGGCTTCACATCTGACCATCTTTTATTCTTCTCCACTTCTTCAAATCTTTTTTCTTTCATTCCATCACTCAAGTCTTGAATTTTCTTATTTTTAATGTAGTGTTTGTTATGATGATTTTATCATGTTATTCGTTGTTTATGCTTTTTTTTTATAATTAAAAACAAAGAAAAATAACATTACAATAGTATTTTTTCTTGTTTCAAAGTTATTTCAACAAAACAAAATAAAAAAATGTAAAAATTTCAATTAATTCGATTAATCACCCGAATTAATCAAAATTATTTCAATCAATTAAAAGATTTTGAAATAATTTTAGTTTAGTTAACGGTTAAAACTTTTATGATTTTGGTTAATGATAATTTAATTTGAGTATTAACTGACCATTTGAACACCTCTACTTTTAAGAAAGCTCCATGTTTTCTTAAATTGATAAAAAGGCATGCTTGATGTAATAATACTTTGAAGAAATTAGGATAAAATATGAAAACTAAAAGAACATTACATGGTATATGGTAAAAGTATCATGGAGATCCTCTACTCAAAAAATGAACAAATTAATCATTGTACTTCAGATCAAAAAGCAAACTAGTCCTTTTATTAAAAATTCCATTCATTTTTAGTATTAAAAACTAATCTTTATACATCATCATGCTATGTGTAACTATTTAGTTATTCCATCAATCACGCCAATTTTTAGTAAAAATGAAAGGAACTTTTAACAAAAGAAAGTTGTTCACTCTTCGATCTAATATACAACGACTAATTTACTTATTTTTTGAGTAAAATAAGTAAAATACAATTTAACTCCCAATATAAATTATTGTACAGTTTTCATGCAACTACTGTACAATGGAAAAAAGGTGATTTGGAGATGATGAAGTGAGATAGTCTTTTAAACTATTGGTTTATAGTTGTAAACTTGTAGTTAATTATTCATAGCAAAAATGGCAGGATTAATGATTTTCTTTTTTTTTCCCTCTCTTTTGGGCAAGAATCAGATAAAACATCCAGCAAAACTAGGCACTTTCAACTTTATAAAAGGTCACTCTTTTTCTGGTAATCAGTAATGAATATGCTTCTAATTTACTAACTATTAAGACATCAAAACAGAGGCTTGTTGACAGAAAAAACAGAACAAATATGACACTATTATGTTTGCTTTGGATATAAGAAGTGTTCACACAACAATTCATCGCCCAATCATAGAAAAAGAACCCAGTGGATAATAATGTGTTACTTCAAGACAGATTAAGATGATTTTTAAGGTCCTGTGAGTACTGAAACCCAAGTTTCCATTTTTATTATCATCTCACAAGTGCTTAAAGATCCTGCATGAAACACAAGCTGACAAAATATTCAAACTTGGGCCATTCAAATTGTCATGTAAGATGTATAGAATTCATCTTGTCAACTGCCATTCAATTTTGACCAAATCAAAATGCATAATATAGCAACAACAATAAAGATTTCTTCATGCTAAGATGTCATATTTAGTCAAAGCAAATATATATATAATAAACTAAAATTAGAACCTTCTCAGAGTGTTCCTGCTGGTGAGGCTCGTATGTATAGAGGAAGGCGCTCTTCCAGATAAAAGGAAGAATGCAGTACCTTCAATATTAAAGTTAAGCATCCGATTACGGATTGCAAATTAACTACACAGCTTGAAACTCTGCCCCCCACCGATGTAGGGAAGCCTGTCAAACATCGTAAGCAATCAACGAATTAGAAAATCTACAAAACCCAACATCCCAGAATCGGAATACTTATTTGGCATAGCGAAATCAAAAGCTTTGAAAGAAACTCTCTCTATTTCATCCATATTGCTGTTCATATTTGGTGTCTTAAACTAAAACTCTAACCCTACTCTTCCCTTTGCACAACACATATAAGAAATTAAATATCTTCTCATACTTTTCCTTTACAAACGTCATATTTTCATTATACCTCAAAAAAATTGAGGTCTCAAATGTGCCAAACCCCTACAAAGCTCCCAGATTTGCAAGTTCTATCCATCCCCTGCAAACACCATCACCAAACTATTTCAGCTGCAGACTTTGAAATTTAACTAAAAAAATCCCACAAAGTTAAAAGAAATTTAGAGACAACCTTTCATATTTTGTAATCTGTTTTGCATCTAACAATAGATCTATTTCTGCAGATAAACAAGTTAAAAGAAATTTCGGTTATGAGCTACTGAAATCCTAAATACAAACAAGTTCACATGAAAATTTAGATAAAGCAACAAACCTTAACAGGAGCATCAGCAATACGGTAAGCATCAGCCGTCGTACCAACCAACCATAACCCAGGGAAAACATTCTAAAAAGTCCACAAAAAAGAAGAAGAAGAAGATAGATTAAGTGATTATCAGAAATTTAATGAGAAACGAAAACCCAGAAATATTAATCCTTACATCAAGCTGTTTCTGAATATTCTTTGGCCTTTTCTTGGGCCTTCTTGCAGGTCTTGATCCTGTTATAACAAAGATGTCTTCCTCAATCTCTTCCTTTGATAAAGCTATCCAGAACTTCCTTTTTTCTTTCTTTTCTGCAACTCCCCCATTTTCAGCGAAACCCCTTAATCTCATCGACTTCGGACCCACCGTTTCACTCGTCTTTTCCGCCGCCGATGTCACTACCGCCGCCGACGTCTCCATCACCACTTTTCTAGGTCTCAAATTCCATGGTCTCTGCACAGTCTCCTCCTCATCTTCTTCAGCTTCATTTTCTCGCGGCTTTGATGACTCCTCTTCTCGCTGCTGTTGTTGTTCTTCTTCGCGGTGGCTTTGTTTGATGGGTTTCGGTGGGGGAGGAAAGGATGAGCGGTGAATGCGGGTGGAGCGTGACCCGACACGCGTCGGACGAAGGCGGTCATGGTCCGAGTCGGATTCAGGAGAACGGCTGTGATCGGCGGTGGCAGCGGATGAACTACCACCTCCGTGGGCCCCCCATTTAAGAAACGGAAAGTTGAAGTTGTGTAAAGGCTGAGACTTTATCGGTGCAGTAGCCATAAAAAATAACAAAACGAGAACGAACAAAGTAACAACTGCACATAAACGACCAACACTTCTTAAAAGATGAGAAATGAGAAAGAAAACAGAGCACGGTGGAGGAAGTGGCGGAGCAAAGGAAGAGCAACCCTGAAAGATGAGGAGGAAGAAGAAAGAAATATCAAATATGTTCGTTGAAGAAATGGACTTCAATTTTTTTTCGTAGGTCACTTATACAAAAGCGAGATCACCCGGGGACCGGGTTTTTTATGACTGTTTTAGGCTTGATGTTCCATTTATTTACGTTGTGTACCGGTAGGAAAAGGGAGAGGTCTTCATGGACTGGATTCTCTATATTTATATTTATTTTAATTTAATAATTTTAAATTTTTTTAATATTTATATTATTGTAATACTATATATTGTTATAGATTTAATTTTTATGTGTTGTAAGTTACATAATATATAAAAATAGTATAATATAAAAAATTACAAATTTGAAAATAGGTCAGGTTAGGGCTGGAACCGGGTGTTAAATGTTCAAGCCCGAAGCTTACTCATATTTTAAACGAGTTTAATTTTTTACCCAAGTCCATTTTTTTAGTCTAATCTTTTTTATTCAAACTCTTTCAAATATCAAATGAGCTATTCCGACCTTGAAAAACCACAACTCTGATGTCCTAATTTTGGAAGTTTGGCTTCAGGCCAAAATTGGTAACAAATTTGTGAATAACTTTATTGATAAAAGACTTAAAAATTACTTTTTATAAGATGGTTAATTTTAAATAGGAAAATAAATACATCTTACTGAAAGCAGTCAAATTTAGATTAAAAAACATTTTTTTCCTTTTTTGCCATTTACCCTCTCGAATTCACGATTTGGGGTGAAAATTCAACACTCATAATCAATAGATTAAATGTTAAGATTGTAATGAAAATTACTTACCATCTCAAATTTAGTAAAAAAAAAAAAGAAAAGAAGAAGATATAATTACTCTTATAATTTGAAGAATGTTCACTTATCCTTTCATGTTTGAGAAAACTCTGATATATCCTATATCTATTTATTAAAAAAATTTTAAATAAAAAGATAATTATACTCTTGCTATCACTTATCCATGTATCTTCTATTTTAATACAAAATAATTACATATTGAAATACTATAAAATTAAATATATTTGAATTATTTTATATAAAAAAATATTTTTTTATTTTAATTAAAAATAAATACTTTAAATTTATATATAATTCAGTCATATTTTAACCTAATATTATAATTAAAGTAAATTTTAAATATTTAACATGTATTTACATAAAAAAATAATTTAAAAAGAAGCAAAAAGTAAAGAAAAGGTAAAAACAAAAATAATTATCATTGATAACAATTTTTAAAAAATAAACTTGTCAAGGTTAAGGTTTTGAGAACTTTAAAATCTTAGATTCGAGTTTTATTTCATATAAATAAACTTATATTTGGTAAATATTATACATTTTGATACTTAAAGTTAACAATATAATGAAGTGCTAAGGAATCCACTAAAAAAATATATAAATAACTCATAGATAACATTTTTGGACCAACAACGATATGCACTTACATATTATGTCAAAATTTAATTTATGATGATCTTGTCTCATCCATTCAACAATGTATGTGCCAAGAGGACTATTATTTTCTAGTGTCTCCCAAATCTACTTCATCAAAAATAAGGCACCAATCTTCAATTATACCCCTTGTCAAACTAAATGCATTTGTTAGTATCAACCTATTTCTTAATTTTGTATCTATAATTGGAATCTTAAAAAGTTGAAACTGTCATCTGACATGACGTATTTAATTTTTGTAACTTTTACAAAGATTTATGTGTCATATTCCTGCTAAACCTGTCATCTGACATGGTAGTTTCAAGATTCCCTTTTAGTTTTTCTTCAACGCATGTCACCACGTGTTAATTATTGGCTAAACCTATCATCTGATGCAATAAGTTCAAAGATTTTTCAAAAAAATATATATAACATAAATTTTGTTTTAAATTCATATTTAACCACGTGTCACATCTTTACTGAAACCGTCGCCACGATTTCATCTCACATAAAAAAATGTAAATTACTTTTCTAAATAATATGAAATTTAAATTTCATGTTTAAATAATTTCTAAATAATCTGAAAAATAGATTATCTGTTTCCTATTAAGGTGGTGCATTTATAACCAAAAAAAAATCTAATTTTAGACATTAAATTTTAAATTAGGAATATTTTAAATTAAAAAGAAAATCATAACCTCGCATAATATGACTTGATGGATTCGGGGTCGACCTGTTCATAGGTTGATTTACTCAGTCCGACTTGAAGGCCCATTCAAAAAGTGGAATGGTTTAGACAAAAATATAAGTCCGAAAAATGAGTTTGGACAAAAAAATAAGGCTCATTTAAAAAATGGGCTGAGTCTTGAGTAAGGCTTTTTTGGTTCAAGCTCAACCTGACCCAAATTAGCAAAAAACTAAAAAAAAAACTATTATTTTCTTATTGTTTTCTCACTGTTTTGCTACAATTTCACTATTATATTACTACTATTTTGTTGTTATTATTTGGATATTGTATAACTCTTGTTTTATTGTTGATTTTGTTACTACTTTAGACGCATTTGCTTGTTAAGTTATACATATATTAGTGTTTTTTTATATTTTTTAAATTTATTTTCAATTTCTTGAGAAATATTTATTTTAATATTTTTAGTATTTTTGATATATTATATTTTTAACATTTTTATATACAAAATTAATTCAGGCAAATCGGCTTGGGCCCAAATTTTAATATTTTTATCCAAACCGAGCTTGAACAAAATTTTAGACCCATTTTTCAACTCGTGCTGGCCCAGACCTAGCAAACAAGCCTAAAACTTTAACAAGATCTAACTCGAATCCAACGACTCATGAACAGATTTAGATACCCTATCCAACATTAAAATGAAATAAGGAGTAAGTAAAAGAAATAATTCCAAATTTAGATTATGTAACTAAAAAAAGTCTCATATATCCTATCTATTTATTAAGTAATTTTAAACAAAAAAGATAATTATTCGCTTCCTATCACTTATCCATGTATCTTCTATTTAGTTTATTCATTAATCTATTTAATTACAAAATAATTACATATTTAAGTATTATAAAACTAAAAATATTTAAATTATTTTATATAAAAATATATTTTACTTTAATTAAAATTAAATACTTTAATTTTATGTATAATTCAATCATATTTTAACCTAATATTATAATTAAAGTAAATTTTAAATATTTAACATATATTTACATAAAAAAATAATTTAAAAAGAAGCAAAAAGCAAAGAAAAGGTAAAAATAAAAAGAATTATCATTGATAACAATTTTTTAAAAATAAACTTGTAGCAAATAAGGCTATAGCTTGATGTAAAGGTTAAGGTTTTCATGTAAACCAACTTATTTTTGTAAAAGTTATACATTTTGGTACTTAGAGGTAACAACATTAACTTTTTATTATTTAATTCGGGTTTTAGGTCTAATAATATTGGCAATTAACTTTTATCATTGGACTATATTTAACAAATTAAACACAAAAATAAACAAATTCATAATTAACACTAAATTTAACAAAATCAAGAAAATCCAAACCTAATAATATTAGGAACTAATTTTCATTATATCAACCCTAAAATCTAAATTAAATATTGAAAAATTAACACCGTTACAATTGGGTACCACAATGTACAACATTTTGTCAAGTATAGGTACTACATTGAAAAAAAAAATGTACCACATTAGAAAAGAATGTCAACATCAGGTATTAGATGATGTATTAAGCCTTGTAAATTTATTTTGGGTTGTCTGAATGTATTCTTATTATCAATGTGATCAGCTTTATAATGATTAATTTTGATTATAATTATTTAGATATAATTTTTTGTAATTACAATTGCGATTGTATGTATAATTTTCCCCCAAAAAAATTACATATGTTAATTAAAAAATACATTATGTTTGATATATGTTTATATTAGAATATAATGAAAATTATAATTTAATTTAGTAATAATTAAATATTTTTTTAAAAATATTAAAGTAACAAAAATAAATAAAATAATAATTAGTTAAAAGGTTAAAGTTGTACTTTTATTTAAAATTTATTTAGGGTTAGTGAATTGTTGATGAAATCATAAAGGGTAAGTGGATTTTTCATAAAATCTCATAGAAGTTTAAATACTTTTTCCTAAATTTTATTATTCAGCTATTTATGTCTTTTAATAATTTTATAATTGTTTTTAAATTAAATACCTTAAACTACCATTTAAAAAAATAAATTGAATGAAAGGTTAAGTTGATAGATTTATTTAGGCTTAAGGATGTAAAAGGTATTCAAATTTTCAAAAAGTCCTCAGACTTTTTTTTTAAAAAATTAAGCCCCTGTTTTTATTTTTTGCACTCATTTGAGTACTTGAACTTTTAAAATACATCAAAAAAGCCCTTAAACCTTTAAAAAAACAATTAAGCCCCTACTCTTTTTTTTTTGCACTCAATTGGGTATTTGAACTTTCAAAATGCATAAAAAAGATCCTCAAACTTTTTCAAAAAAGCAATTAATCCCCTGCTTTTATTAAAAAATATAAAAAAAAATTATAAAAATTAAATTCAATAAAAGCTATAAATATATTAAAATTTTTTAAAAATAAAATATTAAAAAATTATTAAAAATTATAAAAAATATATAATTTCTAAAATAAATATAAAAAATTATAAAATTTTATAAAGTCGTAAGAAATTATACAAAATGTAAAGAAATATAAATTTAAAAAAAATTATAAATATTATCCTACCAAAAGAAGCACTTTATAATTTTTCTATAACTTTTATTGATTTTTATCATTTTTCGCCACATACCATGTTATGTTGCGACACGTGATGACTTTAATTGAAAAAAAATTAGGGGTCATTAAATTTTTTATGATTTTTATAAAATTTTAAATTTTTTTATTTTTTTACACTTTTTATAAAAAAATTTCTAATTTTTAATATTTTTATTAAAATTTAATATTTTTTCTAAAATTTAATATTTTTTTATTTTTTATACTTTTTTTCTAATATTTAATAAGAGCAGGGGCTTAATTGCTTTTTTGAAAAATTTTGAGGGTCTTTTTGATACATTTTGAAAATTCAAGTACCCAATTGAGTGAAAAAAAAGGGGCTTAATTACTTTTTTTGAAAAAATTTGAGGGCCTTTTTGATACATTTTTAAAGTTCAAGTGCTCAATTGAGTGAAAAAAAAAAGCGACTTAATTTTTTTTTTTAAATTTAAAGACTTTTTACACCTTTAAATCATTTATTTATTTGTACAAGAGCCTATCTTTAGTGGTGTTGATTATATATGTATATAATTTTTAATTCACCACAATATGCGTGTCTCATAATCAACTTTATTGTATTTGTTTAATGGCTATTGAATTTATTGGATTATGTTTAGTTGATTTATATTTAATGTATTTGAAGATAAATTTGGATGCAATCTTGTATGGTGAAATTAAGCTAGAAGACAGACTCAGCATTTTAAGTCGTTGGAAGGTTGTAGGGTAAAATCCTAATAGTAACGCGACTAGCATGATTTGAATATAAACCATATTTAATATGGTAAATATCTTGACCATCAAGTCAATACATTGGGTTTAATTGGTCTAACCTCTTTGGTTTAATTGCTTGGCGCATATGGAAAAATAAAAACATTTTCGTGTTTCAAGGAGTAACTTGAAATTCCTTTGAAACTATTAAATCATCTGTTAGTTGGGCTGAGTAGTTTGATTTAGCTCACAAGAAGGCCTCACCAAGACAATTAGATTAACTTACATATTGATGGGTTGTTAAGTTAGGTGCAGGTTTTGCTATTGCTGAAGGTGTGGTACGCAAACAGAATGGGGATTGGATCATTTGTTTCAATTACTATTTTGGGGGACTGCTCAGTTTTTTATGTCGAGCTTTGAGGCGTTTTGGATGGTTTGATTCTACTTCAAAGGCGGGGATAAAATAAGGTATTAATCCATACTGACAGTTTAGAGGTGGTCAATGCCTTTCAGAATAGACATTTGGCTGAATCGACCTCAGCTTTGGTGAGAAGGGTTTATCTAGTATTTTAGACTATAGATCGATCAATAGAGTGAGTATCAGGCATGTTCCAAGGGAAAAAAATCAAATGGTTGATCGCATTGTTAAGATGGCTTCTGATAGGATAGAAGGTGTGCATGTGTATGTCAAAGCATCTAAGGAGCTTGAAACTGGTCTTTGTATCGATAAAACAAATGATTTTTTTTACATATGATGGATTCATTTAATTTTTTTTTTGGTGTTTTCTTTCAAAAAAAAATTAAGCTAGAAGACGCTAGAATTTAGACCAAAAAGTTAGGTTTGAACCTAGATTTTTTAGGTAGGGAAGCTAACACTTAACCATTAGGCTTAAGCCGTATTTCCTACATATTTTAGTCACTTAATTGTATATATATTTATTTTGGGTTCTAACTTAGATATTCTTTATTAGCTTACACATTTACTTAACTTTTATTTAATTTTATAGTTTTTAACACATTCCTATTTTAGTTTATATACAATAATTAATACTCATAGTCAAGTCTCATTATTCATATTTTAATTTATTTTACCCCTTTTCTAATTAGGTCCTAATTGAATTAAATCACATTATTTTCAAATTAAACCTTGTAATCAAGTTTCGTTTTAGATTACTTAATATAACAATACTTGATTATATTATTTTAATACTTTAATTAATTATTTATGACTCTAATTTCGGTATCCATTTCAAACCTTTGATTTATAAATGCTCAAAGATAACTTTATAACATGAAGTGTGACCACTTTCGGTTTTCACAAACCCGATTCCTCTAACCCAATTTTTGGGGTGTAACATAGATTAAGAAAAAAGCAAGGAGTAAAATTTTTTTCTACAAATCAATATTTTTGAGGCGGCCTTTCTTGTATTATTGTATTAGATCCAAAGGTTTTTTTTTCTTGACCTAACTACAAAGATGATGAATTGATTTTTTTTTCTTTTTTACTCTTGTCCTACCGCTCTATTTTTGTGAATACTGTTTATAATAATTGCTGAAGCAAAAAATTTCAATTGAACTTATTATTTCAATTGGTATTTTTACTTATCCCCCTCTTGTTTAAAAAATGAAACTTAAGTAAGTGATTTGTAAACATATGTATAAAAAGAACATGTTTTATTTATCTCCTTCATGCCCGCCGTAACTAGTTCTTTTAGTTTTTTACTAGAGGCTTTAACTATAACCTCAACTTTATTTATTGAACTGAGTAAGGTATGACTTATTTGAAAATTAATTGAATAAATGAACAATTCAAAAAAAAAACAAAGCTTTCTGTGAACCGTTCAAATCGAGTATTATTAAGTTTAAATTCATTCGTAAAGACAAGCTGGCACTAAATTTTCATTTATACCCTAACAAAAAAGGAGTTATTTATATTATTTTTAGTGTACTCTTTAGCACTTCATTATACTCTATCCATTTCAGATTATCTCACCACGATAATATAATATCCTCTAAAAGAAAATCATGCGAGTCCATGTGTACAAGTAAAGAAGATAATGACATCATCCCAACTTCAAACAATAATAGCGATTTGTATTATTATAAAGTATAGATAAATAAATTACGCAATTATATTAAATTTAAATTCAGTTTTCATTTTCTTTGATTTTTAGAGACTAACAATATTTTTTTTATTTTACAAAAGAAAATTGAAATTGATGTCTTATATAAAAAATTAGTCATGAAGTAGAACACCAAACAAGTATTATTGTCTTATATAAAATTTAGGGAGAAGTATTCAATTTTTTACGAGATTTGATGAAAAATCCACTTACTAACAACGGGTAAACTATAAAAATAGTCATTTTTATTTGCTTCAGATTACATTTTACTCACTTATATTTGAAACATTACGTTTTAGTCACTTACGTTATTGTTTTGTTACAAAGTAGTCATTCTGCCGTTAAGCTCCGTTACCTTCCTAATAGCAATCCTACATGGCAGTCCAAATAGGTTTTAAATGCCAACTCGGATGTCCAACTGGGATGAGAATAATTTTTTTAGTCAAAATGTAAAAAAAAAACTAAAAGAAAAAGGAGATCGATAGTTTTCTTTTCCAATTCAAGGTGTAATTAATTTAAAATTTTCAATTAATTAAATTTATTTAATTAACAACCTATAATCGTCCCAGTTAGACATTCAAGTTGGCATTTAAAATCGATTTGGGCTACCACATAGGGTTGCCGTTAGGGAGGTAACGAAGCTAATTAATGGCAGAGTAACCACTTCGTAACAAAACAATAACGTAAGTGACTAAAATGTAACATTTCAAACATAAGTGATTAAAATGTAATCTAAGGCAAATAAAAATGACTATTTTTGTAATTTACCCTAAAATTTATTTGATAAATTTTAAATGAAAATACAGCTTTACCCTTTTAAGTAGTTATTATTCTATTTATTTTTGTTATTTCAATCTTTATTAAAATTATTTTAATTATTACTAAATTAAATTATAATTTTCATTATATTCTAATCCAATCATATATCAAATATAATGTATTTTTTAATTAATCTATGTAAATTTTTTGGAAGAAAATTATACGTATAATTACAATTGCAATTACAAAAAATATATCTAAATAATTATAATTAGAATTAATCACTATAAAGCCCGATCACATTGATAATAAGAAAACATTCAGACAACCCAAAATAAATTTACAAGGCTTAATACATCATCTAATACCTTATTTTGACATTCTTTTCTAATGTGGTACATGTACAGCCCAAATTTACCCGGGCCTCACCAAATAACAGGCCAAAAAATTTAAAACCTACCCAAGCCCAATTACAAAACCCATTACCCAAAACACAAATAAAAAAAAAGAAACCCTAACCCTAGGTGCGCCGCACCTAGGGCCTTCTGCATCTGCCGCCGCCGTCAATCATCTCAGCCACCTACCCTCTGACTCGCGCCGCTCGCCCATCACCCCACTTGCCTGCAAAGAAGAAAATCACGCAAAGCACAGTGGCAAACAGAGAAAAAGAAAAAAGAAGACTAAAATAGCATGTAAAATTGGCTATAAAGCCAAGTATCATCTCTGTAACAAGCCCCCCCTTTTTTGCAAAAAAAAATTCAAGAAATAAGAAATAAAAAAACAAATTCAACAACCCCATTTTCGGTATATTTATTTTCTTTTTCTAGTTTTTTTTCTCTTTATTTTTTTCCTTTCGAATTATTTGTGTTCGATTTTGTTTCTTTTATTTTTTAAAACTATATATATAACATATAAAAAAGGCAAAAAAAAACATACCTTTTGAATTTTCTGGCCACCGTGTACGGTGGCCGGCGCGACGGCCCCATGACCGGAGGCGGCCGGACCCTAGCCAGAGGAGGGACTGAGAAGAGGGAGAGTTGAGAGAGTATTTTGTGTTTTTTTTTTTGAAGAGTGGAAGAGAATGAATTTTTGCTAAAAAATTAGAATTTTATACCCCTCTTAAACGGCGTCGTTTAGGGCTTGGCATCATAGCCCTAAAACGACGTCGTTTAGTCTTTAGACCCGATCCACCCGACCCGCCTGCCAAGGATCCGCGTGTTTTCTATCAAGGGGTTATTTGCGCTTCAGGCCCTTCCGCATTTTCAGTCTGTTTCAATTTGGACCATTTGTCTTTTTTCTCCTATTTTAATTTGGACCACGGATTTGTTCCCTTTTTTAATTTGATCCTCAATTAGTTGGGCCCCTAAGGAAGGGACGCGTGGCCTGAAAATCGGGTTTATTACCCCTTTGGTCCTTCTTCCTTTCGCGCCCTTCTATTTTGGTCCTCCTTTGTGCATTTTATTATAGTCTTACCCTTTAAATTTTATTTTTATCACAAATTGACCCATTTTGTTATTTTTGTTGTTTTATTAACTAATCTAGCTATTATTATTATATTTTGCCATTATATATATGTATATTTACGTCACCATTATTATACCATTTAGTTTTACATTGTTATTGTTATATTTTATTTATATTTACTTATTTAAATTTTGAATATATTTGTCCTATTATTATTATTATTATTATAACTATTTATATATATCATCTTATTATATATTTATATCTTATTATATATATCTATATATCTCTTTATAGACACGTTTTTTTAGCTTATATACATACATATGTTTTGTTATACATACATACATATACGTCTATATCCATCATTCATTTTTATAAAATATATGTATATATGTCTTTTTTTTACATATATATGTACATACTTACACTGTTTTATTTTACAATATACATACTTATATCATTTATTTTATGTAATATATATGTATGCACATACCCATTTTTTTTATTTATATATGTACATATTTATACTTTTATAATATATATACATGTGTATGTACGTGTTTTTATATATATATACACATACTTATACATATTATTTATATTTTAAAATCTATATTTTTCTTACATATTTTCTATATTTTATAATTCACATACATATGTTTTTTATATATATATCGCAATACATATTAGCATCGTGTTTCATTTTGCCCAATATATCAAAATCCATTTCAAATAAATTAAATCTCGTGTTTAGATATTTGAAAAGTTGTGCCCTAACTTACTGGGTTTCGATTTTCACAATAAATCTAAGCACGTGAATATTTTCAAACTCGAGTTTTCAAACGATCTCGGGAATTAAGAAAAGATCGTGTCCTAACTTACTGGGCATGATCCCTTTTCTAAAGCCGAGATAATTAAAAGTCTTTTTAAATAAATAAATTTTTCGGCATGTACTCTCGCATCGGGAATTTGATACGTCGTGTCCTAATGCATTGGATATGACATGTCGTTTTCTCGAGATGAGGATTTTTTTAAATAAAGGCAATATTTTGCGTTTGGAAATTCGAGAAAACATGCCCTAAGGTGCTGGGTGTCGATTTTTTCTCGTTCAACCAAATAGCTAAATATCCTTCCAAAAATTTCAAAATAAGGCAATATTTTGCATTCGAAAATTCAAGGAACGTGCCCTAATGTGCTGGGTTTCGATTTCCCGATTGACCGAATAGCCAAATATCCTCTTGAATTTTAATCCATGCCATTCGAGTTTTTTTTCGGATCGTATTTTAAATTTCTTTAAAGTTTTCAGTTTTTCAACACTAAGACATTAAGTAATCAACTAGGTACCAATTTTGGGCGTATCGAGGGTGCTAATCCTTCCTCGTGCGTAACCGACTCCCGAACCCATTTTTCTGAATTTCGTGGACCAAACTTGTTGTTTTAATAAAATTAAATTGTTTATTAAAAACAACTATCTTTTCAAGGTGACCCAATCACACCTCATCAAAAAGGATTGGTGGCGACTCTCGTTTTCGTTTTCATTTTCAAAACCCAAGTCGACTCCGTTTTTCATCCAAAAATGGTGTCAACAGCTTGGCGACTCCACTGGGGACACCGATAAGAGGGTCAAGCCACGTGGTGATTACTTTTTGTCTTTTGTCAAAAATTGAAATTCGGTTTAAAATTACGATCCTTTCATCGCATTTTATCTGTCTTTATCATAATCATCATCATTGGGGTTTATAATTGCTCTGTTTGTTTAAATTTTGGTATATTTCCGCATTGCATGGCATGACCGTTGGTCACACCTTTTTAAGTGGGAGTGAGAAGCTACGCCTTCGTGAGGTTTTCACCTCCGCATGGGATAGTGAATCGCTTTCGGGATATATCCGTACCTATGTCTTCGTGAGATTTTCATCTCCGCATGGCCATAGGGAAATGTATCCCCCTGAATTGAACTCGGTCCGTATGAGCCTATAATGGGTGAGGATCGAGGAATCTGCTGGTTCAGGTACCCTACTTTAGAACCAAACCACATGTAATGAGCCATAGGAACTGACCTAGGTAGAGCTACTCCAAATTTTAGTGCTTACCTAAATGAATGTTGTATTTATTGTCGCTTATTTTAAATCTTATTCTGTGTTTAATGCTAATTTACTTTGTTTGTGATTGCATGGCATCTTCATTCTAAAAGAGGTGTCGATTTACGTTCAGTTTCTTGGTAGAAAGCTTATCATGGAAAAGGGGTTTGTTGATAAAGTAGAGGATAATGCGGCTGTGCGAATATGGGCTGAAACGACACAACGAGAGAAAGGCGATAGTCTTACCGAAGGGTACGTGTCAGAATTGTGGGATTTTACCCGTATCAGTGTAATCCAGAATGACCTTCGAGAAATGAAAGAAGTCTGGGATCAATGGGATGTCGAGGCCAAGCAGCTGTTCTATTGTAACTACGGTGACCTACCTTATCTGCTTAGTGTCAAAGTGGACAAGTATTTATTCCGAGCCCTTGCTCAGTTTTGGAATCCTGCCTACAGTTGTTTCACTTTTGGGAAAGTAGATTTGACGCCTACTGTGGAGGAGTATACGACCTTGCTTCGGTGCCCAAAGATTCAAGTCGACAAGGCTTATTCCAGAGCTGCTTGTGTCCCTCCGTTCTTAAAGAAATTAATGAACATCACTGGGATGAGCGAGCAGTGGGTCGCTGCCCGGATCCAACAGAAGGGCGACAGTAAATGTGTTCCTTGGAAAAGTTTGCGAGATTTGGTGCTTGTACATCCTGACTTAAAGAAAAGGGTCGATGTCTTCACTTTAGGTATCTATGGACTAGTGGTTTTCCCCAAAGCTTTAGGACACATAGACGAGGCTGTATCTGATTTGTTTGATCGGCTTAGTAAAGGGGTTACACCGGTTCCGGCAATACTCGCTGAAACTTTTAGATCCTTGAATGCGTGTCGAAAAGCAGGGGAGGGAAGGTTTATTGGATGCGCGCAGCTCTTATTGGCATGGTTCCATAGCCACTTCTGGAAAGTCGAAAAGGTCTCTTATCGGGTATTCTCTGATAGCTACTCCCCTCTAGGAGAATTGGTGGCCACGCCAAGACGGGATGATATTTCAGAAGAAAAATGGATAGAGATACTCCAGAATCTCCAGGATGAAGATATTGAATGGAGAGCTCCTTGGTTAATTCCTGACGAGATATTGTACCGATGTGGAGATTTCGACTGGGTTCCGCTGCTCGGGATATGGGGAGCTATCGGATATGCTCCTCTACTCGTATCAAGACAGTATAGATCACGACAATTCATACCAGCAACGCAGGGGTTGGCCTATTGTGATTTTTCCTATAGTGAGGACAATTACAAGAAGAAGGTTCGAGAAATATCTAGTGCCTGGAACCAGACTCGTTGAATGAAGATCTTAGCCGTAGGTCCGACAATTACCCCCGAGTATAGTCAGTGGCGTGATCAAAGGATCAACGACAACATCCCGGCGTCAAATTCAGAAACTGCTCGATCTTTAGAGGAACACTTACAAGTTTTGCCTTCTGAGATAGAAATCATCAAACAAGAATTTGAAAAAAGGAGTTTAGAATTGGGGAAGAAGATAGAACAACTAGAGGAAGAAAAAATGCAGTTAGGACTGGATGTGGACATTCAAAGATTAGAGGCCGATAAATTGAGAAAAGGAAAGAACAAAGCAGAAGAAGATTTGGACAGCCTGAAGACAGATTACAAGAAGTTGCGTAGGTCGGTAAGAGCTGCTGGCTTGGGTAAAACGCCAGAGCAATGGCGACAAGAAATTCAGGAGGAAAAGACGAAAGTTAATCAATGGGAAAAGAAATTTCAGGATACTCGGGCTCGAGAAGTCGCCTTGGGAAAGAGTCTACTAGTTTGCCAAGACGAGAAGACGGAGTTGAAGGTCCGGATAACTGAACTAGAAAGATCGCTTCACCAGTACTGTAATCGTAATGCTACGGTTGAATTAAGGGCGAGCTTAGACAAAATTGAAGAATTAAAAGGACAAATAGGAGGGCTAGAGAATGCATTGCAAAATAGTGAAATCCGGATAGAGCTTTTGGAAGAAAATAATGAGCAGTGGCAAAGACAATTCCGTCGATCTCAAGAGCAGATTAGAGAAAGAGATTATATTATGGGAGAGACGGTGGCTCAAGTGCGCGAAGTAGCTGATCATCTGCAAACTCTAGCGGTTCAGGCTGATCTATTAAGTTTGAAGTATGAGTCAGAGTCGGACAGGGGCCGAGAATTAGCTTGGCTTCTTAGAAAGGTTAAGGCTTTGAGTGTAAGGGCAAAGCCATATATGTAGTCTATTTTATGTAAAGAAACTCTTTATCTAGTAAAGTTTTCTAATGAAGTTGAATTAGAATCAGTGCCTCTTTTTCTTTGCATTCTTTTCATGCATTGCATCACATCATATGCATTAATGACCATTAAAAAAAAACCTAATCGAATAAAATCATTTCAGAAAATCTGGAAAACCAACATTTTTGCGGTACCCGAATAGAAACTAAGGAATGGGCCAAAGGTTGGAGAGATTAGAGTGAATGCAGATTCAGATGCGGGAGCAATTGACTGAATTTCAACAGGAGATGAGAGATCAGATGCTAGAATTACAAAGAACCTTGATGAGTCAGTTCAACCGACTGCCAGCTGGAGAGTTAGAAAAAAGGAAGGACCCAGTGGTCCACTTTGGGGTTGATAATAAGGATCTTGCCCATTCCCTAGATTATACTCCGATAAGTGTCCAAGTCCAGCCGGATGGGCGTCCACAAGGAGCACTCTTTACCATAAGATCTCAACAATATCAGACTGGTACAACAGCACCAGTAAGTGGCTTGACGGGCCCAAGATCCAATTTGAGGAACAATTTTCTTGTTGCACGTGATGATCCAGAAGAAATGAAGCAGGTAGGGGCAGAGTACCCAGATATTATAGAAGCCCCAAAGAAAAAGGGGAATAGGGGGAATAATGCGAATATATATAACAAGGGCCACTCAAAACCAATCACTGTGGGCCGATCAAAGACAGAAACCACCAGCCATCAGAGGTCTTCAAAGCAAGAATCTGGAGTGAAGCCAGGTACTGAGAAGCTCCGGTTCATACCAATTCCGATGTCATATAGTGAGTTATACCGAAGCTTATTTGATGCACGTGTGGTGTCCCCCTTCTACTTAAAACCCATACAGCCTCCGTATCCCAAATGGTATGACACGAACGTACAATGCGACTACCATGCGGGAATTACGGGGCATTCAATAGAGAACTGCATTGCCTTCAAGAAACTGGTTGAAAAGCTCATTAATATGGGGGTTGTCAGATTTGATGACTCGTCTAGCGCAGAAAATCTACTACCTAGCCATATTGATAATGGGGTAGACATGAAGGTAGGAAGGGGATCAGTTATTTCTGATTCAGGAGGAAATAAGGGAAAGACACGAAACCATTGTGATTTCCATCATGAGAGGGGGTTCGAGACCCAAGAGAGTGTGGAATTCAAGGCCTTGGTTCAGGACATGATGGACGATAAGGGGATGAAGCTTCGTGAGGAAATTAAAGAGGAGGAAAACATACGTTCAATGTTGGCAAGCGTTCACACCAATGACATATTTGAAGACACGAATGAAAAGGAACCTTGTTAGATATCTGCCCTTATAAATCTGGAGTGTTCTAAGCAACTGGGCTGCGAAAAAAAATCCCTTTAGTTTTTAGGGCTTATCTAGAGTAATGTTCAGAAAATTTTGTTGTTTTTAGCCTAGAAGCAATAGAAATTCCTTTGTGAAATAGGCTAATGTCTGAACGTTATTATTCTAATAAAATACATCTTTGCATTCACTTTTGAGCCAATATTCTTTTTGAATAATTATGTCTGATTATTTTTCTTTTGGATTTTCTTCCACATCATTCATTCATTCATAATCATACTGTATAAATAATTATTCTTAAATTCATACATTCTTTGTATATTCTTTTGTACCTACAGTAGGTCCCTGGATATCAATGACATGAATGACACTGTTACAGACTTAGAATCTCCTTTTGAGTGAGACATGTGTTTAGAGGGATCTCACGCCTTTGAAGATGACATAGATTGTAGCCTATCTCTAGACTTGTTGAGGATGGTAGAACAAGTGGATAAACAGATCTTACCTCTCAAGGAATCATTAGAAATTGTGAGCTTGATGAAGACTAGAATTGACCTGACCACAGAAACGAAGCAATACCTTGTTGAGTTACCTCTAGAGTTCAAAGATGTCTTTGTATGATCATACCAGGGTATGCCTCGATTCTTAAAGCCTGCACAACAGCACGATGGCAGAAATTTACAGTGCGAACGATGCAATTCTTTACCGGGGCAATGCCTCTCTCGTTGAGTCAGCATAGCTTTGTCCATTTGAAGTCGAGTTTCCATCCCTTCAAGATGTTGGACTTTATCCTGATTAAAGAGGAAGATCCAAAGTTTTCTATCGTAGTTGCGTCCCAAAAGGGCTCTATGAAAGAAATCTGGTACCAAAGAAGGTTTTTCGCATACAAGATGAAAGTGGAAGATCTTATGTGGAAGACTTTAGAATAACATTGATTCTGGTCGAAAAGCATGACCAGGACTTGCCTGATCTCATGAGTTCAGACTCAAAAAAAAATCAAAAAAATCAAAATATCAAAATATCAAAAGAAAAACAAAAATAAAAATAAAAAAAATCAAAGTCAAAAATAGGAAAAAAAGAAAAAGAAAAAGGAGAGGTCAAGGCGAAAACCCGCAAAGGGCGCTTTGACCAAAGGTGGATCTGAGTTGAAAACCCGAAAAAGGGCGACTCAAATTTTGAGCAAAATAGGGCATGGACATCACCATTATCGAAGACTTCTGATGGGCATTGCTTTATTTTTTAGAGGCTACTGCATGGATCAAGGTCATCTTATACTGATACAGAATTTCAGAGAGGATGGTGTTGGAGAATGCTTTGAGCTTAAACAATAGCATGATAGCTGAGGTCTCAAATTAACTCAGAAGTGGACACCATGATTCGTCACTGAAGTTCCTAGAGTTGAACATCGAAAATTGAAGGAAAATGACTGAGACTTACAAGGATTGACGTGAGAAATTACCATATGCCCTCATTGTTTGTCGAACATCTGTACTGGGGCAACACCTCTCTTTTTGGTTTACAAGAATGAGGTAGTTTTACCTGTTAAAATCCCTTCATTACTTGTTGAAGGGATCCAATCGCGATGTGATCAGTTGGCCCTAGGAAAAGGGTTAAAAGTTATTCATCAGGGTCAGATGTACCATAAATAAATAATATGAGCCCATAATAAACAGGCTCGTCTCAGAGAATTCCACAAGAGGGCTGGATGTTGAAAAAGATTCTCCTAAATGAAAGGATTCTACAGGGAAATGAATGCCAAACTAGGAAAGTCCCTATGTTGTAAAGAGGACCATTTTTAGAGGAGCACTGATCCTGAGTGAGATTGCTAATCCTATAAACTCGGATCCAGTCAAGAAATACTTCGTTTAAAGAAGAAGGAAGGACCAAGGTGAAAACCTGCAAAAGGGCACTTTGAGTAAAAAAAAAGATGAAAAAAATGAAAAAGTAAAAATGGAGAGGCTAAGGGAAAAACCCGCAAAGGGCACCTTAGGCCAAAGGGGATTTGAGTTGAAAACCCAAAAAGAGCGGCTCAAATATTGATCAAATTGGGGCATGTGGTGATCTTGCTATACCTGAAAGGGTAAGGTGACATCTTGGGGCACCGACAAAGTCCTGTAGATCTCCTAAACACATGTCAAACTCAGGAAAGTCTTTAGATAGTTTGTACAGAGAAGTTCAAGCTGCGATATCTGGGGCACCTGACATTCATACTATTTATATATTGATTTTGTCATTCTTGGAATACTTCTTTCTTTTTCAAGATACATGTTCTAATCAATTCCTCTATTTATTTTAGCTATCCTTGATAATTTATTCATTTCGAGCTATGCTCTCAAATCAATTCTATTTTACCTATCATTATGATTTTTTTTGCAAGCATGTTGCATTAGAATAATGATTAATAGACTAATAATACTTTCACAATGGAAGTTTTGCATATTACTCTAGAAGTTTCTAAATAATATAGGAACCTGAAACATGACTATTGTTTAGAAAACATCAAGTTTAAAGGGTGAAATATCTAAGAAGGAAGGGTCTAAGTTAAAGACTATCCTTTCAGATTTTGTTGTCCAAACATTGATTAAGCAAAATGACAAGATACCGTGTTGGTGACAAAGCTTCAATGAACAAACAAGTAATGATCACCGAGTGATAAGTAAAGGTTTTCTTGGAGAATAAAATTTTGCAATTGTGCATGAGTATTTGGTATGACACCTTGGGAATAGGGTAAAGGACCAAAGAGCTTCACATTTTGTATCCTTGAATTGCGATAGGAGAAGATCGAGAAAAGCCATATCTTTCTACTCTTGGATTACAGTGGGAGAATGATGGTACAAAATTTGCATTCCAGTAGATTGAAGTTTGAAGATCACACTGGGGGCATTCAAATTAAGTGTTTCTTTGGATACGCCTGCCGAGTAAGAAGGCGTTGTAGCACGTCAGTGATAAAGCCTTAATAAGCTTTTGCGTGATGATAACCTAAGCATTAAGGAATCATTTTCATGACAGTTTGCATTCATTCAAATGTCATTCATACACATAGAGTTAGGAGCATTTGATTCGTTATGATCATGTCATCCTAATCACTAGGCACAATTAGGTTCATAAAATAGAACATACAGGTCATGTTCCCTAGAGAACAGATCAGTGAAGAAGCAGATCTTGCCTTCCTGCGTTAACAGCGAAGCAGATCGAAAACAAAGCCTTGCCTTCATTGGTTGCAGTGGAGCTGGTTAAAGAAAGATCTTGCCTTCCTGCATTAACAGCGAAGCAGATCGAAAACAAAGCCTTGCCTTCATTGGTTGCAGTGGAGCTGGTTAAAGAAGCAGATCTTGCCTTCCTGCGTTAACAGCGAAGCAGATCAAAAACAAAGCCATGCCTTCATTGGTTGCAGTGGAGCTGGTTAAAGAAGCAGATCTTGCCTTCCTGCGTTAACAGCGAAGCAGATCGAAAACAAAGTGTTGCCTTCATTGGTTACAGTGGAGCTAGTTAAAGAAGCAGATCTTGCCTTCCTGCATTAACAACGAAGCAGATCGAAAACAAAGCCTTGCCTTCATTGGTTGCAGTGGAGCTGGTCAAAGATAGCATATCTTGCCTTCCTGCATTAACAACGAAGCAGATCGAAAACAAAGCCTTGCCTTCATTGGCTGCAATGGAGCTAGTTGAAGATAGCAGATCTTGCCTTCCTGCGTTAACAACGAAGCAGATCGAAAACAAAGCCTTGTCTCCATCGGTTGCAGTGGAGTAGATTGAAGCCAGAGATCTTATCTCCCTGAGATTACAGCGGAGCAGATCAAAGACACTATCCTATCCCCCTGAAGTTACAGTGGAGCGGATTGAAATAAAAGATCTTATCTCTCTGAAGTTACAGCAGAGTAGATCGCATCAGATTAAAACCAAGGATCTTATCTCTCTGAAGTTACAGTAGAGCAGATCGCACCAGGTCTTATTTCCCTGAGATTACAGTGGAACAGACTGAAGAATTTCAGATCTTATCTCCCTGAGATTACAGCGGAGCAGATTGAAGCTAGTAATCCTATCTCCCTGAGATTACAGTGGAGCGGATTAAAATAAATGATCTTATCTCTCTGAAGTTACAGCAGAGTAGATCGCATCAAGTTTTACCTCCCTGTGGTTACAGTGGAGTACATAGAAGCCAATAATTCTATCTCCCCGACATTGCGGAGTGGGTCGGAGCGCCAATGCCTATCTCCCCGAAGTTGCAGTGGAGCGGATTAGAACCACAGATCCAACCTCCCTGAAGTTGTAGCGGAGCAGATTAAAACAACGAATCTCGTCCCCCTGAAGTTGGTACGAAGAAGATTGAAGCTACAAGTCCGATCTCTCTGAAGGGCAGTAGAGTGGATCGAAACAACAAGGCACAGTGGATTGCGAAAAGGCTATCTGAAGAAGAAAGGCGCCAAGAGGTCAAGACTCGGTGAGACCGGGCAAATTTGGTCTTTCTTAGTCTTTGCTCTGTTCTCGTTACACGACAACGAGCAAAGAGGGGCAGCTGTACAGCCCAAATTTACCCGGGCCTCACCAAATAACAGGCCCAAAAATTTAAAACCTACCTAAGCCCAATTACAAAACCCATTACCCAAAACACAAATAAAAAAAAGAAACCCTAACCCTAGGTGCGCCGCACCTAGGGCCTTCTACATCTGCCGCCGCCGTCAATCATCTCAGCCACCTACCCTCTGACTCGCGCCGCTCGCCCATCACCCCACTTGCCTGAAAAGAAGAAAATCACGCAAAGCACAGTGGCAAACAGAGAAAAAGAAAAAAGAAGACTAAAATAGCATGTAAAATTGGCTATAAAGCCAAGTATCATCTCTGTAACAAGCCCTCCCCCCTTTTTTTGCAAAAAAAAATTCAAGAAATAAGAAATAAAAAAACAAATTCAACAACCCCATTTTCGGTATATTTATTTTCTTTTTCTAGTTTTTTTTCTCTTTATTTTTTTCCTTTCGAATTATTTGTGTTCGATTTTGTTTCTTTTATTTTTTAAAACTATATATATAACATATAAAAAAGGCAAAAAAAAACATACCTTTTGAATTTTCCGGCCACCGTACACGGCCCCATGACCGGAGGCGGCCGGACCCTAGCCGGAGGAGGGACTGAGAAGAGGGAGAGTTGAGAGAGTATTTTGTGTTTTTTTTTGAAGAGTGGAAGAGAATGAATTTTTGCTAAAAAATTAGAATTTTATACCCCTCTTAAACGGTGTCGTTTAGGGCTTGGCATCATAGCCCTAAAACGACGTCGTTTAGTCTTTAGACCCGATCCACCCGACCCGCCTGCCAAGGATCCGCGTGTTTTCTATCAAGGGGTTATTTGCGCTTCAGGCCCTTCCGCATTTTCAGTCTGTTTCAATTTGGACCATTTGTCTTTTTTCTCCTATTTTAATTTGGACCACGGATTTGTTCCCTTTTTAAATTTGATCCTCAATTAGTTGGGCCCCTAAGGAAGGGACGCGTGGCCTGAAAATCGGGTTTATTACCCCTTTGGTCCTTCTTCCTTTCGCGCCCTTCTATTTTGGTCCTCCTTTGTGCATTTTATTATAGTCTTACCCTTTAAATTTTATTTTTATCACAAATTGACCCATTTTGTTATTTTTGTTGTTTTATTAACTAATCTAGCAATTATTATTATATTTTGCCATTATATATATGTATATTTACGTCACCATTATTATACCATTTAGTTTTACATTGTTATTGTTATATTTTATTTATATTTACTTATTTAAATTTTGAATATATTTGTCCTATTATTATTATTATTATTATAACTATTTATATATATCATCTTATTATATATTTATATCTTATTATATATATCTATATATCTCTTTATAGACACGTTTTTTTAGCTTATATACATACATATGTTTTGTTATACATACATACATATACGTCTATATCCATCATTCATTTTTATAAAATATATGTATATATGTCTTTTTTTTACATATATATGTACATACTTACACTGTTTTATTTTACAATATACATACTTATATCATTTATTTTATGTAATATATATGTATGCACATACCCATTTTTTTTATTTATATATGTACATATTTATACTTTTATAATATATATACATGTGTATGTACGTGTTTTTATATATATATATACACATACTTATACATATTATTTATATTTTAAAATCTATATTTTTCTTACATATTTTCTATATTTTATAATTCACATACATATGTTTTTTATATATATATCGCAATACATATTAGCATCGTGTTTCATTTTGCCCAATATATCAAAATCCATTTCAAATAAATTAAATCTCGTGTTTAGATATTTGAAAAGTTGTGCCCTAACTTACTGGGTTTCGATTTTCACAATAAATCTAAACACGTGAATATTTTCAAACTCGAGTTTTCAAACGATCTCGGGAATTAAGAAAAGATCGTGTCCTAACTTACTGGGCATGATCCCTTTTCTAAAGCCGAGATAATTAAAAGTCTTTTTAAATAAATAAATTTTTCGGCATGTACTCTCGCATCGGGAATTTGATACGTCGTGTCCTAATGCATTGGATATGACATGTCGTTTTCTCGAGATGAGGATTTTTTTAAATAAAGGCAATATTTTGCGTTTGGAAATTCGAGAAAACATGCCCTAAGGTGCTGGGTGTCGATTTTTTCTCGTTCAACCAAATAGCTAAATATCCTTCCAAAAATTTCAAAATAAGGCAATATTTTGCATTCGAAAATTCAAGGAACGTGCCCTAATGTGCTGGGTTTCGATTTCCCGATTGACCGAATAGCCAAATATCCTCTTGAATTTTAATCCATGCCATTCGAGTTTTTTTTCGGATCGTATTTTAAATTTCTTTAAAGTTTTCAGTTTTTCAACACTAAGACATTAAGTAATCAACTAGGTACCAATTTTGGGCGTATCGAGGGTGCTAATCCTTCCTCGTGCGTAACCGACTCCCGAACCCGTTTTTCTGAATTTCGTGGACCAAACTTGTTGTTTTAATAAAATTAAATTGTTTATTAAAAACAACCATCTTTTCAAGGTGACCCAATCACACCTCATCAAAAAGGATTGGTGGCGACTCTCGTTTTCGTTTTCATTTTCAAAACCCAAGTCGACTCCATTTTTCATCCAAAAATGGTGTCAACAGTACATGTATTTTTTTTCAATGTGGTACCTATATTTGACAAAATGTTGTACATTGTGGTACCCAGTTGTAACGGTGTTAATTTCTTAATATTTAATTCAAGTTTTAGGGTTGATATAATGAAAATTAGTTCCTAAAATTATTAGGTTTGAATTTTCATGATTTTGTTAAATTTAGTGTTAATTGTGAATTTGTTTAATTTTGTATTTAATTTATTAAAAATAGTCCAATGATAAAAGTTAATTGCTAATATTATTAGACCTAAAACCCGAATTAAACAATAAAAAATTAATATTGTTACCTCTAAGTACCAAAATGTATAATTTTTACCAAATATAAGTTGGTTTACCTAAAATAAGACTCGAATCTAAGATTTTAAAATTCTCAAGACCTTAACCTCGACATCAAGCCATTGCCTTGTTTGCTACAAGTTTATTTTTAAAAAATTGTTATCAATGATAATTATTTTTGTTTTTCCCTTTTCTTTACTTTTTGCTTCTTTTTAAATTATTTTTTATGTAAATATACATGTTAATTATTTAAATTTTACTTTAATTATAATATTAGGTTAAAATATGATTGAATTATACATAAATTTAAAGTATTTAATTTTAATTAAAGTAAAATATATTTTTATATAAAATAATTCAAATATATTTAATTTTATAATACTTCAATATGTAATTATTTTGTAGTTAAAATAGATTAATGAATAAACTAAATAGAAGATACATGGATAAGTGATAGGAAAAGTATAATTATATTTTTATTTAAAATTACTTAATAAATAGATAGGATATATGAGTATTTTTTTAGTTACATAATCTAATTTTGGAATTATTATTTTTTAGTTACTCGTCATTCCATTTTCAATGCTGAAGACGATCCCAAATAAATTTGTCCGTAGGTTAGGTTGGGTCAGGTTTTGTTAAAATTTTAGGTTTGTTTGTTAGGTCCGGGCCTTACCTGAGCCGAAAAATGGACCTGAAATTTTGTTTAAGCCCGGTTTGGGTAAAAATATTAAAATTTGGGCCTGGTTCGGTTCATATGAATTAATTTTTTATATAATTTTTTTAAAAAATATAATACATCAAAAATACTAAAAACATCAAAATAAATGTTTTCCCAACAAACTGAAAATAAATTTTAAAAAATATTTATACTTAAATAACACTAAGATAGATGTAACTTAACAAGCAAATGCCTTTAAAATACTAACAAAATTAACAATAAAAACAAAATTAACAATAAAATAAGAGTTATACAATATCCAAACAATAACAATAAAATAGTAGTAACATAATAGTAAAGTGGTAGCAAAACAGTAGAATTTAGTAGCAAAATAACAAGAAAACAATATAATTTTTTGTCTTTTTGCTAATTCAAGTCGGGTCAAGCCCAGGCCAAAAAGCCTTACTCTAGGTTTGACCTGTTTTTAAACGGGCTTTTTTTGTCCAAACCCATTTTTGAACCTATATTTTTGCCCAAACTCTTCCACTTTTCGAGCGGGCTTTCAAGCCGGATCGAGTGAACCGGCCCATGGACAGATCTATCCCCAATCCATCAACTCAAATTACGCTGTGGTTATGATTTTCTTTTTAATTTATAATATTCCTAATTTAAATTTTAATGTTTAAAATTAAATTTTTTTGTTATAAATAGATCACCTTAAAAGGAAACACATAATCTATTTTTCAGATTATTTAGAAATTATTTAAACATGAAATTTAAATTCCAAATTTATGCAAGGTGAAATCGTGGCGACGGTTTCAGTAATGATGTGACACGTGGTCAAATATGAATTTAAAAAATTAATGTTTTATATATATATTTGAAATACCTTTTAAAGTTTAGTCAATGGTTAACACGTGCTGACATGGGTTAAAAAAAACTAAAAGGGAATCTTGAAACTATCGTGCAGGAATATGACACGTTGTAAATCTCTACAAAAGTTACAAAAATTGATTACATCGTGTCAGATGACAATTTCAACTTTTCAAAATTTCAATTACAGTTGCAAAATTAAGAAGTAGATTGATGCTGACAAATGCATTTAGTTTGACAAGGGGTATAATTAAAGATTAAAGAAGTAGATTTGGGAGTCCTCACACATACATTGTTGAATGGATGAGACAAGATATCATAAATTAGATTTCGACATATTATGTAAGTGCATAATGTTGTTGGTACAAAAATATTATCTATGAGTTATTTATATTATTTTAGTGGATTCATTAGCACTTCATTATACCTATGTTATCTATGAGTGCAATGTTATTTTTTAGCAATGGAAAGAGCCCTCAACATGTGGTAGCTCTTTGAAATGACTGGTGGAAGTATATGTTGTGTTGTTGAAGTCCGACGTGGGTCCTTTTGCCATAGGTTAGAGTTTAAATGTATTTGCATGTAATGTTTCAATACCTTCATGAGAGTTGTGTACTCTAATCCAATGGATAGCTTTATAATTTATAGGTTTACTCTTTTGAATTTAAGCAGCAGCCTTCTTTTCTTTTAATTTTTAGCAACCTAGAATAACAACCACACTAAAATATATACGGTTGAGGATAAAACTTAATAAGAACTAGACAATAGTTCAACAATTAAAACGTTAGTACATGTCCCAAAAGACCTAAATTCGAGCTCTTCTTTTCTTTATAATTTTAAAAATTTGGCAAGTCTCCCAAACATTAAAATATGTAAAATTAAGTGTAAAAATTAAGTAAGAATGAGCAATAAGCTCAATGGTAAGGTGTTAGTACTCCTTGAAACTAGGGTTCGAGTTGCTGCCTTCTCCCCCCCATTTCATTTTAATTTCAGATTCGGTAAAAATTTGGGATAATTGCAAGTGACACCTTTAAGGTTTACCCTAGGAATTGACCCAATTCTCTCATAATTAGAATTCATATCTTGCCATTACTTAAAATTCCAATAGAATTAGAATTCTGTCATCTTTTTATCTTCTTTTTCTAATTAGAATTTCAATTTTCCCCTTTTTCAAATCCTAATAGAATTTGCCCTCCATCCTCCTATTTATTCTCTTTCTCTTTTTTTACACCTTATTTTCAACTTTCTTGCTATTGATTATTTTGTTTTCCCGAATTAAAAGCATCAATTTCATCTCTAATTTTGTAAAGAATATATAAGAACATTCCAATCCCGGTGTTTTAACATTAAATTCTTGTAGAATTTTTATCCACGCTAATTTTAAAGAAAGATAAAACAATGTTTTAAGAATCTTGCCAAAAATCTCCTGAAATCTTGATTTTTCTTAAGATTCGTTATTAATTATGGCATAAATATAGTTTGAATGACCCGATTTAGGTACCTCGGATCAGATTTAAGTGTAAGAAACGACGTTTGAGATCTCGGTGACAGGAGTGAGTTATTTTACAAGCGAATTAGAGCAAATCGCGCCTCAGAATAGGGTCATATAGTCGTGTACCCCTTCCACACGATCTAAGGCTTTTCACATGATTTAGCCACATGACCGTGTGTCCCCTGTTTTTCAGATTTCATATTTTTGGCCTAGAATTTTATGTTTTGTTCAATTTAGTCCTCAATTGGTTTCTGAACTATTTTAGTTTTTTATTTTATTCAATTAAGCCCATGATTGTAACACCCCTAAGCCATATCCGTCGCCGGAACAGAGTTATGAAGCATTACCGAAATAAACAGATCAAATACAGACATTTCATATTATTTAACATTCGTGTCAGATATTATTCATAAAGTCCATTATATGATCCCTCGAGGCCCAAAACATACATTAGAAACAAATCGGGACTAAACTGGGTACTTAGAGAATTTTTTGCAAAATTTCAAAATTTTTCCTAGGTGTAGGGGACACACGCCCGTATGGTCAAGCCGTGTGGGCATTCAAAGTAGAGCACACGACCGTGTCCTAGCTTGTGTTAGTACCCGTGTAACTCTCTGACTTGGGTCGTAGGGCTAAGTCACACGCCCGTGTGCTAGGCCATGTGAACATGAAATTTTGCATTAAATAGGTGCAAGGGTCACACGGCCAAGCCACACGCCAGTGTGTCAGGCCGTGTGAAAAATATTGAGCATTTTGTTTTGAATTTTAATGATGCAGGGGACATACGGCCAAAACATACACCCATGTGCTAGACACACGGCTGAGACATACGCCCGTGTCTCTGCCCATGTGGACAAAATAAGTCCATTTCTAAGCCATATTTCTCACCCAATTGGTCTTCCACCTACATTAACATTTTAACACATTCACAAGCCAATCCAAGACATTTTAAACCAAGCCAAATCTAAGTCTTACGCATTATATAATACCTCATATGACCAAGTATACAAATTTACTTACTTACCCATTTGATCAAATATTCATATGCATAATCCATCCTCACTCCAACTTCAATCATTTTACCATATACATTAACTAGATAAAGACACACATATTTATACATCAAAATATATCAATCACAAGCCATTTCAAATGGCTAGTTACAACCAAACATGTATGTGCCAAAATTGGCTAATTAACCTATACATGCCATTATAATCAAAAGTAATTTACTATTTATACCGAATTGGGTCGATGAATAGTGTGATATAGCTCCGACCAACTTCCAATCTTTACGAGCTTCCAATACTATAAACAGGAGAAATAAAACAAAATAAGCATTTAAGCTTAGTAAGTTCGTACAACATTGAATTTAACTTACCAATTAATTCACATTTAAGGTAAGCAAATAAACATGCTCAAACCAATTTGGCCAATTACCTAACACATATCTTCATCAAGCATGTTAGTCATGTAATTCACATAAATACCAAGAAACGTAAATGAGCTCGTCAATATTCAATTTCCACATACATGTAACATCCCTTAACCCTTATCCGTCGCCGGAACAGGGTTACAGAGTATTACCAGACTTTTCAAATCAAATATGAACATTATATAATCATTTAGCATACACATTATATAATCATATTGTCCCTTTTATGAGCCCTCGAAGCTCAAAATATGTGTTAGAAACAAATTGGGACTAAATCGGGTACTCTAGGAATTTTTCGCAAAATTTCAAAAATTTTCCTAGGTGCAGGGGACACACGCCCATGTGTTAGCCGTGTGTCTCACACGGTCCAGTCACACGCCAATGTGTCTGGCCATGTGGACTCAAAATGAACCTTAAACATCAAGTTTACCCTTCCCTACAACCTTGAACACCAAACAACTCAAAAACCAATCGTTCAATCACTTTAAAACATGATTTAATACATTTAAAACATGTCAAAACAATTATCCTAGTTTCCTAACCAATGTACCCTCATAGGTACTTCACATATATTATCAAAGCAATCAAATAAAACACTATTTAAGCCAATTCTAAATTCATACCAATTTCAACCCAAATTTGCCTATATCACTCTCACTTATGCATCAACTTAAACATTCCATATTAAACCTCAACTTAACATGTATAATCATGTATATAAGTAACCAATATCATCTTATAACATTATTTACATTCACTTCCCAATATGACAAGCATAAGACATCCTAGGTACATGCCGACACAAAAAGAAATATACATCACCATGTTTTGAGTTCGGGATCATTGATATATGCTAAATCGGCAATCTGACTTTAACCTAACCTGCACACGGAAAACAAATCGTACACTGAGTATAAACTCAGTGGTATTTCTATAATCCGAATGCTTAAAAGTAAAATAATATAACATGCAATAACTATAGTCATACAATTATTCAATTCATAAATAAGGTATTTATAACACATTAAATTTTTATCATTTGCTATCCTAGATAACTTTTCACAATATGAACAGAAATCATTTGAACAACAATATTGTTCATTCATATTCAATTCATAAATACACAAATCATATGTCTCTAACCATATTTCAAATCACCACTAAATATCAATCATAATGCTATTTTATTCAATAACCCCTATTAACATGACACGGTTACAGACTCGAACGGATCCAACCAAAACACACCAGTTTGACACCCAGTGCTTCATTGAATAATTCGAAGCAATAAGTTAACACCTAGTGTGTAACAACCTAAATTTTCAGTGGTGAGGGAAATGGTGATTTGAAGTCACCAATTTCGATGAGTAAGCTCGTAAATTTTATTATTTAGTATTTACGAGTTAAATGTGATTTTAGAAATATTTGTGAAATAGTGATTTGAGTTTAGAAGGAATTATTAGGTTAATTGGTTTTAAAAACGGGGTATTGAGACCTCGATTCTATAAACCGAGCCTTAAATATTTTTATAAATATTTACAGAGTGTCATTAATGTAGTATTACAGTTTTGTTAGAAAATTTTATCGTTTTGATAGTTAATTAATTAAAAAAGACTAAATTGAAAAAGGTGCAAAACTTGCTAAAGTGATTAAATAACATAAATGGTAAATAAGGGAGGACTATCTTGTAAGTTTTTATATTTTTAAGCTTGTTTTTATATTTTTACTTCATGTAAGTTTAATTCTTGCTTTTCTCTTGAAATTTTTATGTTTTTTTTAGACTTCCACAATTAGGTCCAACTATATATTTCATTAGTTTTTGATATTATGGGTAATTTTGAAAGTTACCATTGATGAGTGCTAGATTTTTATAATGAATTAACATGGATTTGAAGTTTTAATTTTGTTATATGATGATTTTATCAAGAAATTTTAATAGAAATTGATTTTAGGATCTAATTATGAAAAAGATTAAATTTTAGGGTTTGGCATTAAATTATGTTTATAAAAGGATTTGTAATAGCTTATAATATTTAGATAAAGTGTTAATTTAGAAAAATTATCTCATTTTATGAGGTAATTGATGAGGGACTATATTGCAAAAACTATAAAAGTTGGGGTAATTATGTAATTTCAAAATTTGAAAGGTATAAATTGTGAAGTGGACTAAAATTGAAATATATGCTAATGAATGAAAATTTTTACATTCTAGATCAAGAGCTCGTAGATCAACGAGAAAAAGAAAAATTAGTCGAGTAGTCTCTGAACTATTACCAATTTTACAATCCAACCCAAGTAAGTTCATATGGTTAAACTTTCATGATTATTTTTTAAATTAGGAATGGTATAATATATTTATTCATATTTTTTGTTTAAATTAAGATTATTGTAAAAGTATGAAAATTGAATTGAATGTTTAAAACGAGCAGAACGCAGGATTGAGTACAATTGTTCCGTGGGAAAGAATGAATTAACGGATAAGACCATGGTTAGACCATGGCAATGTTTAAATTTAAGACCATAGTTGGGCTATGAAATTTTAATGAAAAGACCATAATTGGGTTATGGCACCTTAAACATAAGACCATGGTTGGACAATGGCAGTATAGATACATGTGTAAGACCATAGCTGGGCTATGGCATTCTAATGATAAGACCATAACTGGGTTATGACACTACAAATGTAAGACCATGGCAGGGCCATGGCAATGCATGTGTAAGACCATAGTTGGACTATGGCACAAAAAGAATGATGTACTCATATCCATAAGCAGTTCTTCGATTCAATAAGAAATGGTAAAAGACTTATGTGATTGAATTGAAAGATTTATAGATTATTATTGATATTGATCTGAAGGAAGTGTGTTTATTGATTATATTGTATTTGACAGGGAAAAATGCATGATTTATTTACAATTTAATTTATTATATTATATTAAGTTCGGTAGGATCAATGTTTAACCTAATGAACTTACTAAGCTTCATTAAGCTTACTCGTGCTGTTTAATGTTCTTGTAGATTAACGTGTAGTCGGAAGATCGGATCAACACATCAAGCTACACTATCCAATTTATTCCGATAGTTTTTGCAATGTAAATTTTAGTTTATATGGCATGTATAGGGTTGGTTTGGCAATGAAATTGTTTGAATTGTGGTTGTGAATATTAAATGTTTGTATGCATGTAATTAGTAGTAGAATTTGATAAATCACTGAAATGAGTTAAATAGGTAGGTATAAGTAAATGAAATATTTGTGATGTTATGTCATGTTGAGAACATGTTTTAGCTTGTATTGATTGCTTGGTTAGGATATATTGGTGTATGTGAATGTTGAGTGCAGGTTAATGTCAAAATGGGTAAGAAAAGTGGCCTTAAAATGACCTATTTTCGTCCACACAGGCAGAGACATGGGCATGTGTCCCCTGCTTCTAAGAAAATTTTTAAAATTTCGGGAAAAATTTCCTAAGTACCCGGTTTAGTCCCGATTCACATCTAAGGTGAATATTGGGCCTCAAAGGTCCATCTAAGGGACAATATAAGTGTGATATGATTTATTCTTAATTGTGTAACAAAGGTTGGGAAATGTCCATATTTAATTCGTAAAGTTCGGTAAGACTCCGTAACCCTGTTCTGGTAACGGATAAGGGTTAGAGGTGCTACACAGTGTCTTATCGGCCATGCTGAAGTAAATTGGTACCCAGTACCTCATCGAATTTATCCGAAGTAATAATTTGAAACCCAGTGTCTCATCGACTCGAAGTCGAAGAAACCCCTGAACTCTTCCAATCCTATGGTATGCCATCTATATCCGACTCAGCCCGATACAGTTAATAGGGTTTAATTTCACTTTTCAAATACAACCAATATTCAATTCAATTCAAATAATCAATATATATATCAATTCAATCAATATAAATTTAATAAATTCATCACGTACTAAATCAATACATTTTAATTGCAAAACACAATAATTCTCACCTCAACGCTTACCATATACATTAAATTGAATTATAGCAATTAACAACTTAATTCGGAGTATAGTAATATAAATCAGAAATTCCGAGCTATTCCTTGCCAAGTTTATCTTTTCCCTTTTTAGTCGAGGGTTTTGGTACGACGTTAGCTACGAAATTAAAACAATTAAAATTCATCAATACAATACAATTTCACATTGAATATTTCAATTTTTATCTAACTTTTGTCTAAATTCCAATTTAGTCTCTAAACCGAGACTAACTTTATTTCTTCAAAACTAATTCCATATTTTCATTCAATTTCCACTTTAGACTAAATTCAACTCTCTAACTTCACTCAAATCCCTAAATTTAAAAATTTTTACAATTTAGTCCCTAATACTCAAAACTTATAATTTATTTTACAATTCAACCCCTTTTTCATTTCTAACTTAAAATTCTATCAATTTAATCTCAAATACTTAAATTATTCAACATGAACAACATCTAAAAATTTAATATTTTCTAAAATTTCAACATAGGTTAAGTAGTATACATAAAAATTACAAGAAAATGGACTAAATTGACTTACTAATGAAGCTTTGAACTTTGAAACCCTAATTTCTCCTTTCTTTCTTTCCCTTTTTCTTTTCTTTCTATTTCTCCCTGTTTCGTTTCTATTATGTTTCTTTCTATTTCTTTTTTTTCTTTTATTTATTATATTTACTTATTATAATATATAATATAATATATATACTTAATAATTAAGATATAATATTATAATATATATTTTAAATTTAAGTTTTATAAATATCTATCTTATGTCGCCTCATTTATAAGCAATGGCATAATTGCTTATTTAGTCCTTTCCTTTTAATTTTTCTTTAATCTATAATTCAACTTTCACCCTTTATGCAATTTAGTCATTATACCTAATTTCTCTTAGTTCATGCAAATTCATCTAACAAAAACCTAATTAACCACACAACTAGCTTCGTAAAAATAAAATATTTACGAGTCTGATTTACGGTAACGGAGTCTCGAAAATGCACTTTCTAACACCCGTGACTATCGAGTCGTTACAATACATGTATTTATCACTTCAAGTATCCATGAAAATGTACATATCATATCTTTGTATTTCAAGTATTTCTCATAGTAATTCATCTTGAATTCATATTATCTCATATCGAAACTTTACCAGTTGAATCATTTAAAATATCGATGGATACAAGGGTAGTACACATGAAGTGTACGAATCTGAAATTCGTCAATTCATATTCGGGGGTGCTCATTAGAGTACTAATCGGGAATCCCTCTCTCAAGCCGTATAATAGGACGCTCCGGAGAGCCATTAATAGGAAGCTTATCTAGGCTGTATAACGAGTAGCTCCGAAGAGCCATTAATCAGGAAGCTCCGGATAGCCATATATCGGGAAGTTCAAGCGAGCCATATCGGGAAGCTCCGAAGAGCCATTAATCAGAAAGCTCACAAAAAGCTTTTAATCGAGAAGCTCACAAAGAGTCATATATGGGGACGCTCATAATAGCTGTGGTGTGTCTACAACACATGCAAAATCACAACCAATCAGGATACTCTGAAGAGCTATTAACGGGAGACTCGCAAGAACCATATAATAGGAAGCTCGAGAGGGCTAATAACGGGATGCTCTTTCGAGTTGTGGTGTGTCCACAACATATGCAGGACCACAACCAATACGGGAATCCTGTATCCATCGAATCTCATTTATACAAATGAGACTTATTATTTATCGGGCACTGTCAGATATGTGATTAATTTCATATATATGACAATTATACAATTCATATATACAATATTCAATTCAAAAATATAAATGTACACAATTTAGTTATACGAACTTACCTCGACAAGTGTTTGTGAATTGTAATCTACTAATTCGATACATTTTCTTTTCCACGATCCAATTTTGTATTTGGTCTATCCGGATATATACGAGTAAATTTAGCTCAATTTAATACAATTCATACTCAATTCAATCCAATTCACATCTTAGGCAAAATTACCATTTTGCCCCTATACTTTTATTTAATTACGATTTCATCCCTAGGATCGGAAAATGAAATTCATGCAATTTAATCTTTATTCCAAGTCTAGCCAATTTTTACATATAACGTTTGCAGTCCATGTAATTCATAAAATTTAGAATTTTTCTATGATTTTACATCTTTACAATTTAGTCCCTAAATCACAATTTCATCAAAATTCACTTTACAAAAGTTGTTTATCTATCAACAACCTTCCATTTTCTACCATAAAATTTCATAATCCAACTATATTCATCCATGGAAAAATCATAACACTTTGATAACTTTACAAATTAATCCTCGAGATAGCTAAATTAAGCTATTACAATCTCGGAAATATGAAAATTATTAAAAACGGGACAAGAAAACATACCTAATTAAGCCAAAATAGCTTGCTTGAGTTCAACACCCATAACTAGGGTTTCCATGTCTACTAACTCCTCTTAATAGTCTATTTGTCATATAAGGACTTCAAATTTTGAATTTAATAGCTATTTGATACTTATAGCTACTAGAACTCAACTTTTACATTTCATACAATTTTGTCCTTTTTATCAATTAAACATGTAATTGGTAAAATTTTCTTAACGAAATTTTTTTTATGATATTCCTATCATACGATAGACCATAAAATAATATTAAAATAATTTTTTTCTGGACTCGGATTTGTGGTCCTGAAACCACTATTTTGATTTCACTGAAAACAGGCTGTTACAATGATAATATGAATAATGCTAGAATTCACGATATAATTTATTGATTCATTATTGTGAATGTATGATATGAGATTGTTACATATCTATTGTCATTATATTTCTGATGAACTGATATTTTTATGTAAAACCATGATGATACTGATTGCATGAGATACATGCCATTGTTACCATTAAATCGAACATATGATAAGCAAGTCTATTGCTACTATTATGATTTTTTATAAGCATAATAATTGATATTGTATATATTTGATATAAGCATGTTAATGTTACCGTATTTAATTGTTATAGCATGTTATGTTGCATTGCATGGGGTGAGACGTTTGAACGGAAGAAGTAGTTGGCAGTTTATCTGTTCGACCAGTGGTTTATCCACAATGTATTTTATTCAGCAATCATCTGCTCAACCAATGGTTCATTCACAACATATTTTAGTTCCCAGTCATCTGCTCAGCCATTGTTTTATCCATAACGTATTTTAGTTGGCAGTTCATATGTTTGACTAGTGGTTCATCCACAACGTATTAGCAGCTTTTATCTCCTCAGACAGATGGTTCATCTACCAATATATTTTATCATTAGCAGTTCATCTCCAATGATTAGTGGTTTATCCACAATGTGGTGTAAAGGTAGAGGAGTTCTAGGCAACTCCTACTATGGTGTGTAGCGGTGGGGTAGGACATTTTTATTGTTAAATCGAACTTGCATTGCATGCATAAGAAATTACATGGCTTCAAACATTGAAATATTTTGTTGATTAGTTTATCTGAATTATCGATATTTTGTATTGCTAATTGATTGTGATTTATTCTATGAGTTGATATTATGCATGGCTTGTCTATTGTTTGCTCTGATTCCCTTGTGACAGAACTCACACTGAGCTTCATAGCTCATTCCCCAATTTATTTTCATCTTTACAGATAACTCACCAAGTTAGGACGTGAACGCAACATACGGAGGGCTCAAAAACGTTTTACTTTTATGAAAGTATTATTAGGCTTATTTTTATAATTTCTGTTATTTCAAAATTGTACTATTTTATTTCAAAAACGTTTTAGGATTTATTTAGCATTCATAGCATTTATCTTAATTTTAAAATATGATTTTTATTAAAGCATGAAATATAGTTTTATTAAAACTAAGTAAAAATCATTTTTTTGCTGTCAGATTAAAATTAAAAATTGTGAGTAATAAGAAAAATTAACTAAGTTTTCCTAAAGTAGTCATCATTACTTAGGAAAGTTAACATAAAACGTTTTTTATAACTTATCAACTTTTTTGAAAATAGATTAAATTTTCTTCTAAAATAAATAAATGTTTTAAGTTGACTAGTTTAAAAACTCCGATTGTATTAAGGCATCTCGGTGGTTGATGTAATCTCCCGAATTCGAGTCTAATATCTAAGCTGGGTTGGGGAGGTTACAATCTATATCTGATACTATCGATTACTCTTACTAGTCTTATTGAACATTTCATCTTTAATATATTTTAAATATTTTTATATTATTAAATTACATTTGTTCTGGTTAATAATTATATATAAAATTTACTGGATTTGAGAGTGCACTTGAAAATTAAAAACAACACCATTGGAACACAAAATGCATAATTTGAAGGGAAGATTATTTAATAAAAAGGTAGAAATCACAAAACTTAAAAGTTCATGTAAAATGTTTCACCAAATCACAATATTAGATTTTTTTTTTCTGTCATAATAAACATATAACTATATTTTGATCAGAACTATGTACAAAAAGTAAGATTGAATGATCTGAATCCTTCTTGTTGTTAAAATAATTTAAGTTGTAAATTTGGAAGGAGGACTAAGTTATGAATAATTAGATGTATTAAATTTTTTTTGAATCAAATTAAATTATAGTCGCACCCAATATCCGACTTAAGAAAGCTATCGACATCACCAACCCCGACTTCCATCCTTCGTCCTTCCTTGATACAAACTCAACACAAAGGCTGCTTTTTTTCTTGGCCTTTCCACACGGCATTAGAGTGTGGAGAGATTCCAAACTTTACCCGTCCAAGAAGTTACACATGATACATATCACCTTCCATTTTCTCACCCCAATTTTTCTCTCGATTTTGTTTTCTTCCATATTTTCACGAGAAACAAACGCACCTTCCAGTTTCATTTGTTTTTAACATTTTTAAGACCTATATCTGTTTGATTGCTAGTAAAATATTTTCCGTAAAATGATTTCGAAAAAATATTTTATTTTTCTGTAAAATAATTTACTGGAAAATATTTTCTGGTGTTTGATTGAATCCGTGTAAAATATTTTCGGCTATTTGGCAGATTTCCTGGAAATATTTTTCGAAAAAATTGTTTTTACATATATTGATATATATTAATAAATTTTTATATTTTAAATTATTTTTACATATATTGCAATGATTTATTTATAATAATACTCAATTATTAAGCTACAATATTAATCGTTATAAATTGAAAAAATTAATATCAAATAAATTATTTGTAATTGTGTTAAAAAAACAAGTTACTGGAAAATCGATAAACAGAAACAATTTTCTACCGGAAATGAAAGAAGGAATGAAGGAGGCGATAGAGAGGAGAGCACAGAAAATATCTTACGGAAATTGAAAGGGTAAGACATTTTCCCTAAAATGTAACTCATTTTCCCTAAAATGTAACCCATTTTCCCTTGTTTTGGAGTTCATTTTCCAAATGGAAAATGTTTTCCGCCAATCAAACGCTGGAAAAGTTGGAAATGATTTTTCAGAAAATCAATTCTTTCAATCAAACAGACGTAAAAGCAAAAGAATTACAAACACTAATATATTACCCCAAAAAAAACCTCTTAAACTATTATACTTTATTCAAACAAATTTTTATGCTTTTTTTTATTAAATAAATCTTTAACCTATAATTTTTTTACTCAGAATACCCTTGATTTTAATATTAAAGTGAAAATATTTTAAATTTTTAAGTTAATTTGCATTTTATGCTAACGTGATTGGAATAGTTTAATCTTGAAAGTGATTTTATACCATATACACTTAATCACTCTTTTGAAATTATTGATTACTCTTCTAAATTTTATGTTGATGTTAAAAGTGAGTAGAATTCCTATTACATAAACAATAAGTTAAGATGAAACTTGAAATTCAAAATAATTTTACTTTTATATTAAAATCAAGGGCATTTAATACATACACTATGGGTGAAATTTATTAAATTTTATTTATCAAAAGTGTCAATTTTCAAGTTTGGAAAATCAATTGACTTGCAACGAGTTTTTGGATGGGATCTAGTCATTTTTGGGTTCAAGATTTTTCGATTTTCTTCAAAGAGTCGTGGATATGCATTCTTCATCCTTCAATTTGCCAATGATTTATATCTCAAAAGGTTCAATTGAACACTTATCAATCATATTTATCGGTTTAATCGATCCATCTTCCACTTTTATATAAGTATTTATGATTAAAAATCATTGGATAAAAGTTTATTTAACTACAAAAATAATTCAAAACTTGTTTAAACAAAAGTATAGCAGTTTGAGGGGGTTTTTTTTTTTAGTATATTAGCCAATTACAATATTATCTTCTAAACAAAAATCAATTACCCAAATTTATGATTAATATTTTTAGGGTAAACTATATTGGTAGTCATCCAACTAATGATAAGTTTTTTTTAGGTCACTTAATTATGAAAAGCAACAAAATGATCACCCAACTATTTAATTTTTTTTCTTTTTTGGTCACTAGTCATTAAATAGCCAACGTGAAGATGATGTTGTAGCTTTTAAAGTTGGAATAATAGCAAATTTAACTCTCAATATTTATACACAATGTCAATTTAGTCTTGAATGTTAAAAAATTAGTCCTAAACATTTACATATTATGTAATTTGGTTTTGCTTTTCTTTGTGACCATTTCACCTGAAAAGCTAAAAAAATTTATCAACTAATTTGATTGAAATTATATAAAACATGAAACATCTAAAAATCCAAGATAACAATTTTCATATTTTCTTATTCTTTTAAAAGTAAACCTTAATATCACAAAGAAAAGTAAAATTACAAAAAGACTAAATTACACAATATGTAAATATTGAGGGTTAATCTTTTTAGAATCAAGATTAAATTAACACAATATAGAAATGTTAAGAGTTAAAGTTGTTATTATGTCAATTTTAAAAGCTTCCAAGTTACCTTCTTATTAATAATTAATGGTTGATGACCAAAAAACAAAAGTTGAATAATTGGTGACTATTTTGTAACTTTTTCATAATTAAGTAACTAAAAATATTAATAATTAAATAACTATTAATGTAATTTACCCATATTTTTAACATGATTGACCATTTCCAAAATCTAACTCAACTTTTGTGGTGAAGTCAACGGACTCCACTTTTTCCTTTTGACCATTAACAAAGCAAGGATTATTGCTAGTCTTTGTTTCAATTTTGACAAATACTTTTGACAATAATAATAAAATTTTGAAGGTATAAACCCATTAAAAACCCAAAATAAAACAATAAACTATAACTCTAATTTTAGTGTCAGTGTCTCACGAATTCGTTCTTTATTTATTATTGCTGTTAAAACTTTTAAGAATTAAGTGTTCATCTATATATGTTTTTTTTTTACTTATGATGTGTAGAAACTATTTTTTTTAAAAACAAAAATTTTAGGATGTCGACTTTAAAAAAAGAAAATTGGGAGTCGCCACCAATCTTTTATTGAGATGTGATTGGATCACCTAAAAAAACGGCTTTGGTCTAAGAGTTTTAGAAAAACGGATCCGGGAGTCGTTTACGTACGAGGAAGGATTAGCACCCTCGTAACGCCCAAAATTGGTACCTAGTTAATTAATTAGTGTCTTAATGTCGAAAATTTGAAAAATATGATCCTTAGTAAAAACGTTATTTATTAAGACTCCTCTCACTTCGGAGAAAGAAAACGTCACACCCAATGCGTTAGGGCACAATATTCCACTTCCTCAAAAATGAGTTTGTCCAAAATACTCGTGTAATAAAATTTAAAAGAATATTCATTTGTTTAAGATTTATAAAAAAATCGCGGCCCAATACGTTAGGACACAATTTCTCAAAATTCTAAACATTGAATATTTCCTTTATTATCTTTTAGAAAAGATCCTCATTTCGAGAAATCAATGCGTCACATCCAATGCGTTAGGACACAACGTGTTGAATTCCCAAAAATGATTTTTATTTATGCGTTTAAAAAAAAGTCTTGATTATTTAGGGTTAACAAGGAAAATCGAAACTCAATATGTTAGGGCTCAATTTTCTCGAAAATCCCAAATATCGAATATTTGCATGACCTTGAAAACCTTTGAACAAAACGGTCATAATGTTTTGACAAAACTAAATATATCTTCTTGTTTTAAAAAGAAATGATAAAATGCTAATATACAACATAAAACAAACACTTTAATATGAATTATATATGTATGTGTATTTAAAATATATATAAGTGCAATATATAAGTAAATTTAAAAATATGTGTATGCATATATTTAAAAAAACATATAAGTATACATAAAAAGGAATGAAATATATGAAAAAAAACTTATAGTAATTTTAAAAAAAATATGTATGTATATATGTATGCGAAAATTGTGACAGTAAGATAAAAAAAATATAAAAGTATGTATATGGACATATATTTACGGAATAAAAATGTATAAGTATATATAGGTAAATCATGAAAATATGTATGTGTTTAAATACTTATATATATGTACAATATATATAAAATAATGGAATATATAGAACAATTAATATGTTTATAATAATTTAAGAATATAAAAAAGGGTATATATATACTATAGAAAATGAATGTATATTTTAAATTATAAAATATGGGAAATGTATGTGTATTCTAAAATGTGTACATATATTATATTTATATATATATACATTTGTAAAATAATGAAGAATAATATAAAAAAATAAGTATACGTATGTACATATTTACAAAAGTAAAAACAAGTTTTTGAAATTAAAAATATAAAAGTGTATATATTATATAAAAAAATGTTTGTATGTACATGAAAATAATAATTACAATATCATCAACAACAACAACAATAATAATAAGGAGAAAATAAATTTTAAAAAAATAACAAACTGTAAAAAGGGACCAAATAGTTGAAAAAAACTAAAAGAACAAGAAATAAATGAAATTTAAGCGAAATAGTGGGCTAAATCGCGATATGCGAATTACATGGGGGCCAAATTGGAAATAATCCGCCTCCCGTGTGCAGCGATATGGGCTGAAATGAACAAAGGTAGAAACATTCGGGCCAAATTAAAAAGAAACAACTGGTTTAATAAAACATGGCGCAAAAGAGGGAGGGCTTTTTGCGCAATTTCCCATTTAGAGTGGAAATGCACGGACCCAACCTGCGGGTCGGGTCGACGCGCAGATTCCCCCCCCAAAACGGTGCCGTTCTGTATTTGCCTTAAGGTTAAAAAAAATCAAAATTAAAAGAACACTTCAGATCCTTTTTTTCTGAAAAAAGTTCTTTTTAGGGTTTCTTTAACCCCTCAATGCCGCCGTTCAGCCCCAGCCTTCCTTCAATCTCCGACTGCGACGAAGCGACGAGGGTTCGACGGCGTCGATAAGGTAAACTTTAGCCTTTCGTTTCTTTTCTTAAATAACCAGTAGATATTAACCAAAAAAAAGAAAAAAAAACCGAAAAGAGAATAAGCAAAGAAAAAAATAAAAATCGTTAACAATGGTATTTCACCTTTTATTTTCTGAATTCTCAGTAGCCTTTTTCTCTCTTGTATTTTCTTTTTTAATTTTTCAATACAATGTTTCCCGCCCCCTCCTTTTTTTACAGTGTATTAAGATTGCTTTTATAGCAATCATGAAACAAGAAAAAGTAAAAAGAAATCTTTCTATATCTGCTTGATTCGATTTCAATATTTTCTTGCCATATACTGCTTTGTTTCTTCTTTGCTTTGCAGGTACGAGGCTCGTGCGAGGCGGCGCGGATGCTTGGTGGTTGTGGCGGCTGAAGATTAGAAACCCTAGGGTTTCTGATGATTTTGGGCCATTGGTTTTGGGCCTATGTAGTTTGGTTTGGGCCACATCGGCCCATTTGTATTTTAGGCCTTTTACTCGGGCCAAAATCGGGTATTACATGATGTATTGTGTTATTTTTTCTATTATTGTTGTTGTTAAAATTTCTAAAATTTTGGTTATTATTATTAACATTTATGAGTTAATTTTTTTTTTTGCTCTCATTATACATTAAGAGTTATAAAATACAAATAATTGAACATTTGATTATGTTCAATGAAGATTGATAGTGATTAAAGGTTTAGTTAGATTTTTAATAAACATATATAATTATATATTTTACAAATTATTTTTTTATATAAATATATTAATTGAGATTTTATGTATAATTAAAAAGAAGTTAAAATTATCAAATAATGTCTAAAAAACATAAAACAAAGATAATTTGATCTGATTAAAGTTGAAAAGTCCAAATTTAAAGACAATTTTATTTAAATAAAATCCAAAAGTCAAAACCCAAAATCAACACGAAAATTTAAAGCGAATCTATTTAATACTATTTGATAATAATTGATTTTTTATCTCCATAGTTTGATTTTAGTTTGGAAAATAAAAATAAAAAATTGAATTCCTCGATTCAATAAAAAAATCAAAAAATTTAAATCAAACCGACCTTAACCCCAACTAGATCTGTCCATAGGCCGGGCCGGGCCCGGAACAAAAATTTCGGCCCGACTCTTAGGCCCGGGCCCGGCCCGAAATATGAGCTTAAAATTTTGCCCAGGCCCGGCCCGGGAAAAAATAATAAGCCCGAGCCCGGCCCGATTTTTAATAAACACAAAAAAATATTTTAAAAATAAAAAATATATTTTTAAAGTATTTTAAAATTAAAAATTAAAAAATAAAAATAAAAAATATATATTTATTATATTCGGGCCGGGCTGGGCTAAAAGTTATGCCCGAGCCCGGCCCATTTTTTAAACGGGTCTCATTCTTTTGCCCAAGCCCATATTTCGGACCTATATTTTTACCCAAACCCTCCCATATTTCGGGCGGGCTGTTGGGCCGGGCCGGACCGCCCGGCCCATGGACAGGTCTAACCCCAACCCTGTCTAATAATAAGCGTTTCAACCCCACGGGCCACAACCAAACCACGACTTGTCAATTTTTGTCAACTAACGCTTGGCCGCTAGGCTTAGGCACCGTTCTTCTCTATTGCTTCGCCAACGCTTGTTCTCTCCGTCTCTTTACATTTTGATTTTTAATAATTACTTTTTTTAAATATATACGGAATTACTTAAATTTGGTAATTTCTATTTAATTGGTATCTAAAATTTTTAACTTAATTGGTATCTATACTTAAAAATCGTGAATCGACTTAGTATTTTTCCTAGGGACTTAATTAACACAATTAAAATACGTTGATGTGACACTAATAATCAATAATATGGTGACACATGACAGCCTGCATGACAGCCTGCATTTCAAGAGGTGGCAATTTTTTTTTTAGTTAGGAGTATATGGTGAATTACAACTGAAATAAATAGTGTAATACAGATGTGAAGTGGTTTTATTAATAGCTTTGACTAGTATTTGTTTTTCAGTATGTACTTCGAAATCTATCGGTAGCAAGCATAGGAAATTGATTTGTACTTAGATTGTAATATAAATTTCGGTGGCTTTGCAGCACTTGGCATCTAAAGACCTTTAGTGAGTTATTGATGGAGGCGAAAATAGAGGCTTAAGAAGCTGTGCCGGTGACCGTTATGTACAGTATGAATCGAATTCGTGTTAGCGTGCTCCGTTATGTCCATTCACCAAAAGTGGTAATAATAGACTTGGCCTTCGCCTTTATGATGAGTGCATAGATGCAAACCTCATTTCGGGAAGACGCGTTGAGAGGCTTCAACTTAAAGAATATGGAGATGATCAGATGTTCAACGTCTTTATTCGATGTAGCCTCGGAGAATAACTTGGTTTCTTTGGTTTGTCATTGTAGCCTTCTGCTGTTTCTTTTTGGATTAATTTTTGCTTTCTGGAACATCTTGATTTGCTTTTAATTTTTATAACATACACTGAAGTCTGCTGTCTTGGTTGTTTCCTTTAGCTGAGAAACAACAGATGTTAAACAGATTTATGCATGGATGAAACTGCTGTTTGCTGTGATTTGTCAATGCTTTGTTGCTGGATGAGAAGGTTGTCAAGGATTGAGTCAAATGCACTCATCCGAACTTCTACTGGCTGTCTTGTTCTGTGCAACTTGTGTTTGCATACCGTGCATTATTGAGTTATTAGTTTCATTAAAATAGTCCTTTAGCATTGAACTGGAGAAATAGTGACAGGTGTGTCGGTCGAGTTTACAGTTTTGTACATTGCGTAGCCAACTCCCATCTGACAGCATGGTTCGCTTATCATTGAGGATTAATTGTATAAACCTTTGCCTAGACCCTTTGCTCCTTCAATTGTGCTGCGACCAGCCTAGTGTTGAGTATCCTAAAGTATACACCCTAAAAGATAAAGTGTATTGGAGGAGGGTTTTGCAGACTAGTGTTTTAAAAGCATTCTTTAATACAAAAGTGGGAGGTTAAAAACAGTATCCCGATTTGATTTATCTAATTATACCCGAAGACAAAAGGAAGATTAAATTATCCAGCGAAGTATTTATTTTGATGATATTGATAAGAGGCAGAGCAAAGTCAGTTGCAGCAGAAAAGGAGTAAAAAAAATTATGCCTGACGCTCTTCAATTTCCCATCATTGACTTGTCATTCCCAGATCGCTTCTCAATCGCCAACTTGATCCGTCAGGTTATCCTTTGATTTCTTCTTTTGCCCTTCGCATTGCAAATATTCAATTTTTAGGCAGTTCCCAGCAAAACAATCTGCTTTTCAACTCATATGAGTTTTTCAACAGGGATGCGTTGACCACGGTTTCTTTTACCTTGAAAATCACGGGGTTGATGAAGAATTGATTAGCAAAGTTTTTGAGCAGAGTAGTAACTTCTTTTCACTCCCCATTGAAGAGAAGATGAAGTTGGTGAGAAAGAATCACAGAGGTTATACGGCACTTTATGCTGAAAAGCTTGATACTACTTTAACTACAGAAGGTAGTTTCTTTATTTTAATTAATTAACCTTTCCCTTTTGTTCCCCCTTGACTGCTTAACATTTTTCTGAAGCTAGCTGCCTGTTAATGATTATGTCAACGAGTTTGATTCAAGAAACTAGTGGGGCTATTCTAGATTTACGAATGAACTCTTTTCAGCAGAGTTACTTTGCTTTCTTAATTTCTTTCTAGTTCAATGTAAAAGGTGATTTAAGGTGAGATTGATCACTTTTGACTGCTTCAAAAACAGGTGACTCTAAAGAAAGTTTCTATATCGGTCCACTAGCTGATGACCTCAATCAATGGCCTTTAGAAGGTATGTACATCTTATAAACAACAACTTGCAGTAGTTGTCAATTTCCAGATTCCTACTTTGCTTGCACTTTATCTTGTATAAATAGTTTCTTCGTATAAGAAATTTATTTGATTTGTACTAAGATCTTTTGGCTTGGAAATTTCAGAAGATCTGCCATCGTGGAGAAGCACAATGGAGACTTATCACCAAAAGCTGCTGTGAGTCCCTGGTGTTAGTTCACATATTGGTATTCATGGTTTACAGATGATTTCATACATCTTTGGTCTCTTTAGGCTTTATTCTTAGCCAAGAGCTTCTTCTATAATTTGATAAATATAATTAACCTTTTCATATATTCCCTTGTCATCCCAGTTCAAAACCTACTTTTTAAGTTTTGAATTCAACTCTATCTTGCTTGGAAATTCATACTATGAGATTCAGCTACTTCTGCCAGGTTTTAAAAGGTGCTAAATTTGCTTCCTCAGGTCTGCTGTGACTAAATTACTTTCTTTAATAGCCCTCTCCCTAAAATTAGAAGAAGATTTCTTTGAAAAAGTGGGTGCACTTATTGAACCTTTGGCATTTATTCGTTTATTACATTATCCAGGTATGGTAGAACTACTTGGATCTTTGGCATTATACTTGTATATTGAAGTTCAGAGCTATAAAACCTTAAGAATATAACAATACGCCTCTTGATTTTGATGTTAGGAGACTTGAACTCTTCAAGTGAAGAAATATTTGGTGCTTCTGCTCATTCAGATTATGGAATGGTCACTCTTCTGGTCACAGATGGTGTTCCAGGGCTTCAGGTGTGTTCCTTGTTAATTGTACACAAACCTCAAATTTCATATTTCGGCCCAACATCTGTTTCATCTTTCTGAAAGCAGATTTGCAGGGAGAAATCCAAGCAGCCACAAGTTTGGGAGGATGTACCAAGCATGAGTGGGTGAGTCTTAATGATGGTAGATTGTTCAAGTAATCACTAGAACAAAAGTACTGGTTTAAGGTGCTCGTTCCTACCTTTCAATCCTATCCAGAAGAAAAACGAAAAGAGAAGCAACATATTTGTTATCTTTGCCAAACCAGCCTCTGAACTTTGATTCTGAACCTGTAGGGCATTCATTGTTAACATCGGGGACATGATGGAGAGGTGGACCAATGGTTTGTTTAGGTAATCCAGTTGCCTGCATCTTATGTATAGCTTTTGATGCTTCTCTTAGAGGGTTTGTAAAACAATAATGTCAGTTTCTTTGTATCTCCTAATGTTGTGTAATGATGCATCAGGTCGACACTGCATAGAGTGCTTCAACCTAGACAAGACCGCTACTCCGTAATGATTCAGCCTTTCCTGTTCACTTGTAGTGTCATTTCTTGTGTCATCTGTTCATGGGGCCGAAAGATTGAAATGTTATCACCAGTCATTGCACATTGCTCATTCTATCACTTTTTCATTGTTCTGAAAAGTTCTATAACTATTATGCAAATGTTTCAGGTTGCATTCTTTACAAATCCTAGCAAAGACTGTATTGTGGAATGTTTGGAAAGCTGTTGCACTGAGTCTTGTCCACCAAGGTACTGATTCAACTGGTATTTTCAAATTGGAGCATCACGAATTTCATATATGTTTGTCTTCAGAAAGATAGGTAACACGTTTTCATTCATATATGCAGATTCCCACCCATAAAAGCCATAGACTACCTGGAAGAGCGTCTTAGGCTTACATATGGCTTGTAGTTGAAGTTATGCATCATATTTTACAGATTATATTCCAAGTTCCTTTCTGCTAATAAATTGCAAACATTGTAATCTGTACTTTCGCAGCTACAGATAACTGCAGACCTCTGCAAAGATACTGTAATGTAATCAGCAGACAGATGACATTGAAAAATAGTAGAAACAGAACCAGAATATATGTAGTATCTAGTATGCTTGTTTTATGTGTACTTTTTTGTATCAAGTTCATTGCAATTTGAGTTGAGTTACGTATGAATGGTAAAAGGGGATCTGATTCTAAGAATCTTGGTGTCGTGGAGGGTAAAGTGTTGAGCTGCCGGTTCAGTTGTATTATGAGTTGTAACTAAAAGAGATATTGAAACTAGAACATGGAAATAGACGAATTGATCTTCTTACATTTGTGTGGCTTGTCCAAGGAGTTAATCTACTATAATTCACGTTTGTACTGAAGCTGCCTGTGAAATGATTATATCAACGAATTTGATTCGAGATACTAGTGGGATTATCCTAGATTTTCCAATGAACCCATTTCAGCAGAGTTACTTTAAAGATGATTTAAGGTGAGATTGATCACTTACGACTGCTTGGAAAACAGGTGACCCTAAAGAAAGTTTCTATATTGGTCCACTAACTGATGACCTCAATCAATGGCCTTTAGAAGGTATTTATGAGCATCTTAAGAAATTTTAATTAACTTATACTAAGCTATTATTTTGGCTTGGAAATTGCAGAACTGCCATCTTGGAGAAGCACAATGGAGACTTATTATCAAAAAATGCTGTGACTATGAGAAACATCAATTTAAAATATTTAGTATTTATCAGCACATCCTAAATTGAAATCTAAAAGAGGGTATGAATTTCTATAGTTTTTCATGTATTTGGAATTGGAGGGTCTTTGGTTGGTTATATTCCAATACTTATGTCTAAATATGTGTGGAATTGCACATATGTTCATCATGAGTGACAGAGTTAACACATTTTAATTCTTAAATGCATGGATATGGCTTGTAGTTGAAGTTATGCATCATTCCAAGCTTATTATTTCTGCTAAAGAAATTGCAATCAATACTTTCGCAGCTACAGAGAAGTGCAGGACTTTGCAAAGATACTGTAATGTAATAAATAGAAGATGACAGTGAGCAATAGAAGAAATAGAACCAGAATATATTGTCGTTTTCTTTCTTTCTGACCAACATCAATTTAAATATGTAAACTTGGTTTTTTTTAAGGTAGGTTTATGTAAACACGTTAATTCTTATTCAAAGCAAAGCAAGTTGCAGCAGAAACCCCCACAAAAAAAAAAAATGTGCGACGCTCTTCAACTTCCCATCGTTGACTTGTCATCCCCAGATCGCTTCTCCACCGCCAACTCGATCCGTCAGGTTATCCTCTGATTTCTTCTTTTGCCTTTTGCATTGTCATTATTCAAATTTTAGGTAGTTCCAGTGCAATGCAATCTGCTTTTAAACTCATATGAGTTATTTCAACAGGCATGCATCGACCACGGTTTCTTTTACCTTGTGAATCATGGGGTCGATGAAGAATTGGTTAACAAAGTGTTTGAGCAGGGTAGCAAGTTTTTTTCACTTCCAATTGAAGAGAAGATGAAGGTGATCATAAAGAATTACAGCGGTTATTCGCCGCTTTATGCTGGAAAACTTGATACTACTTTAAGTACCAAAGGTAGTTTATGTATTTTCGTTATGTTTCTGGTTTAATGTAAAAGGGTGATTTTAGGTCAGATTGATCACTTTTAACTGCATGGAAAACAGGTGACTCTAACGAAGGCTTCTATGTTGGTCAACTAGCTGGTGACCTCAATCAATGGCCTTTAGAAGGCATGTATGAGTATCTTATATAACAGTTGCTTTACATAAGAAATTTAATTGAGTTAGAATGTCAGATGGTCTTTTGGCTTGGAAATTGCAGAGGATTTGCCATCTTGGAGAAGCACAATCGAAACTTATTATCAACAACTACTCTGAGTACCTGCTGTTAGTTTACATATTGGTATTTATGGTTTACAGAATGAATAAATAAATAAATCCATACATTTCGAGGTTAGAGAGTTTTTTTTTTTTTAATGTTCACATATTGGTAGTTATACTCTTATTTATGGGTTTACAATGGTGATTGATTTGCTTCCTCAGGTCTGCTGGGACTAAATTGCTCTTCTTAATTGCCTTGTCCCTGAAATTAGATGAAGATTTCTTTGAAAAAGTGGGTGCCTTTAATGAACCATTGGCATCTCTTGGTTTATTACATTATCCAGGTATGGTACCCCTACTTGGCATTTCTTAATCTTTGGCATTACACTTGTATATATGTTGAAAAGTGGCCAACCATGCTGCTGTGATGATTTTGTTGAAGAGCTTGCAGCTTGTATGCATGCTTCAGCTCGTATGCTTGCTGCAATAGCAAGTTCCTTGTTTAGTTACATTGTAATTATGTTTGGTTGAAAATGAACAAACTTGATGACAGCTTGATGTGTTTAGGTAGCTGAATGACTTGTTTAGTTGGCTTGTTTTAGTGTACAAGCAATGTATGACAAACTACTAACTTACTAGGCTGAGTAGTTGTGTTTGATAGAGAAGATTGTCTATAAAAGTCATGTATTGCTTTGTTAATGGTAATGAAAATCAGTTTTTCATTCCTTGCTGCACGTTTGTGAGCAAGTAAATTATATCAAGCTTCTTGCTGCTTTGTTCTTTGTTTTTGTTGCTGCAAAATCCTAACAATATAGGCAGTTCAGAATCATGAAACCTTAAGAATATAACAACATGCCTCTTAATTTTGATGTTAGGGGACTTGGACTCTTCCAATGAAGAAATATATGGTGCGTCTGATCATTCAGATTTTGGAATGCTCACTCTTTTGGCCACTGATGGTGTTCCGGGACTTCAGGTGTGTTGCTTGTTAATAATGCGCCAACCTTAGATTATGTATTTCGATTTTCCAGCAAATATTTTTTTCACCTTGGTGAAAGCAGATTTGTCGGGAGAAATCCGAGCAACCGCAGGTTTGGGAGGATGTGCCAAGCATGAGTGGGTGAGTATTGGTGGTGGCAAACTGTAGTTGTCATCACTTGAACAAAAGTACTGAATCTTGGATGTGAACCTGTAGGGCATTCATTGTTAACATTGGCGACATGATGGAGAGGTGGACCAATTGTTTGTTCAGGTAATCTAGTTGTTTCATATCTTAAAACAGCTTTCAATGCTTCTCTTGGAGGGTTTTACGATAATGTCAGCTTCTTTGTATCTCCTGTAATTTTGTGCCATGCATTTGCAGGTCAAGACTGCATAGAGTGCTCCCACCCCGACAAGAACACTACTCCGTAACGATTTACTCCTTTTCCAGTTTAAGCATAATTATGCCACTTCTCTTTCGGAAAGTTCAATTATGTTAGGAACATTTTGTTGAATGCTATCATCAGGCATTGCACAGTGTTGATTCTGTCGCTCTTCAGTTGAGAGAGGCCTTTCTCTTTAATTATGTGTGCAAACATTTCAGGTGGCATTCTTCTTAAATCCTAGCAAAGACTGTAACGTGGAATGTTTGGAAAGCTGTTGCAGTGAGGATTGCCCTCCAAGGTATTGATTCGACCGGTACTTTCGATGTTTATGATTCAATTATGGTTAAAACAACCTATCAAATAGAACATTGATCAATTCAGCTCATTCAGTATTTATGAGCACATCCTGACTGAAATCTGTGTATACCCTAACAGTAATTATGTCCAAATATGCGTTAAACATGGATATTTAAAAAAAAAAGGATCGAAGAAACAAGAATTTCATATATGTTTTATGATCAGTGAGTTGATACGTTTTCATGGTTACATGCAGATTCCCACCCATAAAAGCATTGGACTACCTGGAAGAGCGCCTTAGACTTACATATGGCTTGTAGTTGAAGTTATGCACCATTTTCACATATCATATTCCAAGCTACAGATAATTGCAGGCCTTTGCATAGATACTGTAAGTAATAAACAGACAGGTTATTTTTATTCTAAGAACAACACCCTCGTAATAAACAGACAGGTTATTTTTATTCTAAGAATGGTGTTGTAACACCCTCGAAGTAAACCGGACAACCGGCAACCCGAAGATGAATTTATAATCTAACCAACAAGTAAAGAACTGAAGTGACGTTTAATTTCATCTGTCAATTAATGGGAATTTAGTGATTCAACCTGAGGTATGCATTCCAGCACATTTTCAAAACTATAGGCGGAGACAAAAATTTAAAATTTCGGCTTTGCTTATTTATGAAGCAAGGATTCAATTATCATCTTTTGTTCATGATAAAAACGAGCAATATAAGAAGTATTAAAATAATACAGAATTTGATGAGATGAGAAAGAATTGCATGAAACAGGAATATTAATAATTTTATCCTGAATTTTAGGATTTTTATTTGAATTTGATTTTTATTCAAAATGAAGATATTGATGTGCATTTAAACTATTGAAAAAATATATAAATGACATGATGTCAGTGTTTTATACCATTCTTTACATACATGTGACCATGCAACAAATTTATCTTTATACAAATTCCTTAAGCCACTCTGGTATATATACATGCTACAAAAAGTCAAAACAAGGGCTCCGGGATCTGGCTAAATCCCTTTAATCACAGAGAGTAAAATGATGTACCTGAAAATTTGAGACAAAGAGAGAACCGAATAAGTTCAAATTTCTCAAATAGCTCTCAGACTCATCATAATATTGAGTAGTAGCATAACAATTACTAAATCTCAAAGTTGAACAGGTAAATAAATAAAATAATAAGAATAAGAATGAAATTATAACTGAGTATTTAAATGGTTCCAAGAATGAGTCGAATGGCTCAAAGCGCTCTCCTCGACATTGCGAACACATAATACGAACGGAAATTAGTCAGCCATCCCTTAGTATTTAACTCTCTGACTCATCCGCCAAATCTCCGCGAAGCCATAGTTTAATACCAAACAAGATATTTGGTTTCACGCCACATCACTTTAGTACAGCATTCGAAATTTAATACGGACATCATTAACATGTCATTTTCAAGCACCTTAAAGACACATTTGGGGAGCCACATTTGAACACATTGAAAGTACATTCGAACAGCCACATCTGAACACTTTAAAAGACACCTTTGGACAGCCACAATTGCATCAACAATGTCGGACCTTTAAGATTAACAAACCATTTAATATGTCCTTGTTGGGACATCTCAAAACAGCATTTTAAAGGGAATATTTGGGGAGGAACTTCGACTCGTGGTTTCTCCCTTAAAAAATGCTTATATGAAGCTTCGGGAGGGATCGTGTAATCCGAAAGAACCAATGTGGCGTATTCCATAAAAATTTCGAGGACACCAATGAATTAGATTCTTTATTTGGCTTGCTCTCAATCAATTTCTGCTTACCAAAGTGGAAATAACATGCTGAGGAATAGGACATGATTCAGCCTCTGAGGTTTGCATTCATGGTCCTGAAGATGTTCTACATGCTATTAGGATTGTCCTGCAGCAAGGAATATTTGGGACCAATTAATCCCACTTGATTGGTATTCTAGATTCTATGCAGGTAATATACACGAGTGACTAGTTTCTATCCTTGAAAATTAGCATGACTTGTGCTTTGGAGATGTGGATTAGCAATGTCTTTTCGGGATTATTGCTTAGCGTATTTAGAAGAATTGCAACATTTTCATCTTCCAGGGTGCTTCATGGAGTGTTAATGAAACTATTAAAGCGTCTTATAGTTGGGCAAAGCAGTACCTCTCTACTACTAGGGGCAAAATGAATGAAACATGAGGTAAGTTTCCGTTTTCTAAATTAGCTAACAATTGAGAATGTTTGAGTATAGATGGATCTATCTAGAAAGAAGTTGGGTTCACGGCGGCAAGGGGAATAGCCCATGACCGAGATGGAGCGTGGATTATTGGTTATAATAGATTTTAGAGTAATTGTCCTGTTTTTGATACGGAGTCATGGGATATTTTGGACGAACTGAGTCTTCTTATTGAGCGAGGATATGACAAGGTGCTTCTTCAGTTTGACTGTCTTGAGGCGATCATAGCTATCCAGACGAATTCTTTAGAAAGGTCCAATTCTGCCTTGATCAAGAGGATCCATCAAATGTTATCCTGGTTTAAACAGTTAAACATTAGGCATACTTTTAGAGAGGATAATAAAGAAACTGATCGTTTGGTCAAATTGGTCCAACATAGAACAAATAATTTACTTTTGTTTGAGACCTCCCCGTTAGAGGGGATAGTTTAATTTTTGTATATAGTTTAATTATTCTGTTTTTTCACCAAAAAAGAATATTTGTTATGTACTATTTTAGACATCTTCATCAATCAACACAATTAGGACACATAGCTTGGAATTAAATGCTGAAAGTATAGCATTTGGGTAGCATAAATATTAACATTTAGAAGAGCAGATTTTTTTCCTCCAATTCGAAACAGCATGATAGCTAAAAAAACATGCAAATTGGACAAATTAAACTTGGTTTATTTCACTTTACAGCCGAGTATAATAACTATGTAACCTTGTATGCCAACAACATTAATTTGAACAATTTCACCATGTCTTAATTGCACAACATTCATCATAAGAAGAACAAAACAACATTTTTGTGCAATAACGGCCTTAACCACGACATCAACAACCTTTAAATCAGATTTTTCTTTGTATCAAATAACTTCTTCAACCGAAAACAGAAAACATAAGAAATTTAAGCAATTAAAATTTGACAAAGGCTAAGAAAGGCTCGATTGAGTGCTCACTAGCAAAGCATTTCATTCTAAACACTAGGGTTGTAAATGAACCGAACTTGAACGAATAAACATTTGTTCATGTTCGTTTGTTTATTTTTAAGTTTGTTCGTGTTTAGTTTGTGTTCGTTAAAATTTTCAAAGTTTTGTTCATATTTATTTATTTAAAATTATGTGTGTTCATATTCGTTTGTTTAGTGTTTACGAACATATTCATGCACATATAATTGAACATGTTCACGAACAATGTAATTAATAATAAACAAACAACCAAACAATAAATACATACACATATATTGTTTAGATATTAAATAGTCAAATATAAATATTAATAATTATATTATAAATGAAAAAATACAAACCAAGATAATTTTATAAATATATACTAATGGAATTTTTATAAAAAAATATCATTAATAAATAAACGAGCCAATAAATGAGCTTTAAAACGAGCTTGTTCGTGAACATAAACAAACCAAACACACATTTGTTCGTGTTCTTTCATTTATTAAATGAACATAAAAAAAATTCATACCCATTTAATAATCGGACGTTATACGAACATTTCACGAATAACTTATAGAACCTTCTGTTCATTTACACCCCTACTAAACAGTCAAACAAACATCACGATACATATAAGACTTCAATATTTTATACATATATTTTGTCTTATAATTGGATAATGATATATCAATGCCACCAATAAAGCATTTAATTAATCATACAAGATCATGCAATGTAGTAATTTAATTTTAAGTATATAAGCTCTTGACCTGTTTTGAAACAGAACAACAACAACTTTATTGTATAGACAGGGTTAAATTACAGACACATTTAATCTAATTAAGCAGGGTAATTCGGACATGTTTAATTCCAAAGTTCATTCGGACATATTAAACTCTAGCATGCATTCGAGTAGTTCTCCAGCTAACAACAATTAAATTTTCAGACAATTTAGCTGCCTACATCCTTTCATCAAATACTTGTTTCTTAGCTTCAATCATTAATAATGGGACATTACTAAAACTGTATTTTTGGACAGCAATATGAATCGCAATTTAAACTGTTTTAAGCTCCCAAATTTTGAACTTCTCAAGCATAAACCGAACAACAATGCATGTTACTTTTTGCATTTTAAACCACAATACAAGATACGCAAAATTAACAGCAACATCCTTAATCAAGAGATAGTTCCCACAACTTGCAGCCGAATTCAACAAGTTTTCAAGTGTTGTTGAGAACTCACCAAAATAACTTTCCTAAGATGCCGAGAGCCTCACACTAGCCGTTTGGTCCCTCCAACTCTTTGCTAGCTAAACATCCAAGCATGATAATTAGAGAGGAAAAAGGGCTGTTATCACAATATGAACCCAACATTACAGCCATTAAAGAGTTTAAGCTAAGCAAAGAGGGCTTCATTTCATTGTTAATTCACGGTTCTACATCCTACCATTTCAATTTACAATATTTTGATATAAAGAAGAGATGCAAGAGTCTACCATGCTTGAAACTTTAACTTGAATACTCTAATTACTTAATTTCACCCACCATGTAGCCCAAACATACCTTAGTTCCTCCATATTAACCACCCAAAAAAACATTTCTTACTTATTTCTTTCTCCCTTGGTTTGTCTGTGATGTTTGTTTTCTGTACTAACTAAAATTTACGACGCACACCTATCGAACAACAGTATAGCTACGGTGAGTAGAGATATCGTATCCACGATGACTAAAAGTATTAGTAATTACCGTTTTCTTATTATTTAGCTGGCAAATTGGAGTGATGTGCTTTTTAAACTAAAATTTCTAAACTAATTTACTAAGAACTCAACAGAGAATGAAATAGGAAAAATAATCGAAGATAACCAATGAGAGAGACAATACCCAGGAAAGAATTCACCTAGACTTCACCTATTATTTTGAATCTGAATTAAACGATTTATTCATTTGGTGTCTTGATCCGTAGAAATCCCTAAATTATGTTAATATCTCTTTCGAGAGCAAGAACAACCGACTCTAGGTTGATTAATTGAAATCTCTTTCTAATTAAAACCCCTATCGTTGCATTAATTCGATCTATAGATTCCCCTATTAGATTTGATTCTAATCCGATAGATTTATGTCGTCCTATTTCTAGGATTGCATGCAACTCCACTCAATTATGCTAGATCTACTCTTAAATAGGGACTTTTCTCCACTGAATTAAACACATTAAACATGAATTAATATCCTGGAAATATTAAACAATGGATAAGCATACATAATTAAGAACAAGAATCAAGTATTTATAGCATAAAATAGAAATTAAATAATAGATTTCATCTTCCTTAGGTATCTAGGGAATTAGTTCATAATCCTGAATAAAAGCATCTCAAAGTCAGAAAAACCACAAAAAATAAAGAAACTCATAAAAATTTCAAAAGAAATTAAAAGGAGGTCTTCGATCTTGATGGAAATCTGCTTCAAAGTTGGCTCCAAATGGTCTTCGAGTGTTTTCTTCGATCTTCTCTAATGGCATCAATATCTATTCTTATATTTGGTATTTATAGACTTTAGAATGCTCAGAAAGCCTAAAAATTGTGTTTTTCCGGGTGTTTGGGAAGAAATATGCGAAATCGACACGGGCTAGCACATGGGCGTGTGTCTAGCCCGTGTGGCTCCTGAAATCTTCTCTTTTCCCCTGATTTTCACTCATTTTGTTCCCAAATGCTCACCTAAGTATAAGAACATGAATTAAAAGGATTAGGAGAATCAAAATCACCAATTTATATAAATATTTATTCAAAAACACATTAAGAACGAGATTAAAATATATTAGATTTACCATTTATGAGTCCGCCACCCACTCCCACTCATAATTCTCCTCTACCCATTAAATTAAAGATAGCTTCAAGTCAAAAGAAACAATTTGGCCAACATTAATTGAAATAGCCGGTCACCCACTTCCACTAGCCTAATTAAACTATTTTATATGATTATAATGTATTTAGTCATATCTATGCATTCCCACTGCTAACCTATGTCATTATTACCCATCCAACCCCTCTTTTTAAATTTTTTACTATCTAGTTACATAATAACAGTTAGATAAACAAGCTCCCACCATGTAGTTCATTGAGCATTAAGCTCAATTCCTTATCCTCACATCCAGTAAGGGTGAGTTTGGATAAACGATTGAGTGCGGTGCGATACGTTTAGTTTACTTTTTGTCTTACGCTACAATATCACTATAATATTTAATATCACCACCACCGCTGTTTTCACACTAACCACAAGTAAACTTACCATCCATTCAAATTCACTCTATATCTGTAAGAAAAACTACCGAATTAAATCAAATTTTAAAACCGACATAAATCCTCCCTTTTAGCTTTCTCATTATGAAATGAAATAAATTAAATATCTTCGGAATAAGTTCATAATTTAAATAAATGTATATAAAAGGTGTTCAACAAAGACCTTCCCAATCCCGTTACAATCCAAATTTTAACATCATAAAAAAAATCATTACTCAATTTAAACCAAATTACAAAGGTATACTAGCACCTAACTTTAAAGGTCCAAAATTTGTGTGTGACAGATGTTGTGGAGGATGATATGGCAATCGTTGAAGATAAACCCATTTGCTGCTCACCAACTCAAGTTACAAAAATTCATCAAATTGTGGTGGTGGCTCCATTTTTTTTTCATGTTCCAGTTCGTTTTAACGTAGTGCTCGAACTAAGGCTCAAAGACTGCTTTTAACTATTAAAATGCACTATTTGATACCTAAATAATTGTTAAACAAGTTTATATTAGTAGCCAAATCTCTTTTACTATTTGAAAATCGAGATGACATGGAAATTATTGGGGATCGACCCGATTAAGCAACGAACAAGTAAAAATAGCAAAAGAAATTGAGAAATTGAACACACAAATTTAACTTGAAAAAAACCCCTCCAAAGAGGATAAAAAACCACATGCAAAGATAATTTTAATATAATGGCCAAAGAACGAATAGTACAAAAGATGGAGATAAAAACCAAACCCCGAAAACCTGAAAATAAAGGACCTTCAAAACGTAAACACAAAATTCTCTAAATGTGTTATGAGTTCTAATCTCTAATGGGTGTATTTTCTAAGGTTGTAAAAGAGCCTATTTATAGGCTAATTTCATAGGTCAAATAATAATAAAATAATCTAGACTAATCAGAGTTTGATTGAAACAAATAAACAGAGTTTAACTGAAAGATTATTTCTCAAAATTGACTGAAATAGGAGTATACTTAACAAATCTCCACCTTGACTCATATTTCCACAATGCCTTCTTTGCCAAAGCCCGCTACGGGCCTATCTTGAACTATGCAGAGAATTAATTGAGTCGAATCTGTACTTAGAAACTAGAAGACTTCTAGCCTTCGACTTGTACACTGCCGAATTAAAATTAACCCGAGTATGATTTTCACGAACACAGTACCCTAACTTTTCAAAACCTGCATCCAAAAAAGAACCTCTCTTCAACGAAACGGTCATACCATTTTCCCTCCTATGACCAAGTTGACTCCGCTCCAAACGAGTTGAATTCGACTCCGTAACGGACGAAGGACATCCAATTTCACCGGTCACTGTAGAACCTTCCAAAATATAAAGACTGCAGGTTCTTTTACCTTTTAACAAAACAAGAGCTCCAGGAGATACTTTAATGTTGCTCGACTTGATGTTGATTCTGTATCATTTCAAGTCTAAAATACTCAATGAGATGAGATTCTTTCGTAAATTAGGTATATACCTGACATCTGAGAGTGCTCTAATCGTCCAATCGTGTATCCTAATTTTAACAGTACCAATACCAATTACCTTACTAGATGAATTGTTTCTCACGTGCACAACTCTACCTTCAACCGAACTGTATGTGGAGAACTATTTTCTATTGGGACACATGTGGAAAGAACATCTCGAATCTAGGATCCACTCGGAAATGAGCTTGGAGTTATCACTCGTTGACACTAACAAGAAATCGTCGCCGCTTTCATCAACCAAATTAGCATCAGCTACACCTTTCTCGTTACTCTCAGTAGCTATTTTATTTTGCAGTTTATAACAATCTGTTTTGGCGTGACCTAACTTTTTACAGTAGCGACACCTTTTGTCTCATTTATTTGATGCAACCAAAACGGAAGCTTGCCTATCTACCTTGCTATCCAAACCAAACTCATTGTCGAGTTTGTCTCTACTCAACAAATGACCCTTCACATCTTCAAACGAGAGTTTGTCTCTATCATAAATCAGGGCCTCCCTGAAAGACTTGTATGAAGGGGTAAAGAGCACAATAATAGCATAGCCTGATCTTCATCATCAATATGAACCTCAATGTTTTTTAAATCATTTAAAAGAGTAATGAATTGAATGATGTGATATCTAAAAAGCTCACATTCGTTCATGTGAAACGTAAATAAACGTTGTTTCAACACTAAACGGTTAGCCAGAGACTTAGTCGCATAAAGAGTTTCTAACCTTTTTCACAATGTCGATGAGGCCTTCTCCATCAATACCTCCTGCATCCGTATTCACGAGGCACAACTAGATTGCAAACAATTCATTTTCATCAAACTCTTCTCATTCTATTTGATTTAGATTCTCAGGCTTTTTCCCGGTAACAACCTTTTTCAAGCCGGTTTGAACTAGAATTGCCATTATCCGAACTTGCCACAGATTGAAACTTGTCTCACGATCAAACTTCTTAATTTCAAACTTTGTTGCTGCCATCTCTGAACAGGCTGATTTATGAAAATTAAACTAGCTCTGATACCACTTATTGGGGATCGACCCGATTAAACAACAAACAAGTAAAAATAGCAGAAGAAATTGAGAAATTGAACACACAAATTTAACGTGAAAAAACCCCTCCAAAGACCCCTCCAAAGAGGATAAAAAACCACAGACAAAAATAATTTTACTATAATGGCCAAAGAATGAATAGTACAAAAGATGAAAATAAAAACTAAACCCCAAAAACTCGAAAACAAAGAACTCTCAAAACGTAAACACAAAATTCTCTAAATGTGTTATGAGTTCTAATCTTTAATGGGTGTATTTTCTAATGTTGTAAAAGAGCCTATTTATAGGCTAACTTCATAAGTCAAATAATAATAAAATAATCTAGACTAATCAGAGTTTGATTGAAACAAATAAACAGAGTTTAACTGAAAGATTATTTCTCAAATTTGACTGAAATAGGAGTCATACTCAACAGAAATGATAAAAAAAAAACCCCAGCTCAAACATTCAACTGTTTGAATTTTTTAATTTGGAGTTGAATCTTTAATCAATCAATAAATATAATAACACTAAAAATTCCTTTTCAATATTAATAAGTGGTGAGAAGTATTCTCAAAATTTTGGATTTCCCAATTTCACATTTTATCTTTGTAGGAGTGTAGGGAAAGTGTAAATTAAGAACCTTACATTAGAATTTTGGTTGACCATTGGTGAGTGGTTATAATTTAAATTGATAAGAGAAGGAAAAAAAGAAGAAAATGTAACACTTCGAAAATTGTTTAATTATAGAAATAATGAAAAAATCGAGAAATTGTCCTCGATAAAGTAAAATAAAAAATAAAGAAATAAAAGTTATAAAAAGTGAAATTTTAGCTAATGTCAAAGAAAATTTTGATGGAGAAGCTTGATGTGATGCATTAGTTTAAAGTGGGGACTAAATCATAAATATATGAAAAGTTTTGTGACCCAAATATAAATATTTAGAATTTAAGAGGTTAAAGTGTAAATATAAAAAAATTGAAGGGTCAATAGTGTAAATATATTAAGAGTGGAAGGTTCTATAAAATAGGGAAAATTGATGAATAAGGACCAAATTGAATAAGTGAAGAATTATGAAGAAATAAATTGTAATTTTACTAAATTAAGTGATGATTCAAAAATGTAATTTTGAAAGATCAACAAAATAGTCAATTAACAAAAGAGAAAGTCTAGAAGGCAATAACTATGTTTGTGTTATTTAATGAATAAAATAATATTTTATAAATATTTTATTAATTTAATATTTGTATAAGAAGGGAGAAAGGTGATCATCTTTCTCCATGCATATCACGTTGGTGGAAGAGAAGGAAAGAAAACTTTGCTTTCTTTTCAATTTAGTCATTCTCCATGAAATCTCATTTTTTCACCCAATTCACTTGAAATTTCCACAACCACCCAAAAGAAGAAGTGAAGTAAAAATACTAGAGAGTTAGAATACTATCTTGGAAGCAAGAAATTGGAATTTAAAGTGAAGAAAGTGAAGAGATTAAAGATACAAGGTAAGTAGTTCAAGAATTTTACTTGATTTTATTTTATTTCCGGTATAGAGTATGTTAAATAGTTGGATTAAATATGTTTGTGCAAATATTATGCATGAAATCAAATTAGTATATTAAAGTAGTAGGAAGAATGATCAAATCGTAAAGTAAACAAAATAAGTTATGTGAAGTGGAATATTAATATGAAATACAAACGATGCATGTTGAAATAATGATTAGATCAAAAGTGGTGGTGTTGATTAAGGGTGAAGCCAGAAATTTTTTTAGTCGGGACCAAAATTAAATTTTAATTTTTAATAGTCTATATATTTACCATTTTTAAAGGATTAAATTAAATTTTTATAATTTTTAAGGGGACAAAGTATAATTTTACTTTTACTAATTTAAATTTCTAAAGGGCTTAAATGAATAATTTTCTATTTTTGGGGTGATCCCCCTGCCAGCCCCCTAAATACGCCACTAGTATTGACATTGGTAGTCAAAGCTCTTTTGTCAATCATTAATGAAGAAGTTATATTTTGGGTACCTTTACGGTCTGAAAATTAAGATGTTGACAGGGAGATGATTAAAAAAAAAACCCTAACTCAAAAATTGTACAGTTTGAATCTTTTAGTTTGGAGTTGAATTTATAAGTGGTGAGAAGAAATAGAAGTGGATTTATTCGGGTTGTCCAATTTTGCGTTTTATCTATACAAAAGTGTATGGAAAGTATAAATTAAGAATCTTATATTAAAATTTTGGTCAACCATTGGTGAGTGGTTATAATTTGGATCGATAAGAGAAGGAAAAAAAGAAGGGGAACTTCAAGAACCAGAATAGTTTGACTAATCAGATTGGGAGTTATTTGAGGTATTAATTCAGAATAAAAGATCTGACTTGTTGATCCACAAATTGATATGAATTTATTGAATTCACTGTTGAATTATTAAAAGAATTGATTCAACTAGCAATTGGACTGATTTTTTCATTTTTAGTACTTTTTTAAATTTTTATAATTTTTTAATAATTTATTTAATTAAACCCATTAAAAATTCATAATGTAATCAGATTGATTACTATCCAAATCTGATATTAGTGTTTTGACATAATACATATAAAAAATTTGTCATTTTTCAATTGATTTAAAAGTTATATTTAAAAAATAAAGAAATAAGAATAAAAATGGACCAAATTGGAGTACAGGATTGAATTTCAAAGCGAAGTGAACAGCAGAAACCACGAAACAAAGAAAAATGTCTAACGCCCTTCAACTTCCGATCATTGACTTGGCCTCACCAGATCGCTTCTCCACCGCCAACTCTATCCGTCAGGTGCGTCTTTTTATTTCTTCTTTACCCTTTTGCTTTGCCAATATTCAATCTTTAGGCAGTTTCAGTTCGGGTCTATTGATTGTAATATAAAGACACTGGTTTTAGAACCAAAGCAATCTCTTTTGCATGCAATTTGTAACTCTCTCCAAAAGAAAAAGAAAAAAAGATTTTAAACTTATGGGTTTTTAGCAGGCATGCATTGACCACGGTTTCTTTTACCTCGTGAATCATGGGGTCGATGAAGAATTGGTTAAGAAAGTTTTTGAGCAGAGTAGCAACTTCTTTTCATTCCCAATTGAAGAGAAGATGAAGTTAGCTATCAAGAATCACAGAGGTTATACAGCACTTTATGCTGAAAAACTTGATACTACTTTAACTACCAAAGGTATTTCTATCTATTTTTAATTATTTAAACTTCCCTTTCCCTTTTCCTTTTTTAATGTTTAACATTCTTCTTAAGTTGCATGTTCAATGACTATATCAACGAGTTTGATTTGAGATGCTAATAGGTTTGTTCAAGATTTTCCAATACACCCATTTCAGTAGCGTTAATTTCTTTCCTAATTCCTTTCTGGTTTACTGTAAAGATCATTTGAGGTCAGATTGATCACTTTCGATTGCTTGAACAACAGGTGACTCTAAAGAAACTTTCTATGTTGGTCCACTAGCTGATGGCCTCAATCAATGGCCTTTAGAAGGTATGTATGATTATCTTATTATACAAAACATCTTGAAGTAGTTTCTTCATATAAGAAGTTTAATTGAGTTATACTCAAGATGTCGTTTTGGCTTGGAAATTGCAGAAGATCTACCATCTTGGAGAAGCACAATGGAGACTTATCATCAAAAAGTGCTGTGAGTCCCTGCTATTAGTTCACATATTGGTATTTATGGTTTCTGCAAAGAGTTTCTATTATAAATTTATTGATATACTCAACCTTTTTATAGATTCCTTTGTCATCCCAGTTCATAACTTACTTTTAAGTTCTGAATTAAACTCTATCTTGCTTGGAAAACTATACAATGAGATTCAGCTACCTGTGAAAGGTTAAAGTGGTGCTACATTTGCTTCCTCAGGTCTGCTGGGACTAAATTACTCTCCTTAATTGCCCTGTCCCTTAAATTAGATGAAGATTTCTTTGGGAAAGTGGGTGCCCTTAATGAACCATTAGGATTTATTCGTTTATTACATTATCCAGGCTCAGGTATGGTAGCACTACTTGGCTTCTTTATATTTGTTGAAGTCTTTGATTGATGTGAAGTTTCTATGGAGCACTTGTATCTAAAGCTTTCCATTGGAGTGAAGAAATATATAGATAGAAAAGATGATGTGCCTCTTAATTTTGATGTTAGGGGACTTGGACTCTTCAAGTGAAGAAGTATATGGTGCTTCTGCTCATTCAGATTATGGAATGATCACTCTTCTGATGACGGATGGTGTTCCGGGGCTTCAGGTATGTTCCTTGTTAAAAACATGCAAACCTTAAATTTTTTATTTTGACCCAACATCTGTTTCACCTTTCTGAAAGCAGATTTGCAGGGAGAAATCCAAACAACCTCAGGTCTGGGAGGATGTGCCAAGCATAAGTGGGTGAGTATTAGTGATGGCAGATTGTACATATCATCATTAAAACAAAAGTACTGAACATTGGATGTGAACCTGTAGGGCCTTCGTTGTTAACATTGGGGACATGCTGGAGAGGTGGACCAATTGTTTGTTCAGGTTGTTTGTTATCACAAAGCTTTCGATGCTTTTCTTGGAGGGCTTGTAAAACAATAATGTTAGCTTCTTTGCATCTCTAATTCTGTGTCATGCATTTGCAGGTCAACACTGCATAGAGTGCTGCCACCCAGACAAGAACGTTACTCCGTAATGATTCACCCTTTTGCTGTTTATGCATAACAGGTTCATTTTTTTGGAAAGTTCAATTATGTTAGGAAATAGGAGCAGTTCGTTGAATGTCCTTTCGACTTCGAAATCTTCATGTCGAATGATATTATCTGTTCATAATCTGATTATTTGATGAGGGTGCAAAAGATTGAAATGTATTTACCAGTCATTGCACATTGTTTATTCTATACCTCTTCAATTGAAGAGGGGGGACTCTATTCTATAATTATTTTGCAAACATTTCAGGTGGCATTCTTCATGGAGCCTAGTAAAGACTGTATCGTGGAATGTTTGGGAAGCTGTTGCAGTGAGGCTCACCCGCCAAGGTATTGATTCAACCGGTGATTTCTATTTTTATGATTCGATTAAAGTGAAAACAACCTATCAAATAGAACATCAATTCAACTGGTGTTTTGTTAAACTACAACAGAAAGAAGAGTAAGACCTACCTTCTCTTGCTCTTTTATATTTCCTGCTATATTGCTCTGACTCTGGTATGTTTTGATTTTTTCTATGTTCTTTTTCCCACAACCGGAAGGCCCTTGAATGGTTATATCCCCATAACAATGTCCAAATACAAATCCTTAAAGAAAAATACTAAATCAGAGCAACATGAATTTGGTATATGTTTATGATCAGTGACAGAGTTTATACGTTTTCATGGTTACATGCAGATTCCCACCCATAAAAGCATCGGACTACCTGGAAGAGCGCCTTAGACTTACATATGTCAAGTAGTTGAAGTTATGCATCATTCCAAGCTCACTTGTGCTGAAGGAATTGCAAACATTGTTGATTTGGCTTGTTATATATTTATCTCTATATATTGGTACCAAGTTCATTGCAATTTGGTTTGAGTTGCGTATTGAATGTGTAAAAGGAGATTTGATTCTAAGAATCTTGGTGGTGTTGAGGATAAAATGGCATAAGTTGAAGAAGATTATTATGGACAAATCCCATTTGCTGTTCACCATGTGAAAACGAGGGATGGAATTATATTTGTAAAATGAAAAGTCATCCATTTTAGGTGTTCATATTGCAACTTTGTATGCATGAAATTATTGATATCATCAATTTTTTGGCAACTGCTAAACCGAATTCATTTTCTTTTGAACAAAAACAAGGGTGCTTTTATTATTTTAAAATTATGGATTTAATCTTAATTTTATGGAAATTTTTCTCCAGTGGAATCAAATCTTTAAAAAAAAAAAGAAAATAAAAATTCCCCCATTTATTCTAAAATCTAGTTGTGTCAGCTAATGAAGTTTATAAGGTAGGTCAGAAAAATCAAGGTGTCTCAATCTAGTTCAGTTGATTGAAAGAGAAGTATGAAGGAGGTGTGGTCAAACAATAAAATTTTCAAAACTACAATTAATTAGGACCAAAAAAAAGGAAATAAATTCCTTCATTTTTCGTGGTTAATAGATGATAAAGGATGGCGGCCGTTGATATGGGTTGCCGTGCATGATGTCCCCTTTGTTTCAACGATGTCATTAGATTTATACACGTGCCTTCTCTTTGAGCCAGACAGACAGACATTGGGCAACGTTTTGTCTTTACATTTCTCTTAGGCCAGGCTAGGTGTCCTTTAGGATCCTCTCACAATCTCTAATCTTAACAACCTTTTTCTTTTCTTTTTTAAATAGATTTACTCACTGTTTTTAAATTTCTTTTTCTTTTTATTTTTTAAAGCAAGAATATATTCTAAACAGCATTTTTTTTCGGCAAAATAAGGCCTATAGGCCCATTTTATTTTTAAATTTGGGTTTTACGCTGGTCTTAAATTTAATTAGGGATATAAGTTGGTTTTATTGAAAAGCCCGTTTAGTTGGACGCATTTTTCAGTTAACAGTCAAATTCCAACAATTTTTTGAATATTGCCGCTAATAGTAAAAAAAAATTATAACCTTAACCAACGATAACTTTTTTTTATCCTATAAATACCTCTCAAATTTTATTTTTTTTCATTTACATCCTTCTCTTAACTCTCTCAACTCTCTCAAACCCTCTTAAGTCTCTCAAGTCTCTCGTTTTTAATAATTTTTTACATTTTTATTTTAAAATATTTTTTTGTTTTAATTATTTCATTTTTTTAAATCAATTTCTCACGAATAGTCGCCTCTTCAATCTGCTTCAACGACAAGCATATTTTTGCCACCCAATTAGTAATGGTAAGACCAAAATTTAAATTTTGTTAATTTCTATAATGTTAATTTTATTTTTTATTATAATTATAATTTTTTGTGTGAATAGGTGGATGATCGTGTTTTGGAGGGCTTCATCCATAATATGGGAAAATCTGTGATTCCTGAAATTTATGGCCACTTGCAAGCAGCTGGATTCTTACATGCACCTCGCATGTCCGGGGGCTACAAACTTGATTTGCAACTAATCAGCGTGTTGATGGAAAGATGGAGGCATGAGACACACACCTTTCACCTTTCATACAACGAGTGTATAATCGCACTCGAAGGCGTAGCGCTACAACTCAGTCTAACAATGTATGAGCCAATTATCACGGAATCTGGGATCGTTTCGGACAAAGTGACCCTTTATCAATCATTGTGGAGAAGGTCCCAAACAAGTTCAAAGGTGGTTGGATATCAATGAACTGGTTAAAATATAACTTCAACGAGCTCCCTAGAGACCCTAAAGACCAAACGAAAGAGGTGGTACAACAATATGCCTGAGCATACATCAAGAGGTTAATCGGGACATTTTAATGCCCGACAAATCTCAAAATTTGTTGCACACAAGGTGGCTACTACATTTAGTGGACTTCAATGACTGCGGGAAACTAAGTTGGGGATCTTCTGTATTGTCCATGTTATACCAGGAGATGTGTCTGGCCATCCTACCGAGTGTGGCATCGATTGGTGGTTGTTTGTTCTTGCTGCAGTCGTGGGCCTCGTGGTGACTATTTTTTTTATGTCCCAAGATAATCGACTCATATATACTCCCGTTAGTGACGAGGTAAACATCATTTATTAACAAATACATAGTTTGTACAATAATTTTTATTATTATACGTTTCGACTAACATATCGCATACAGGTGGAACCATGAGTAAAGCTATGTGGGATTACCTGAGGTTCTAAAAGTTATTAGGCTATGTTTAGATCAATGGTCGGAAGTCGATGTTAGTTACCTATTCTTTCAAACCTATATTAATGACGCAATGATACATAAAAGAAATTCATAAATAATGATATTTACAATTTTTCTTATCAGTTTGAATGGATGTTGTACGCCGACACCAATGTCATACGCTGCATCCCGCTGAAAGTGTTGGGTAATCGACAAATATGAGATGAGAAGGTGTTATTGATAGTGTATGCGATAATGGAAATGCAAAAAATAGACCGGGTTTTGAGGCAATTTGGGTGAAGGTAACGAATTTTGCCGCCACTACAAAACCTAAAGGAACTACACAATGTAGACATACGGAGGAAGGACAACATCGACTAGTCAATGCGGTACGAGGAGCACATCGAGGCGTGAGATCGTAGGATGCAATCTATACCCATTCGCGAATAATTTTTCTCAACGGACACGACGGTAGTTGATGATTACTTGACATAGCTCAGAACCATCGGTAACCCATATATACTATCATCGGACGAAAGGAGTCAGCAAATTTAGGTAAAAGGCCATGTCGACCACCACAACATATTAGGAGGGAACGCAGTCACACGATGGGTTCGTGATCTACTCCGGCAGAAAATGTGCCACCTATGGCTACGCAATATCCGAGTCACTTCCCTTCAAGTATTCCCATTAAATTAACAAATCTTATATTTTATTCACAAGCACCACAACACTACGGGCCATCGCCGTATGTGGCCAATTTTTTTGTTCCCGTAGGTACATATTTCGCTCTACCGATGTCTTTCGCATACTACACCCCAACATAGATGTCGATGTTAAACTTTGTCTTGGGATAGTCACTGATATACAGTAGTCAATGGCGATATCGATGTCTGGTACCTTTCCGACGTACTTGAGATTTGGGGTACCTTATGGTTTCACGCCTATAGTGACTCAAACGCTACGCACATCACTATTTTATAGGGGTGGCATATCGTCAAAATAGGTGGATGAGAGAGTGGCAGATTTACAATAATAGGTGAGGATAACGCAACAATCGACTACGGAGGAAGATGATGATGGTGACGATCCTAAAGATATGATCTGTAACAAATTTACTATTCCCCAAGCTGAAAAGCCTGACGTTTTGAATATTTTGGACAATTTAAACATTTCATCATGTTTAGAATATGTTCCAGCACTCTTTTAAAGGCTTTCCTTTGCAAATAGACCCTTTTATGTGCTTATAAATTGACCCTTACATGCCAAGCTTCATCATCCCTCACTCATATAATTTCTCTCCAATCACTTCTATTTTTCCACTATAAATCATTTTTCGGTCTTAAAAATTTTAGCCGAAAAAGATATTTTGTTTACGTTCGATGTATTTTTGAGTCGTTGGTGATGCGATACCGCTCCAAGCCGCATACATTTTATATATCATACCGAGATGGGATCATTACCTCCGAAGCCTATCATAGGGAAGTCAGTTACAGGGTGATTTTGCTTTGTACGGTCAAGGATGGAAGTCGACGTGAAGGTCTCAATCGACGATCGTTATGCGATAATGAATCAAGATATAATGGGGGAGTCGGTTGACGGTTGTTACGCGGTCACGAGCTCAATCTTTTTGAATACCTAAAAATGAAGTCTTATAAATAACATACAGAAGTTTGAGGGCATTTTGATACGGAAAAACTCTGGGGCATCTAGCTATAATAACTGTAATTTTTTTCTATTTTCAGGCAACCGGTGCCTTTAACCTTTATTATTGTTTAAAAGCTGGTACCGTCGTGGATGCAAGAGGACTCTCAGGCGAGGAATGACTGTTACTATACAGTAAAGGTGATACTTCTTTCGTAGCGGCAATGGTTGTTATTACACAACCTATTAATAACTACAACCACTGTCGCGCCGACTCGAGTTTAACATCTACTGTGCCGGAACATTTGCTCTCCTCCTAAGAGCCCTCTTGTGTTCACCTCGGTGTCGGCCTTCAAACAAGAATAAAAAGGTTAGATATAATGGCTACTTGAAAATAGAGAAAAAAATTATGTTGATTACACCAGAAGTCTTGGAGTTTTATCGTATGATTATGGCCTCAATATTATGTATGATATATATAGAGCATTGTTTGCAGGTATCCAAAAAGCTTGAACTCCTGACCGTGTAACGACTGTCACCTGCCCCTCAGTTATACTTGAACTTGTGACTGTATCATGACTGCTTACTGAGACCTTCACGTTTACTTCGACCCTTGATTGTATCAAGCATTATTACCCCTAAACCAGATTTCCCCACAATAGGCTTCTAAGGTCATAGTCCTATATCGCCATGACATATAAAATGTATGTGTACTAAGACGCGTTATCACATCCCCGACCCTTCAAAACTACCTAAGAATTTTTGTCAAAAACCTTGAACACTTTCAAAATACCCAAAACCCTTAAAATAAAAACCCTGACCCTGGGAGAGAGAATTGGAAAGTGCATCCAACTAGACGAGCTTTATGGAAAGCATGCCTAATTGGTTGCGTTTTCCAAAAAGCTCATCCAACTGGACACACGCTTTCTAGTGAAATCAACCTATATCCCTAATTAAATTTAAAACTAGCGTAAACCCCTAATTAAAAAAATAACCTATAAGCCTTATTTAGCCTTTTTTTTCATATATTTAGTAAAACAGTATGATATATATTATTAAAAAGAATCAGGTAATGTCAAATTAAAAAAATACATTTATTGTTTAAAAAGTAACATGGAAATCATTTTTTTTCATTTATGATTCAATTCCAAACAAAATATTTCATCTATAGAATCATAAAAAGCTCTCAAGATATAACTCTGTTGAATGGTAAATGAATTTTTTTTAAAACAATAAATGTTAGAACTAATGATTTTTTTGGTGAATTACAAGAATAAGGCAAAGCCCGAACAACAAACACGACTAGCACGATTCAAACACAAGCCACACTTGAAGCGATGAATACCCTGACCATCAAGCCATCACATGGGGTTTAACTCTATTGAAATTTGATATTATTTAATTCTTTTTAATAATACAATGACTAAATTGATTCATTTAATAGTAAAAAGACTAATTTGAATCTTTTTTTTGTAATGTTAAAATAAGATAATGTGGCACTAGTGTCACGGGCCAAAGTACAAAGCCCGTGACCATGACACAAGATGCACTCCATAGAGGTCTATCGATTAGATGAGGAATATTTAGCCCACGAGAACTGGCCCGATTCAAAAAACTATTGGAGAAGCCTGTCAGATTGAAGTCTGGTTGGTCCGATAATGAAGATATGACAACTTAGGCTAATTTGGTAACTAATCTTAAAAGATTGAGGGAATCATATCTTGTAAAAATTAGATTAGATTTGATATGGCATATCTTGTAAATCCCTGAAATTAAGAGATATGATTAATATCGCCCGTCGATGTAAATGTATCTTGACTGTCAATTTTGGGGGAGCTCAACTATAAATAGAGAACCTCCCCCTCATTTGTACTCATCCATTGTAAGTTGAAATTTTAAGAGTAATAGAATTCTTTGAGCATTTACTCAAACACTTTGTGTATATTCTTTCTTTGGCTTTCTGTTGTTCATTTATAGCTTCTTTTGGCACAATCGCTTCCACTATACAAATTGGTGTCTTGGAGGAGTTCTAAACGAATCCTCACTTTTGGGCGTAAAGGCTAACTTAGGCGAAATTGGAGCGAACAGATCGCCTAAAGCCACACGGATTGCGAGACGAAAGGTCTAGCCCCATGACAAGTAGAATTAGAGCTGTTGGTTTGAACTAAGTGATATCTAAGCTATTGGTTCGAAAGCACCATTGAGATGTCAAAAGAAGTTGTTGATCAAAAAGAAAGATGAGTCGAAGGAAAAGACGGAGCCTATTGAGGGGAAGACATCGAGGGTCAATTTGATGGTGCTCTTTCCTAAGAAAAAGAATGGTGAAGAAGGGTTGATGTTTGTGGACATCAACATTGCAGGTTAGAAGTGGAGTGCTCTTATTGATATGAGAGCATCAGACTTGTTCATATTGAAAAAGGCTGCGAAGAAGTTTGGTCTGTCGATTAAGAAATTGAATAAGAAGATAAAAATAATAAATTCCGAGCAGGCTCCAACTGTAGGAGTAGCTCACAATGTGGAGCTACAAATCGACGAATGGAAGGGCAAGGAAGACTTTGAGATAATCCAATTAGATGATTACGATTATGTACTTGGCTTAAACTTCCTTGACAGGATTCAGACAATTCTATTTCTATGGGCCAATCAAATTCATATTGTCACCAGTCTGTTAACAAGAATTGTTGTGCCGGTGCATCGGGATATGAAAGTTGGGACCAAGGTGTTGTCGTCAATCCAACTAGTCGAAGATGTTTCGTATGGGAGAAACATTAACTCGTCAAAATGGAATACTACGAAAGCCCATTCGGAAGTGTTAGTGGCGCAAGAGATCGATATGAAGCCTGCAGATTTGACTGTAGAGCCGACACCTTTGGGAAAAGTGAGTTGTACATCGGGCTTCGAGGGAAAAGGAGCGATGCAAAAATAGTCAGGACGAGTAAATATTATGAATAAGGTACATTACAAACACTCTGATAGTGTTTTGAATTCTGACTTGTTGGCTTAGCAAGGTTGTAGGGGCCCTTTCAAAGTTCTTAAGCAATGAGACCGAGGGACTGTGGGCGGTATGAAGCCAAGATGTGAGAATCCAGGGGATTCCAATTGGAACAAGTCAAAATTAGGGCAAGTTAAAGCGAATACTTCTTTCCAACGGGATGTACCAATGAGTGCAACGGTGCAAGTTAAGAGGGGACGGAAGTCGAGCAAAGGTTCAGAAGGAAGGGACAACCCGATCGCAAGACAGGTCGGGAAGAAGCTGAGGCAACGAGAAAGTTTCAAGGTGAATCAAGTCAGTGTCATTCAGAAGTCGCAACGAGGGCGTTGCGAGAATGGGTAGGGGAGAATGTCATGGGCCAAAGTACAAAGCCCGTGACTGTGACACAAGATGCGCCTTATGGAGGTCTATCGATTAGATGAGGAACATTTAGCCTACAAGAACTGGCCCGATTCAAAGAACTGTTGGAGAAGCCTGTCAGATTGAAGGCTGGTTGTCCCGATAATGACGATATGACAATTTAGGCTAATTTGGTAACTAATCTTAGAAGATTGAGGGAATCATATCTTGTAAATATTAGATTAGATTTGATATGACATATCTTGTAAATCCCTAAAATCAAGAGATATGGTTAATCTCGTCCGTCGATGTAAATGTATCTTGACCGTCGGTTTTGGGAGAGCTCAACTATAAATAGAGAGTCTCCCTCTCATTTGTACTCATCCATTGTAAGTTGAATTCTTAAGAGTAATAGAATTCTTTGAGCATTTACTCAAACACTTTGTGTGCATTCTTTCTTTGGCTTTCTGTTGTTCATTTGTAGTTTCTTTTGGCACAATCACTTCCGCTATACAAATTGATGTCTTGGAGGAGTTCTAAAAGAATCTTTACTTTTGGGCGTGAAGGCTGACTTAGGCGAAGTTGGAGCGAACGGATTGCTTAAGGCCGCACGGATTATGAGACGAAAGGTCTAGCCCCGTGACACTAGTAGTTAATAAAACAATATTATGTTGTAGCCTCACATTATGGCATATGGATAGAATATAATATTTGGTATAAAAAATATAAAAAATCATTAAAATGTAATAAAAATATAAATTATTATTTCACGTCCAAAATAATAATTTTGGACAGAATATATTTGTCGAGATTCATTTTAAACATATTCTTTTAGTTATTTTATTTTATTGGAGAAAAATATATTTATATACTTTGAAAATTAAAAATTTTCGTCATACAAATATAAAAAAATATAAAATCAAATATCAATGAATGAATGAATCTCAAGTTAAGATGTATTGATTAGGTGTTGACTTACACAAAATTAACTGAATTCAAATCATCATTCTATAAAAGTTAATACTAATGGATAAAATACTTCACCAAACCTCAAGGAATTAAAGAAAAAGCATGACATAATAATATATAACAATAACAACTAGGAAAATGTTTTCTTAAATATTTCCCTAAAGAAATTTCCACCAATTCATAATAATTGATTTTTTTCAGTAGAATATTAAAAGACTAAAAGAAATGAAAACATGATGAAACTCAAATAATTTTGCCCCACAATTTCGAAAGTACAGAAATAAAGTAAATTAAACGTACAAAAAAGGAGTGGGAAATAAGATGAATGGTTCCAAGCAGAAATGAGCAAAGTCGACGGCTTTATTGAGGAATAAAGATTCTTTTTTGAAAATTATAAAAATATCATAAAAATTAAAAAAAATGTAAATTCTTTTAAACTACTTGATTTTCTTTTTAAAACTATCAATTTTTATATTATAAATATATAAAATTATTAAAAAGAACACGTTTATAATATAAAATATTGTAAAATACAACTGTGATGAGAAACATGTTCATTATTTTTAAAAATAAAAAATAATTTTATTATATATTAACTTAAAATTTTAAAAAAAATTAAAATGGGAATTAAATTTAGCATTTTAAAGAGCTGGAGACGATCATAAATAATTGTTTGTCAAAACATCTCCTACACAATTATCTATAAAACACCAACTCAGAAAAGAAAAACACAATATATACTGGATTTTAATTTAATTTTTATATTTAAAAGTTAAATTTTTATTTATTCTGATTTATATTTTTTAGTTTAACCTGTAATTATTTTTTATCCAATTTTTTAACTCATATCACCTGACCGACCATCTGCTCATGCCCACCTCCTATGCTATCACAACAGGACAAGAGGTTACCAAGACTTAAAAAGAGAGAGTAGATTTTAGATTAATTGGAGAGAGGGTTTAACTTTAGTTAAAACTAAATAAATGTTGTTAGTTAATTAATAGAATTATATGGGAGTATTTAAATATGTTGTAAATGTCCGCGGCTTTGGATAAAGCTTTTTGTGTGATACAAATAATTTCTTTTGGGACGATGACTTATCCTAGAAGCTTTTATGCCCTAGAATATGCCATTTTGCAAATGGCGAATACGCATCTCACCAACCCTTTTGGGTCTTGGATCCCAGACCAAGATTACGTTTCCTGCCAATTAACCTCTCCGCCGTACACGTGTCATACCATTCATATATTTTTTTTAAATAAAATAAGCTGAGAAGAAAGAATACGTCACTTATTTTCTGACAGTTTTTATTATTGCCGTTTCCAATATAATAAAAATTATATTTAGAAAATGGAGAGACAACATGGGATTAAACTATTTATCGCTAAAAGAAGAAGAAGAGGAAGAAGAAAAAAAAAAAAAGGGAATGGTCTCAAGTCTTGTTGAAGTCAACTCCCCACACCAAACGCATGATGATGGCACACCAGTGTTGACCATATCAACGGTTAAAGATAAAATATGATAATCTCCAACAATAAACTCCGCAAAGCACTGGATCATTAGATTTCCTTTTGCAATTGAATAAATAAATACATGCGATATGGATATTGTTTATCCCTCTTTCTCTCTCCCACCTGCTAACACAGCCAGAGGCGAGGAGCCAGATAAGAAAAACTAAAGGAAAATTGTTTTCTGGTTCAAAACCACAGCCCTATCCCACATGCGGTTCGGATCCGGATTCTCTAAGATCCGATTGACATTCATCGCTTTAATTTTCATTCTGATCTGATCCCAAACGAATCTATTCGGCCGTGAAAAATGACTCGTCGCTGCTCACATTGCAGCCACAACGGCCACAACTCTCGGACATGTCCCAACCGAGGGGTCAAACTCTTCGGAGTCCGCTTGACTGACGGGTCGATTCGGAAGAGCGCCAGTATGGGCAACTTAAGCCAATATTCCGGGTCGAATTCTGGCGCGCATAACGGGAATGGGTCGGGTTCGCCCGGTGAGGGTCCGGATCACACCGATGGTTATGCTTCTGAGGATTTCGTCCCCGGGTCGTCTTCGAGTCGTGAAAGGAAAAAAGGTTTCAGTTTTTCGATGGATTAATTTTATTTGCCTATTATTTATGTTTTTATTCTGTGGATGATTAGTGTAAGACTATATAAGCTACAAAAGAAAACCTTCCAAATACTTTTGAAGTCTTTTGTTTGGCTTAAAACTTCCATGTATTTATTTTGTGCACAGTAATCACGTTGGATTTTGTTTACAAATATTTTTTTTCCGATTAAATATAAATTTTCTGAAGTTTAAGGATTTAAAGTAAAGTTGTGGCATTTCTGGTTAGTTTTGGACTTAATTTATAGTTCATTCTTCTGGTTAGAGTAAGGGGTTGGTTTTTTTTTTTTAATATGGTGAGGTGGGCTGCTGAAAAACAAGAAATGGGTTTCATAGTTCATTATCGAGATGTTATGGATTTTAGTAATTTTTATTTTATAATTTATGCTATAACATGAAATTTGTTGGGTTAAATCCTGTCCAAAAGAATGGTTATCAGATGTGATATCACTGAGTTTTGGTGGTGATAAAATGGGTTTCATTTTGTGCCTGGTGACCGTCTACATTGTTCTAGTATTGGATAATCCTTCAAAAATTTGATCATAGACATTGGGGGGATGAGAAGTCCAGAAGACATTGAATAATGATCTAAGTACGTGGTGTGACAATGGCTAGGTGGTTTTTTTCTTGTTAATGAAACGTTGAAGCAATAGGATAAAACATGGGTGTACTTCTCTGCGATTCTTGAATCTGAGTTATATTTGTTTTACAGGTGTTCCTTGGACAGAAGAGGAGCATAGGATGTTTCTCCTTGGTCTGCAGAAGCTTGGGAAAGGTGATTGGCGTGGAATCTCACGCAATTATGTTATATCAAGGACTCCTACTCAAGTGGCTAGCCATGCTCAGAAATATTTCATCAGGCAGTCCAATGTTTCTAGGAGAAAAAGACGTTCTAGCCTCTTTGATATCGTAGCAGATGAAGTTAGTACCATTTTCTCTATAATGATGCATCAGTTGCCATATCTTGTATGAATTACTAATTTGACTAATTGACTTGATTGTTTTTGGTTGACTATTTCAACTTCCAACTACTCTAAACCTTGAGAACTTAATAATGTAGATATGACTAGGATCATGGACATACCACTGAGATTTCTTTCATTTGTTTGTGAAATGGTTTGCTTCGTACTCGTATCAAAGGAAACTCCTATATAAAACAGCTAGCTTAGCTTGTTCTTTAAGAATAGGTTTATACCTATTTGCTTACTAACAGTCCTGGATACATTTTATATCCATCCAATTTGACTGCTTTTCTAGTTGTGTAAGAGATCTTTTTCTTCTTTATTTCTTGCAGTCAAGTGACACTCCAATGGCATCACAGGATTTGTTTTCTGCTAACCATCCACATGCTGAAACACAGAGTAATGACCAGTTGAGTATTCCACCTACATTGGATGAAGAAGATAAACCAATGGATTCCAACAACTCGAATGATGGGGAAACTGTACCTCCAAAGTCAGAGAGCTCACAACCCTGTTGCCCAGTAGTATATCCTACTTACTTCCCACCATTTTTTCCATATTCATTACCATATTGGATGGGGTATGACACAGAACCAACGAAGAAGGACACGCATGAAGTGGTGAAGCCAACAGCAGTACATTCAAAGAGCCCGATCAATGTTGATGAGCTGGTGGGAATGTCAAAGTTGAGTTTGGGAGAAAGTATTGGTGATAGCGGCTCATCATCTCGTTCATTAAAACTTGATGGTTCATCTAGGCAGTCTGCTTTTCATGCCAATCCTGCTTCATCTGGTAATTCTAACATGGATTCAAGTGGGAACCCAATCCATGCGGTTTAAGATAAAAACTTGAAACTTGATCTGAAATTAATGTCGTAGGTTAGCTCAGGGTTTGTGAGCAGTACAGGTTAATATTGGTGGTATTAGTAGACTAATAATTTGCTATCTGGTTTGGGTTTAGTTATATATATTTCTTTTGTGGGTTCAACTCAATAAGTTTGGTTTTCTGGTTTTAACTTAATCCTATGCTTAGCATTAGGTGGTGGTTGTAGTAGTATGTTAGAAATTATTTGAATCTTTTAACAATGTGTTTGATCTGAAGTGTTTTCATTGAAATTGATGAGATATGAAGTGGGAGAAGGATGAACTCTGTATTTTGTTGTATGGTGAAGTAGCTAACTTCTGCAATTAGTTTGTTTATTCATATGCTTAGCATATGGTAATGTAATCTGCAGTTGCTTCTTATTCATAAGGTTGAAGCAAGGTATCGTTTTCTATTTATCTTGATTTAAAATTAGAGTTATATCAATAAATATAGTTTTTTTAAAGTTTGCAATGCGATTAACTAACTTAATTTAATAGTACGACAAATCAAATGGTTGAGTTGTGGTATATTTCAAATTTCAAGGGGGAGTTAGTAACAACAGACTTCCATTGTTGACATGTTGAGTGAATGCCGTCAAGGTTGATGAACCGTTTACAGATAAAGAATATTTTTTCTTCATTTAATGCTCATCATAATAATATGCGGCATTCTATAACTCTATCGTTAGATTAAAAAATGGCTTGTGGTTAATCTGCACAACCAGCTGCAGACTTTGTTTGGGGAGGTGGATTGGTTTTTCCTTTGCATGGGGTATTTGGAAAAATTGAAATCTATAGGTATTTCAAGGAAACACTGTTGACGAAGTGATCAAAATCTTGTATAATTGAGCTAAATAGTATGCTTCTGTTTGTAAGGCGAATGTGGCCAAGAGAAATGGATCGAATTGCTATCCGATACGGGCAGGTAATTGGATTCAGTTAAACACAGAAGGTGCTGTTCAGGTGGCCTTTGGTTCAGCTGCTGTAGCGGGGTTATGCGTGACCCTAAGGGAAACTGGATTTTAGGATTAGTAAGTTCCTAGGAATTTGTTTTGTATTGGAGGTTGAGTTATGAGGCATTTTTGAGGGTTTGTCTCTTCTGTTGAAGCAAATATTTTATAGAGTGTTGGTAAGTACAAATAGCATGGAAGCAGTTCAGATTATTGAAGGTAATATATTAAGAAACTTAAACTCAGCTTGGTTAGACGAATTCATTAGCTGTTAGAAAAGACAGTATATTGGCATATCCAACATGTGCCTAGAGAAGAAAATAAAGTTGTAGATTTACTAGCAAAAATGGATCACAGTAATGAAACATCTTACTTTTATTTGAACAACCTCCTTTAGGTGTTAAAATTTAGGCTTAATGATAAATTTAGCCACTAACGTTTGCATATTTTGTCAAAATGTACTTAATTGTATTTTTGAGTCTTTTATGGCCATCAACCTTTGTTTTTTTTTTCAATCTGCTTCTTCTAACAGATTTAATGAATAAATTCAAGGTTTCAATTTTTCTTTTCCTTCAAAAAGTTTCAATATTCCATACATCTGTTAGAGGTTTTTCTACTGAGTTAATTTTTTTAGATAATTATGTTTATTTTCTTTAAATTAAGAGTTATTTTTTTAATTTAATGTATTATTTATTTTATTACTTTTTACATGTAATTATCTTATTGGCTTATCTAAGTAAAAATTACATCTCATTAAAAATATTCCACATGAAATTCTACATCATCTCTGTTAATTTTTTTTAATGATACTTTCATTAAATCTGTTAGAAAAAACAAATTGAAAAAAAAGAACAAAGGTTGATGGTCAAAAAAGACTTAAAAATACAATTAAGGCCATTTTGACAAAGTCATTAAGCCTTAAATTTAAGACTTTACAAACTCTTTGTTTTGTTTTATTTTCAGCTTTAATTATATAAAAAAAATTATGATACTACATTTTAACAAGATATTTATTGGATTGTCCATTATAAAAATTAGGTGAGGAATATTTAAACTGTATAATAGAAATATCCTCCATTTTCCCTATGGATTTTAAAATTTTAATTTAATAGTAAATTTTAATATGAAACCTAAATTGATTTCTCAGGAAGGATCAACTTATTGAATACAGATTTTAATATTATAATAAAATATTTTTTTTAGTTTTCTTAGTTGTTTGAATATGATTTTATTTTATGGTAATTATGATTTTTGATATTATACCAAACAAATCATTTAACAATAAATAAAATAAATTGGTTGTCTAAATGATCATTTTGATAATTTTTTTATTTTTTAATATCTAAAAAAATAGTTTGCAACTAAAATCTAATCATTTTAATAAACTATATAAAATATAAAATGAATTAAGCTACAAAATGAACACGATATGAATATACTAGCACTAATTATTAATGTGTAAAATTTATATAAATTTATAATAATTTAAAAATAGAAACTCATAGAGAATAAGGATTATTTTAAAAATTTTAAAGTACTATACATTCAAGACATGTAAAAAGTTAAACTCGACATATAATCAGTTTCTTTAAATTGAATATTGTACAATACATAATAGGCAAGTAAGCACAAAATTTGAGCAGACTTGAAATAATCGAAATAAATCAAATAATTTTATAATTTCTTTGATGAAGCTTTCAATTTAATAGTTATCTAAATTTAATTTTAGATAGAAGAGTTTATCAAAACTTGATCTTGAAACTTGAAAATTTATATAGAAGATTGAAGGGTCTTCAGGATTTGATCTTGGATAATGTAGTTTGCTTCAAAAGTTGTTTAGACTTGTTAATACAAACAAATGATCTCTCTTTTTTGTTGATACAACTAGATTAAGGATATATTCTGTAATGTGTTGAATGACGACTTACTTTCATAGCATCAATATCATAAACTCTTAATTAATTAGTTATAATATTATTGGGATTTTAACAATTTGGGATGCCATGATTTCGTGTATCAGAAACTGAACGAGGGAGCATGGATTGTGGCGGACGGTTACCAAGAGTACATTCGGCCAATATTGAAGCAACAGATTCGTAGTGCATGACTCTTAAGAAAACACCATTCGAGCACCATGATTTACCAACTGAAAGAGGTAAATATATGGCCGATTCAATTAAGGATATATTATTCACTCATACGAGTAATGACCTTAAGTAATTGTTGTTTCACTGTTATCCAAAAGCAACTTTCGAATAGGTAGCTTCCACCAACTATCTTTTTCTTTTTAAACTCCCAAGAAACTGAAAAATCTGCTACAAAAGTAAAAAAAAAACTACCTACAGCTTAAAGAATACAGGAGTTGGTGGTTTACAGAATCCACCCTATTAATACTTTTCCCTAAAAGCCTCATTTGTATTCTTCAAATGAGACATCTATGGGATTGATGTCATGACGAGACTGATGCATAACTACTCTATGGGATTGCAGGAGTTTGAGACATCTCCCAATGAAGTTGACTGCTATAATATTCAACGAAGATATTGCTTTATAATTTGGAATAGTTTGGAACCCAAACTCTTATGTTACAATATAATTTCAACTAAATAATAATAGTAGTAATAAAATGGCATCATATAATTGATTGATGATGTATGGAATATAAGGGATTATATTTCATGCACTAAGTACAAGTTCTATGCATCATCAGCTAATTATAAATTGTCATGACCAAAATAAAAAAGATCAAAGGACATTTTAATAAATACTTGAAAAAGTAATTAAACATGATTAAAAATTAGTCTTAATTTTCTTCTCCCCTTTGTTATGTATCGATGAAGTTTAACTGTCTACTAAATTCTCAAACCTCACTCTTATCTCCCAACCTAGAGTGAAAGGGATGGAAGATTCTGCTAACACCTGCCCAATAGTGGTGAGTTGAAGCTGATCGCTTAAACTTTGACACTCAAACCATTCCAATTTTGGGATGGGATGGTTTTTGCTTATCTTGAGTAGCCTCAAAGATGATTTAATATTTCAATAAAGTTTTTAAGATTTTAGTGAATGGTAAAACTTTATCAATTTTGGAAGAGAGAAGAGAAAATTATAAAAGGAAAATTAAGATTAGTTTTTAATTAAATTTTTAAGTATTTATTAAAAATTGCTTCAATATTATTTATTTTGTTCACTAATGAGGTGGCAACTATACACTATCAATATATTAAATATATAATTTTATTAGTTAACAAACTCTTGGTTTAGTGGCAATAGCATTTATATTGTGGCATGAGGGCTTGGATTTAATCCCTAACAACCCTACCCCTGCCCCAATTATAAAAAAAAAATGTAATTTTATTATGACATGGATAGAAAAAATTATAATTTTGCTTTACTATAATTAAGACATCTTTCATGTCCGTTTTATAGTCTATGAAAGCCGTACAATAAATCTTATCATTACGCTCAACATTTGTAGGTCTTCTCTATTTCTACTTTAAACATAAATATATTTCTAAATTCTTGATTGAGTTGTTATAATGAGTTGATGAATAAATTTTTAATTTTACCCTCTCAATTTGATATTGCAAGAATCATTTTATTTATCTAGTAAATTATACTTTCCAATTCATCATGTTTAAGGTTGGATATGTTCATGAATTTTTCAGCTAGATTTCCATTTCAGCAATAATTAACCAAAAGTGTAAATGCATTTTCTTTAACCAAGGAGTCGCAAATTAATTCCTCACTCCCAATGCGTCAAATTTACTTTTACAAGCCCCTTCAATTCCTATTTATTTAATAACATAAATCAAATCTAAAATACAAAGAAAAAAAATCTACAATACTCTTCAGCAACATTTTGGTTTTCCCTGTTTAACTTTTCTAGTAATCTTGTTTCCCGCTCCATAATACGACCATGCCTGGAATAGGTACTTTAGTAGACCTGTTACTTTTCTACACTCTTGAAAGAGTCCTTTTCAATAGAATGGTGATCTCAATGGGCAAAAACTCACAACAGGTTAAGTCAGCAATGACACTTTGGCTCATGCTAGAAGAAATTGGTTACCATGAACTCATTCGAATCATCCATTCTTATGACGATGACACCATCGATGCTTTCTTCGAGGAGGCACTGCAATGCTTACAGTTCATTCAGCCCAATGTTTCATCACCAAGCGATGAATCATATGACACTCCTGTTTTCCTTGGTCTTTTCGACGAACCAATGAATTACAGGTTCTTTTATTACAATCGGGAGTTTATGTACAAGCGTTACGTTCACATCATGGACACTGTTTGTGACAAAATATTTGGCGAAAATGCTGCTATTGAAGTTGATGAATCTGGTTTGAAGCCAGCGGCTAGACCCCTAGGAGAAGGTTCTACTACTTCACAGGTCATTGGTGAATCGGATTCGAACCCAAGCCTGGAACTGAATCAATATATCGAGTCAACGAAGGTATCGAATTTGAATCCCGGTGCCAATGAGTTTCGACCGGGACAAACGCCGGAGGATACGAGAACAATGTTCATAACATTCTCTAAAGGCCACCCTTTAAGCGGGGAAGAAATCTTCCACTTCTTTACCTCGTACGTAATTAAACTACATACATACATACATACACATATGGTTTAAGTGAATGTGAAGTAGTTACTGATGTTGGGTTTTGCATTGCAGGAATTGGGGAGAAGTGGTGCAAGATGTTGTGATTGAACACACTAGTCATCCAGGACAAGAACCTCAGTTCGGACGTATTGTTTTCACTACTTCATTGGTGATACCCATGGTTTTGAATGGGCAATCCAAAGCCAAATTCTTGGTCAACGGAAAGCATTTGTGGGCTCGTATTTACGTCCCTCGTTATAGAGGAAGGAGAAAATTAGCTAGTAAGAAAGTTTAATATTTGATGCACTCATGGTGTATAATTTTATGCAGTATCAGTGAATCAGATGATATTGTGAATTTAATTTTAAAAATATATTATGAATTATTATTTAATTAATTAACAATATAGGCAGTCTTTAGATAAAATATAAATCCAAAAAATAGTACTTGAATTCAAGCAAATTATCAAAATTACCACCCTCTTTTGGCAATACAAGTTAAGATTGCTGTATCTTTTCTTACCAAATATAGGCATGAATTATATGCCATTGGAGAAGTTATAGAGAGGATGATATCCTTTTGTATTTGGTAACATGATTTTGAATGCTCATTTTGTTGGTTTTTTTTGCATTTTTGTTTTTAAAACCATTGTTTGTTCGTAATATATGCTTTGCCAATTATGCATTTAATTAGCTTCTATGACCTTCACCAACCCACAGAACGTCATTTTTTTTTATATAGTTCCATGAAATCTACACATCTATTCTTAAAATATAAAAAGTAGTATCTGATTTTCTAAGAGTCACCAAAATATCTCTCTCATAAAAAATTTAGACCTTTCATAAACAATTGAAAGTGATACTTCCATTTTACTCATTAAATATAATTGTCAATAAAACTTTATCTCTAGTACTTGTCATCGTGGTAATAAGTACCCATTAACATACCAAAACCATTGGACTTTTTTCCTTCCAATTTTTTTTTTGGAACAAATATAAAAATGGTCGTTATAAGACAAGGACCCAAACTAATGCTGGGTGACCTGTCATTGCTGATATAGGTAACATGTTGCTCTTAAACTCTCAAATAGACAAACACCACATATAGTTGAGATTTGCATTTTTCAACAGTTAAGTTGATGTCTGAGGTTAGCCCCGTTGCAAAGGGACCACGTATGACCACTTGTTGCAAAGCATTAATGGTGTCCGTACACCACAGAAACCTCGATGTTAAGGTGACTTGTAATTAAGCACGTTATTGTTGTTGTTGGTAAGTATCTGTTAACTACATATAATATATCAATGGTTATATATATAAGTAAATATAAGTAAATTGTAAATGTATAATAATTATAAAATTTTAATATTATTGTAATATTCAATTTTAGTCCAGGCTCATATATGGAAACATAATCTTTAAGGATATGTAATCTTAGATATGATATGCAATCTTAGATATGATATATGTAATCTTAGAAGATATGATTTTATAATCTTAGAGATTTAATTTGTAGATACCCTTTAATCTTAGCCGTTGATATAATTGATCTGTACCGTTAGATTTGGGGAGGCTCAACTATAAATAGAGCCCTCTTCCTTCATTGTAAATGACGGAAGTGGGGAGTAATAATAATTCTTAAGAGTATTTACTCAAATTTCTCTCTCTCTTGCGTTCTTATTTTGTTGATTTGTGTATAATTTATTTATTGATTTGTATGTTGTTGATTTTAAATCTCTTTTTCCCTTATTATTTATTTTCAAATTCATTATTTTCAAATTTGTTTACATTTTATTTGGCCTTATGTTTTTTTATTTTATACTCTTTATTTTAAATTCATTGGTCTTTGATTATTGATGCTATTTAATCCTTTATTTGTTATTTTAATTTTTTTATTATTAAATTAATTATTTTAATATTATTAATACTATTATGTGGCATCATTAATCTTGTATCATTATTTATTATTATTATTATTATTATATTCATGCGCATGCATCGTTTTTATGTAATATATATATTTATATATAGTATACGTATGCTTATATATATTTTATACATATGTTTTTATTTTTATTTTACTTCCTAACTTTTATATACATATATATACTTTTATATTTAGTTTCAAATTTTTTTTTTACTTTTGCATATATGTACATGTATGTATTTATATATTTTTCTAATGAATATTTTATATATATATATACACGCACATGTCTATGTTTTTTATTTGCTTAAATACAAACTTATATTTTCTACACGTATGTTATAATATATATGTATATTTATATATTTTTCTTTATTTTCGTAAATGCATTATATATATTTTGTTATAAATTCTATAGTCCAAAATTTTATATGTAAACCCATGTGTATTGCTTTTATTCTTTATAATTTAATGTATATATTTTGTACATTTTTTCTCTTTATATTTTTTTGTTTATTTCCTTCGTTTGCTTATTGATTTATGTTTTCATTTATATTTTGTTCATTTGATACTTTACATGTCGTTGTTTTTTATGTACATTAATTTCGTTTATTTCTATGCCATTGTTGTATTTATTATTGTATTTTATACTTAATGTAGCATTACATCATTTTTTTACTCGATTTTAAAATTTTCAAAATTGAAATAATACTCGTATTTAGGATTTTCAAGGAAATTGAGCCCTAACGTATTGGGTTCCAATTTTCTTCGTTAAATCTAACAATCGAGAATTGCTCATTAATCAAAAAAATAAAATGAAAAGCTTGTTGTCGGGAATTTAATATGTTGTATCCTAACGTATTGGATGTGACGTATTGATTTCTAGAGACAAATTTTTTTTTTTAAAAAATAATAACAAAGGAAATATTCCAAGTTTAGGATTTTGAGAAATTGTGTCTTAACGTATTGGGCCGCGATTTCTTTATAAATCTTAAACAAATGAATATTCTTTTAAATTTTATTACACGAGTATTTTGGACTAATTCATTTTTGAGGAATTAGAATGTCTTGCCCTAACGCATTGGGTGTGACATTTTCTTTCTCCGAAATGATAAGAGTCTTAATAAGTAACGTTTTTTTAAGTTTTTATTAAGGATCATATTTTTAAATTTTCGACATTAAGACACTAATTAATTAACTAGATACCCATTTTGGGCGTTACGAGGGTGCTAATCTTTCCTCGTATGTAACCGACTCCCGGATCCATTTTTCTAAAACTCGTAGACCAAAGCGATTTTTTAGGTGATCAAATCACACCTCAATAAAAGATTGGTGGCGACTCTCAATTTTTGTTTTTTTTTAAGTCTACAACTAATTTGTTTTTTTTCTCAAAATAAAAGTTGGTTTCAACAGCTTGGCGACTCCACTGGGGACTTTTAAAAAAAAATAAGACAGTCGAGCCACAAAGTTGGTTAATTCTTGTGTTATGGTCGAGAAAATTTTGTTTTTTTTTTAAATTCATGGTATCCTGTTGCATTCATTATTTCTTGCTTAATGGATTTAAGTATTGTACACAGTTTCAAGTGGACAGGGTCTACTCGAGAGCGGTAAATGTGCCAACCTTTTCAAAGAAACTGATGAGTATAATAGGAATTAGTGAGCAGTGGGTTGCTGCACGGATTAAGCAAAAGGGGGATAGTAAATGCGTTCCTTAGAGAAGTTTGAAAGATGCAATTCTAACACACCCAGACGTGAGGAAGAGGTTAGATGTATTTGCTTGGTTGTCCTCCCCAAAGCCTTAGGGTATGTGGATGAAGCAGTCACCGATTTATTCGACCGTCTTGATAAGAAGGTTACACCGATTCCAGTAATTTTGGCAGAAACCTTCAGGTCATTGAGTGCATGCCGAAAAGTGGGTGAGGGTAGATTTATTGGATGTGCACAACTACTACTCGCGTGGTTTCACAGTAACTTTTAGAAAGTGGATAAAGTTTCGTATTGGGTTTTCTATGAAAATTATTCACCACTAAAGGAGATAGTTGCTACGCCGATAAGAGATGATATTTCAGAGGAAAAGTGGATGGCAATTCTTCAAAATATTCAGAAGGAGGACGTGGAGTGGAGAGCTCATTGGTTGCTTCCAGATGAGATCCTGTATAGGTGTGGTGATTTTGATTGGGTTCCTTTGCTTGGTATTTAGGGAGCTATTGGATATGCCCCATTAAGTGCTAAGGCAGTATAGGTCAAGACAATTTATGCCTGCGACCCAAGGGATAGCTAATTGCGAATTTTCGTACAGGGATGATGGTTACAGAAAGAAGATTCAAGAGATGTCTAGTGCGTGGAAACAGACTCGCCGAATGAAGAGGTTAGCTGTGGGTCCGATAATAACTTCTGAGTATCATGAATGGTGGGTTAGGAGGATCAACGATAATACACCTAAGTTAAAACAGGAAAACAGCCAGTCAATAGAGAAATCTTTATGAGTCGTCCCTTCTGAGTTGGAAATTATAAGATAGGATTTTGAAAGAAGAAATACGGATTTAGCAAAGAAGATAGAACAGATGGAAGAAGAAAAGACGAACTTGAGATTAGACATAGACGTTCAGAAGTTTGAAACTGAGAAATTAAGGAAAGAGAAAAACAAGGCTGAGGAGGAGTTGGATAGTCTGAAGACGGATTATAAAAAGTTACGTCTGTCAATAAGAAAAAACTTCAGAACAGTGGCGTAAAGAACTTCGAGAAGAAAATGACAAAGCCGATAGATGGGAACGAAAATTCCAAGAGATGCAGATGCGAAACGATGCCTCAAAAAAGAGTTTGTCGAATAGCCAAAGAGAAAAAAGTGAATTAAAGGATAGGGTGACCGAGTTGGAAAGATCTCTTCATCAGTATCGGAATAGAAATTCCGCAATAGAGTTGAAAGCAAGCTTGAGCAAGATTGAGGAGATGAATAAAAGAATCGAAGAGCTAGAAATAGCGCTACAAAATTGTGAGATCCAGATCAAGTACTTGAAAGCAAATGAGAGTCGTAATAATGAACAGCTCCACTACTTTCAGAGTCAAGTTAGGAGCAGAAATCGTCTTATGGAAGAAGCTGTGGTCCAGATTCGAGAAGTAGCTGATCACATACAGACTTTAGCAGTACAGACTGACATGCTGAGTGTGAAGTATAAATTGGAATCGGAGCGGGGGCAAGAATTAGCTTTGTTACTTAGAAAGATTAGAGCTCTGGGTATTAGGGCAAAGTCTTATTTGTAATTCACTTTATGTAAAGAATTTTAATTTCTAGTAGAGTTTTCTTAAATGGAATTGAATCAAATTTGACGTATTTTTTGCATTTGTTTCATGCATTGCATTACTTCATATGCATTTAAAAAATATTAAAAGATTCTAATTAATTTAAATCACTCTTCAGTTAATCTGGAAACCAACCAGCCTACCGCTACGGTACTCGATCAAAAACTAAAGACATGAATCAAAGGATGGAAAGACTAGAACAATTCTAAAAAGAAATGCAGGATCAGCTTCAACAACAAATAAATGAGCAGCTTGAGAAAATTCAGCAAAAAATGATAGACAAAATGATAGAATCTCGAGGGAGTATGATGACCCAGTTAACTCAATAGTTGACCAAGAGAAATGATAAGTAAAAGGCTCTGTGCTAAATGTTGAAGAAGGAGACAGCGAGGAACCTGTTTATCCCCCGGGCTTTACCCCACAGCATGTTGAGGTGTATCTATACAAATCTTCTGTCACAATTAAGCCTCAGCAGTTCCAGACCGGCGCTACAACACAATGAATTTTCAAGCTGGATCGGGCTCTAACCCCGGAGACAACCTTGTTAATCCTACTATCCCTGACTTGGATGAAGCAACTGGAAAGGAGAAAATGAATGATGAATTGCCAAAACAACTAGAAGAAAAGTACAAATGGCTAGAGGAGAAATTTAGAGCAATGGAATTTCTGATAGCTACTATGGGATTGATGTTAAAGAATTGAGCTTGGTTCCAGATTTGGTACTCCCATACAAGTTCAAAATGGCAGAATTTGAGAAGTACAACGGAACTAGTAGCCCCGAAGCCCATATTACTATGTTTTGCAGACGGATGACTGGGTATGTTAATAACGACCAACTGCTGATACATTGCTTCCAGGATAGCCTCACAGGGGCAGCATCCAAGTGGTACAATCGATTGAATCGTACCCAGATTAATTCAGGGAGAGATCTAGCGTAGGCATTCATAAAGCAGTACAGCCATGTGACTAATATGGTGCCTGATAGAATCACTCTACAAAACATGGAAAAGAAGCCCAATGAAAGTTTTAGGCAATATGCACAAAGGTGGAGGGAGGTCGCCGTCCAAGTTCAGCCACCGCTCTTGGAAAAAGAAATGACAATGCTCTTTATAAATACATTGAAAGCCCCATTCATCACACATATGTTAGGAAGTGCCACAAGAAGCTTCTCTGACATAGTCATGACTGGTGAAATGATTGAAAGCATCATAAGGAGCGAAAAGATTGATGTTGGAGGAAATAACAGGAAGCAAGCCTCAAAGGAAAAAGAAGATGAGGTGGACAGCGTGAATGTGTATAGTAAATCGATTACGGTGAATCAACCAAGAAAAATGGTTCCTAATCAGCAGGGTTCATCAAGACAAGAATCAGGAGTAAAAAAAGATACTGAGAAGCTCCAATTCTCGCAAATTCCAATGTTGTATAAGGAGCTGTATCAAAGCTTATTCAAGGCGCATGTTTTTTCCCCTTTTCATGTAAAGCCTCCACAGCCTCCGTACCCCAAATGGTATGACGTAAGTGCACAATGCGATTATCATACGGGAATTACAGGACACTCAATAGAGAATTGCACTACATTTAAAAAGCTAGTTGAAAGACTAATCAAAATGGGTATTGTCAAGTTTGATGACTCATCTAGTGCAGAAAATCCACTGCCCAATCATGATTGATAATGGATTGGATGCAATGATCACATCAATGCCATATGTGAAGACACACTTGAAAATGGAGCTTGTTAGATATCCACCCTTATAAACTTGAGAGTGTTCTAAATAATCGGATTGTAGAAGAAATCTCTGTAGCATCTAGAGCTTACTTAGAGTAATATTCAGAACATTCTTGTTGTTTTTAGCCTAAAAATGATAGAAATTCATTTGTGAAATAGGCTCATGTCTGAACGTCATTATTCTAATAAAATACATCTTTGCATTCATTTTTGAGCTAATATTTTTTCATTCTTTTTGAAATAATTATTCTTTCATTCTTTTGGATTTTCTTCCACATCTTTCATTCATTCATAATTATATTGTACAAATAGTTATTCATAAATACATTCTTTTGTATATTCTTTTATATTGGGTCTCCAGATATCAATAACATGAGTGGCGCTGCTACAGGCTTAGAATTTCCTTTTGAGCGAGACATGTGTTTAGAGGGGTTTCATAACTTTGAAGATGACATAGATTGTAGCCTATTTTCAGACTTGTTAAGGACGGTAGAACAAGTCGAAAAACGAATCTTACCCTACAAAGAATCATTGGGATACATGACTTCTCCTTATATGGGGCATGAAGGTCATTTGGTCGATCTCGCCAAAAGAGTCTGACAGTCATTGATTCATCTTTGTGATTGTCAGATACTTTACTAAATGAATGGAAGCTGCTTCATATGTCAATGTCACGAATTCGACAGTTAGCAAATTCGTGAAAAATCATATGTCAGTATGGAACGCCAAAAGGATCATATCTAACAATGTACTAAATTTGAACAACAGCATAATATCAAAAGTTTGCAGTCTGTTCACGATTAATGCCATATCGTCAAAAAAAAAGATGGCGCAAAAAAATACTCTGCCGGGACAATGTCTTTCTCTTGGGACCATAGCAGTTTTGCCTATTGAAGACAAAATTCTTTCTGAGTTTTTGAATCCAATTCCGATTGAAGAGGAATGTTCAAAGTTGTCCATCATTGTCAAATGCGTCAAAAGCAAATGATGCAAGTTCACAAAAAGGGTCCGTCCTAGAGAATTCCTTGAGAGGGACCTAGTATTGAAGAAGATCCTTCCCATACAAAAAGAACTTCATCCCAAGCTGGAAAGGACCTTATGTGCGAAGTCTTTATTTGGAAAAGCATCGATTTTGATAAAAAAAGATAACAAGGACATGCCTAATCCTATGAGTTCAGATTCAATCAAAAATATTTCAAAATATAAAAAAAAAGTAAAAAAAGAGAGAAAAGAAGAAAGAAAATGGGGAGGCCAAGGTGAAAACCCGCAAAGGGCGCCTTGAGACCAAAGGGGATTTGAGTTGAAAACTCGAAAAGGGCGGCTCAAATATTGATCAGAATGGGGCATGAGGTGATCAGAGCAGTTCAAATTTTGATCAGATTGGGGCATATGATGATCTTCAATCAACAGGAAAGGGTAGACAACATCTTGGGACATCGACAGAGTACTGTAGATCTCCTAAACACATGTCAAACTTAGAAAGTTTGTGTAGAGAAGTTCAAGCTGTGATATCTGGGGCATCCAATTTTTATATTGAATTTGCTATTTTTGGAATACTTCATTCTTTTCCAAGATACACACTCCCAATCAATTTCTTTGTTATCCTTATTTTTTGGTAACTATTCCTTTCGAGCTATGCTTAGAACCAATTGTATTCTCATCCATTATTATACCCTTTTTGCAAGCATATTGCATTGGAATAATGATTAATGGACTAATAAAACTTTCACAAGTAAAGTTTGACATATTAATTTAGAAGTTTCTAAATAATACATGAACCTGAAATAGGACTATTGTTTAGAACGCGCCATGTTTAAAGGTTGGAAATCTGAAAAGGAAGAGTCTAAATTAGGTAGGACTTTCTCTTTGAATTTTGTTGTTAAAAACATTGATTGAACAAAATGACGAAGCTTAAATAACAAGTAAGCAATGATCACCAAACAGTAGGAAGAGGTTTCCTCGGAGAAGAAAGCCTTCATTTATGCATGAGCCTTTGGTACAATACCCTGGGAATGGTGTAAGGGACCAGAGAGATTTAGATCCTGTATCCTTGAATTGTGATAGGAGAGGATCGAGAAAAAGCCATATATTCCAACCTTTGGGTTACAGTGGGAGAATGATGGTACAAATTTTGTGCCCCAATGGATTGAACTTTGAGGTTTACAGTGGGGGCAACCTGACTAAATGTTTCTTCAGAAAAGCCAGCGAAGCAAGAAGGCATTGTAGCACATCAGTGTTAAGGCCTTAATAAACTTCGAGCAATGACAACCTAAGTGGGATCATTCTCGGAAAAAAATTATTAAAAAATTATGCATTCGTGCAAACACCATTCACACATGCCTAGTTAGGAGCATTTGACTCATTTTATGTCATCCTAATCATTAGGCATAATTAGGTTCATTATACAGGTCATGTTCCCCAGAGAGCAGATCAGTGAAGATGCAAATCTTGCCTTCCTGCACCGACAGCGAAGCAGATCGAAGACACCAGCCTTGCCTCTTTAAGTTGCAGCGGAGCAGGTTAAAAATTACAGATATTGTCTTCTTGCACCGACAGCGAAGCAGATCGAAGACACCAGCCTTGCCTCCCTGGGTTGTAGCGGAGCAGGTTAAAAATAGCAGATCTTGCCTTCCTGCACCAACAGCGAAGCAGATCGAAGACACCAGCCTTGCCTCCCTAGGTTACAGCAGAGCAGGTTAAAAATAGTAGATCTTGCCTTCCTACACCGACAGCGAAGCAGATCGATGACCCCAACCCTATCTCCTTGGACAGCAGTGGAATAGGTTGAAGATTGTAAGTTCTATCTCTCTGGTCAGTAGTGGAATAGGTTGAAGATTGTGAATCCTATCTCCCTGAGCAACAATGGAGTAGGTTGAAAATAGCAGATCTTGCCTTCCTGTACTGGCAGTGAAGCAGATCGAAGACATCAGTCTTATTGCCTTGACGTTACAATGGAAAATATTAAAGCCACAACGGCGAATCTTATTTCCCTGGCGTTGTAGTGGAGCAGATTGAAGCCACGATAGCGAATCTTATCTCCCTGGCGTTAAGGCTTGGATTAGCTTAAGTGGAGCGGATTGAAGCTGTGGGCAGCGAATCCTATCTCTTTGGCATTACAGTGGAGCAGATTGAAACCACGACGATGAATCTTACTCCCCTGGCGGTGTAGTGGAACAGATTGAAGCTACGACGATCAATCTTGTTTCCCCAACATTGCAATTTAAAATACTGAAGATTGAGAATCTTATCTCTCTGAAGTTGCAGTGGAGTAGATTAAAGCCAATAATCCTATCTCCTTAAAGTTGCAGTGGAGCGGATTAAAATCACAGATCTTATCTCTCTGAAGTTACAGAGAGCATATCGCATCTAGTCTTATCTCCCTGAAGTTCCAGTGGAGCAGACTAAGTAATCAAGTCTTATCCTCCTAAAGTTGTAGTGAGGCAGACTGAAGATGGCGAATCTTATCTCCCTGAAGTTGCAGTGGAGTAGATTAAAGCCAATAATCCTATCTCCCTGAAGTTGCAGTGGAGCGGATTAAAACAACAAATCTTATCTCACTGAAGTTGCAGTAGAGTAGATCACATCGGGTCTTATCTCCCTGAAGTTGCAGTGGAGTAGACTCAAGAAAGCAAGTCTTATCCCCCTGAAATTGCAGTGGGGCAGACTAAACAAATCCTGTCTCCCTAAGTTGTAGTGGAGTGGATTAGAGTGATGGGTTTTATCTCTTTGAAATTACAGTTAAGCAGATTAAAAGTTACGAGTCACCTATCCTATCTCTCCGACGTTGTGGAGGAGTGGATTGAGACACCAATTCCTATACCTCTGAAGATGCAGTAGGATGGATGTGGCTGCTTGAAGAAGAATAGCACCAAGATCCAGTGTGACCGGGTAAAAATTGGTCATTTCTAAAGTCTTTGCTCCGTTCCTGTTACATGACAACGAGTAAAGAGGGGCAGCTGTAATACCCAATTTTAGCCCGGGCTTATATATAGAAACATAATCTTCAAGGATATGTAATCTTAGATATGATATATGCAATCTTAGATATGATATATGCAATCTTAGAAAATATGATTTTGTCATCTTAGAGATTTAATTTGTAGATACTCTTTAATCTTAGCCGTTGATATAATTGATCTGTACCGTTAGATTTGGGGAGGCTCAACTATAAATAGAGGCCTCTCCCTTCATTGTAAAGAACAGAAGTGGGGAGTAATAACAATTCTTAAGAGTATTTACTCAAATTTCTCTCTCTTTTGCGTTTTTATTTTGTTGATTTGTGTATAATTTATTTATTGATTTGTATATTGTTGATTTCAAATCTCTTTTTCTTTTATTATTCATTTTTAAATTCATTATTTTCAAATTTGTGTACATTTTATTTGGCCTTATATTTTTTTTTATTTTATACTCTTTGTTTTAAATTCATTGGTCTTTGATTATTGATGCTATTTAATCCTCTATTTGTTATTTTAGTTTTTTATTATTAAATTAATTATTTTAATATTATTAATACTATTATGTGGCATCATTAATCTTGTATCATTATTATTATTTATTATTTTTATTTTTATATTCATGCGCATGCATCGTTTTTATGTAATATATATTGTTTTATATATAATATACTTATGCTTATATATATTTTATACATATGTTTTTATTTTTATTTTACTTCCTAACTTTTATATACATATACATACTTTTATATTTAGTTTCAAATTTTTTTACTTTTGTATATATGTACATGTATGTATTTATATATTTTTCTAATGAATATTTTATATATATATACGCATATGTCTATGTTTTTTATTTGCTTAAATACAAACTTATATTTTCAACACATATGTTATAATATATATATATGTATATTTATATATTTTTCTTTATTTTCGTAAATGCATTATATATATTTTGTTATAAATTCTATAGTCTAAAATTTTATAAGTAAACCCATGTGTATGTCTTTTATTCTTTATAATTTCATGTATATATTTTGTACCTTTTTTCTCTTTATATTTTTTTTGTTTATTTCCTTCATTTGCTTATTGATTTATGTTTTCATTTATATTTTGTTCATTTGATACTTTACATGTCGTTGTTTTTTATGTACATTAATTTCGTTTATTTTTATGCCATTGTTGTATTTATTATTGTATTTTATACTTAATGTAGCATTACATCATTTTTTTACTCGATTTTAAAATTTTCAAAATTGAGATAATACTCGTATTTAGGATTTTCAAGGAAATTGAGCCCTAACGTATTGGGTTCCAATTTTCTTCGTTAAATCTAACAATCGAGAATTGCTCATTAATTAAAAAAATAAAATGAAAATCTTGTTGTCGGGAATTGAATATGTTGTATCCTAACGTATTGGATGTGACGTATTGATTTCTCGAGACAAAGATTTTTTTAAAAAAATAATAACAAAGGAAATATTCCAAGTTTAGAATTTTGAGAAGTTGTGCCCTAACGTATTGGGCCGCAATTTCTTTATAAATCTTAAACAAATTAATATTCTTTTAAATTTTATTACACGAGTATTTTGGACTAATTCATTTTGAGGAATTAGAATGTTGTGCCCTAACACATTGGGTGTGACATTTTCTTTATCCGAAATGATAAGAGTCTTAATAAATAACGTTTTTTTAAGTTTTTATTAAGGATCATATTTTAAATTTTCGACATTAAGACACTAATTAATTAACTAGGTACCAATTTTGGGCGTTACGAGGGTGCTAATCCTTCCTCGTACGTAACCGACTCCCAGATCCATTTTTCTAAAACTCGTAGACCAAAGCTATTTTTTAGGTGATCCAATCACACCTCAATGAAAGATTGGTGGCGACTCCCAATTTTTATTTTTTTAAAGTCGACAACTAACTTGTTTTTTTCTCAAAATAAAAGTTGGTTTCAACAATTATAATATGCAATTTAAATCTTGAATGTGTAACTAATTTTATGGTAGATTACAAAATATATAGTTAATATTATATGATTCAGGTAGATTAATAATATGTATATCTATATATAGCTATGCTATTATAATGTATATTTTTACATTAATGAGATGTAAGCTGAAACCCTAAATTTATAACTAACTGTATGGTAGATTATAATATATACAACAAACATATATAATTAAGATACATTATTAATAATATGTAATCCTATATAAAATTATGATATTATAATGTATATTTTTATATTAATGATACGCAACATTAAACTCTAAACTTGTAATTAACTTTATAGTAGATTATAATATATACAATTAGCATGGATTAAGTAATTAAGTTATTTCGCATTGTTATGAAAATTTTAATTTGTTTGAAATTTTTATCTTTAAGTTGCTAGGTATTTTTAAATTGTTGCATAGCAAAATAAGTTTTAGCGGCATTTTGATAAACACCGCTAAATTTCGTGGCATTTATGTGGGAAAACGCCATTATAGAATATGACCTTCAGCCACGCTTTCACTAAAAACTCCGCTAAAGAACATGCTCTTTAGTAGTGTTTTTCCCACAAACACCGTTAAAGGTCATGTTCTTTAACGGTGTTTTTATGAGAAGCGCCGCTAAAGGAGATGTTCTTTAGCGGCATTTGTGGGAAAACGTCACTAACTTTAGCAGATTTTTACCAAACCATTTTAATTTATATAGAACCCGAATTTTCAACATAATTTCCTGTAACATCAAATTCAACCAAGAACTTCATATCTAAATGATACTATCACGAAAGAAATATGTATATGATCTAAATTAATAAATGAAATATATTACATTCAAAAGTTATATTGTTAAGATATTTTCACAATAAGAAAACAAAAGTCTAAGATGGTTGATTCTGCGACTGTTGAAGCATCTTCATCATATTCTGAAGTTATAGCTAGAGTTAATCATATTTTCTTGTTGCCTCTGCTTCCCTCGCTGCTGCCTCTGCTTTAAGTTATAGTTGGAGTTCATCATATTTTCTTTAAGCCTCTGCTTCTCTCGATGTTGCTTCCGTTTTAAGTTGAGCAATTTGCTCAACTGTGCTCGCTTGCATCTGAGTCATCTGGTCTCTTAACCTCTAAACTTCAGCTTGAGCCTGATTCACTGAAGGCATATATTGCTGTGAGTTGGATCCAAAATATTGGGTTGGGTTAACAAAAGATCCTTGAAATCGAACCCGACCATATCTTTCAGGACCCAAAACTTCAGTAATAATTCGGTTATCAATGTTGTCCAGATTAACAGAACTATCACTAGAAGCGATCGCTTCATACTCCACCCTTTTATTCTTTAGTTTCTCCTAATAAATCAATCAAAGAGTTAGAAATGAAATATATAATCAAACAAATGCAACATAACTTGGCATTATTTGCATTACAAATGACGAATTAAACCATTATAATTAAACATGATAAATATTTAAAATAATTCAAATTTTATTAAGTAAATATACCATAATTTCTACAGCTTCAGTAGTCATAGGAGATCCATAGTCTCCTTATCAAGCTTAAAAATATATTGAAATCTTAATGTTCTTACCTTGTCCTATTGATTTCAAACTTTAACTTGATTTTCTCTCTCATCCAACTTCTATTTTCTTGAATCCAAGGTAATTTTCTTATTTTCCATAGTCTCCTTATCACTTTTCTCTCTTGGTGGTTATGAAAATTCCTTAAAATTCTAGGTGAAAATGGTGGATTTTTGGTAGAAGGATCAAATTGTAAAGACAACAAATTTTTCTTCTTCTCTCCCCCTCACTCACGTTGGAAAGATGGAGGATCCTCTCTTCTTCTTCTTTTTCTTCATCTTTTTCTCCTTTTATACTAGCTATTTATAATAAAATATTAATAAAATATCTTATTAAAATATTAATTAAATAATATTTATCTAATTAAATAATTATAAAATATCATCAAAATATCTCCAACATCATCATTGCCTTCTAGAGTTCTCTCTCTTTCTAATTGACCATTTTGCCCTTTATGATCTTTTAAAATTCCATTATTGAATCATCACTTAATTTGGTAAAATTATAATTTAGTTCATTATACTTTTTTTCGCTTATTCAATTTTGGTCATTATTAATCCATTTTCCTTAATTTCTAGATCCTTTTACCTTTAAGATATTTGCACTATTGGCCTTTCACTTCAACTTTTCCATATCTATACTTATGCCACAAAAATTTTCACATATTTACAATTTAGTCCATTCCTTAATTTAATACATTATGTCTTGCTTCTTGATTTAACTTTCTTTTGATATCTTGCAACTTTTGTTTTCATTGATCTTATACTTTTTTTCGCTAAGATTTTATCTTATATTATTTATTACAAAGGGGGGTTTTGAGGATGTTACATTTCTTCCCCCCTTAAAATAAATTTCGTCCTCGAAATTTTCTTGATTCAATAATCATTCTTACTTTTCTTCAAATAATTATTTTTCATTTAACCCATAATAGACTCGATTGAACAAGCAAGATATGCGAAATTAACACTGAAATACACCGAAGTGGCACTATCACTTGCATATCCAACTTGCTCATATCTCATCTACTTGGGTATTTATATTGTCCTTTCATCGCTATTGTTTATCAATTAATAGCATATAAAGAAATTTACAATATTTGCATTTTAATCATTATTTTCTAACAAATCAATATTCATTAATGTACTACTTTAATGTCTCTTATAATTAAATTTAAGTGTCTCCATTTCACACTTCTATATTTTTATACCCTTGCAATTTAGCCCTCATTTGCATCAATTTTCACTACTCTTAACTTTACAATCATTCCAATTTAGTCCTATACAATTTAATAACACCCCTATAAATGCATTTCAATACCACTTTATCATATTTTGTCGCTTATTTACTCTATCATGATTTAATATCACTTACTATACTCACTTTTCTAATTTCATTTAGTTACTAATTAAATCATTTCTCGCTTAATAATTTCTAACTCATGAATACTTATTTACATCTTTCTCTACACTTTCATATTTTATTTAATTAATCTCACTTTCTAATTTTTCCTGTACATTTCACAATTGTTTCCTCTTTCATTTATCATGTCTCATACATGTCAATTTACTCATTTTAAATCTTATAATATTTTTAAATATTATTTCTCTCCATCAATCCCATAATAATATTATTTTTAATTTATTTTGCATTCCCTGCACTTAATTTACAATATGTTTCAATTTAATACTTTGAAAAAAGAAATAGAGGTTATATGAGTATTTAGCTTTCTTTTGCTAAATTTCACTTTTTATATGAGTATTTAGCTTTCTTTTGCTAAATTTCACTTTTTTACTTCTCTTATTTCTCATGTTTTTTTTTAACTATTCATAATTCAATACCATTTTACATAGGCACTCCATTATACTAATTTCAATATATTTACTCAGAAAAATCAATTTTACTATTTACTTAACTTACTTTTATTTCATTTACAATTTCGTCCACTAACCACATCACTTAAAATATTATACACTTAATTAAAATCATTACTATCACTTGATTGTATTTTCATTCATCATGTTTTTACTCTTAAGATTTTCAAGAACATTATCAAGATTACTAATAGTTATCAATTTTTTTACTTTTTTATTTTTAATATTAGTTAAATTTTTCATCACAATTACATACCAAATCTTATTAATCATTCACTTTCCATTTTTCACTTATATAACTCATTGTAGACTTAAAAGAACTCATACGATATGCAGAATATTAACAGTAATGCACTGAAGTGCACAATCACAGTATCGCACCGAAGTACTCCCACCAAAGTGCTAATCATATCTTATTAATTCTCATTTCTCTTTCATTTATTTCACTTATTTTACTTAGAATGACTAAAATAACTCAAGTCTTGCTCTTTTTACAATTTTAACCCTTATCGGCAAATAATTCAATATACTTATACCTTTACTTCTATTTTTTGCTTTTTTTTAAATTAGTCCCTGTACTAAAGTTTAGACTTAAGATCGGATACACGAGTCCGCCACCCCGAGTTATTCAGTAACTATGACTATCAGAATAAGTCCACGACCCACTGGGAATTGGAGAGTTCTATATATCTGATTTAGAAACTCTATGACATGTCAACTATACCCGAACTTAGTCTAACTTAGCTAACGGGGTAAAAACTAATTTTCATAATCCATTTCATTTCCATTTTCACATCATTCTCGTTTTCATTTTTTTTAAGTTAATCCCCGTGCTAAAATTTAGACTTAAGTTCAGATACGCGAATCCGCCACCCCGAGTTGTTCGGCAACGATGGCTATCAAAGTGAGTTCACTACCCTCTGGGAATTAGAACTGCCTACGACCCTCTGGGAATTGGGGCTAATATTATCTGACCATTTGTCTTTCCTCCCTCGACCCTCTGGGAATTTGGGAGTTCTAAATCTCTGATGTAAAGATTCTATGGCATGCCAATTATATCTGACTTAGCCTAACTTAGTTAACGGGAAACATATCAAATTTTCATAATCAATCTCATTTTCTCTCTCATATCAATTTCATTTCTACTCTCATTTCCATTCTCATTTCCATTCTCATTTCAGTCTCAATTCATATTCAAATCATATACTGCATATAAAAAAATTTATGCTTTCAACCGAATATAATCAAGCATTTGCTTGTTCATCGTTAGAAATCATAATATTTCAAATCTCAAAATATAACCAAGAATTTACTAATTTAATCATTTGAAAGCATATTTTTCATCTCAAAACATAATTGTATAAATATTAATTAAATCATTAAAAACTCATAAAAATAAGATTAATATAACTAGTCATAGTAAAATAAATATTCAAAAGCATTGCATAATGAAAACAAGTTATTAACAACAAAGATTTAATTTTATTATTCCATTACTTCAATTTCATTCTCTTTCATGTATCAAGTATTTTTTTTTCATATTTTATTTCAAATATCAAGTTCCTATACATTTCACTTCTCTTGTTTCAATCACATAGTTTTCAAAATTTACTATTTAGTCCTATATTCTTGTCGCTTCATCTCATGTCATATTTGTTTATTACCTTCACTTCTTCATTACTTTCTCAAGTCCAAACTCTATTCTTTTTCTCATATTTATATTTCATACGAATATTGCTAAAATCGTTATTTAGTAAAAAATAATTTAAGTCCCATTTCAGTAGAGGTGATCATGGGCCGGGACAAGCCAAGTTCAGGCCAGGCCCAGACAAAATTTTAGGCCCATTTTCTAGGCCTGGACTCAGCCTGGCCCAAAGTATGGGCCTAAAAATTTATCCAAGCCCGGCCCAAAAGAAAATTACCAAGTTTGAGCTCAACCCGACCCGACCTACATTAAATATATATTTAATATATATAAAATATATAATTCGGGCAGGGCCAGGCCCGGGCAAAAATGTTTTCTAAATGGGCCTCTTTTTTTCCCAAAACCATATTTCGGGTCTATATTTTTACCCGAACCCTCCCATTTTTCGGGCGGCCCGTCGGGCTGGGCCAAGTAGCCCAACCCATGATCACCTCTACATTTCACTATCTTTTCTAATTTCAAATACACATTTCATTATTTTATATATATTTTAATATATAACATGTATTTTTTTAGACTCACTTTTAGCCCGGGAATCGAAAATCCTAAGCTTTGATACCACCAAATGTAACACCCCCATACCCGACCCGATCGTCAAGTCAAGGCATGAAGATGTCACATTCGTTGCCGAAGCAACTACTGAAAATTTCAGAATTTATAATTTAGCCAATAAGTGTAGTAAATTCTTCAAATTTGTCCCTGTTCTGCTGCTTGATAGCATCAACCTTTCTTTACTAAAAATTAATTATCTCTTAGTTATGGATGATGTTTCCATTTGTTTCTCTTGAAAATAGACTCATTAAGAATTTAAACATATAAATTTAAACCCCTAATAATTTTTTTTTACAATTTTTGACTATTTTTCAAAGCCAGAACAGGGGAACCCAAAATCAATCTGACCTTGTCTCACAAAAATTCATATATCTCATAATATGAAATTCTTTTTCTTACGTCGTTTTTTCTATGAAAAATTAGACTCAATAGGCTTTAATTTCATACTTTAATTAACTCTAATTCAATTTCTACAATTTTTGATGAATTTTCAAAGTTAGACTACTGCTGCTGTCCAAAACTGTTTTAGTGCAAAATGTTGATAACAAAGTTTATAACACCCTCATTTCCTTTCTCTACAATATTTCTCATCACTTCTTCTTATTTCCCTTCACTAACATATTAATAACATCAGTTTCATGCTTTTTCAATAATATCAAGCTTAAAAATATATTGAAATCTTGATGTTCTTACCTTGTCCTATTGATTTCAAACTTTAACTTGATTTTCTCTCTCATCCAAATTCTATTTTCTTGAATCCAAGGTGATTTTCTTATTCTCCATAGTATCCTTATCACTTTTCTCTCTTAGTGGTTATGAAAATTCCTTAAAATTCTAGGTGAAAATGGTGGATTTTTGGTAGAAGGATCAAATTGTAAAGACAACAAAGTTTTCTTCTTCTCTCCCCCTCACTCACGTTGGAAAGATGGAGGATCCTCTCTTCTTTTTTTTTCTTCATCTTTCTCTCCTTTTATACTAGCTATTTATAATAAAATATTAATAAAATATCTTATTAAAATATTAATTAAATAATATTTATCTAATTAAATAATTATAAAATATCATCAAAATATCTCCAACATCACCATTGCCTTCTAGAGTTCTCTCTCTTTCTAATTGACCATTTTTCCCTTTATGATCTTTTAAAATTCCATCCTTGAATCATCACTTAATTTGGTAAAATTACAATTTAGTCCATTATACTTTTTTCGCTTATTCAATTTGGTCTGTATTAATCCGTTTTCCTTAGTTTCTAGATCCTTCTACCTTTAAGATATTTTCACTATTGGCCTTTCACTTCAAATTTTTTATATTTATACTTATTCCACAAAACTTTTCACGTATTTACAATTTAGTCCATTCCTTAATTTAATACATTATGTCTTGCTTCTTGATTTAGCTTGCTTTTGATATCTTACAACTTTCATTTTCATTGATCTTATACTTTTTGTTCACCAAGATTTTATTTCATATTATTTACTACAAATGGGGTTTTAAGGATGTTACAATTTCTCTTTGAGGCTTTTATTTTTCTTAAAATATTCCTTCTTTAAAGTACTTTTATGGTCTCTCCATTTCTTTCCTAATGCCTTCTTCACTTAATTATTCGAGACCTTTAAAGCAAATCTCTCCTACAAATAACAAAATTTTAGAAAGTAAATATAAATGAAACTTAAACCAAAGTATTATAAATTACATTCACGTTATTACCTTAATATTATCGAGAGCTTGATATTTGTTACTATCAGGCATTGGGTGCCAATTTGCTTCGGTTTAACCGATGAGACACTGGGTGTCAATTTATATAGCGCTAGGCACAGTTATTACTTTAGATTTAACCGATGAGGCACTGAGTGTCAAACTGATGTGTTGGTTGGATCCGTGTATCCGTCTAAGTCCGAGTCTGAGTCGTGTTAATAGGGGAAAGTAAAATAATAATTTATGTGATTGATATTGAAATGGAAATGGCGAGAAATGAAAATGAGATGAGAAAATATTGAAATGGCAAAGATGAGAAATGATTATGAGATGAGAAATGAAATATGAATTGATAAATTGAGATGTGAAACTTGAATAAATTCAAGTATTGGTCAAAGATATGAATCATGTCATTGCATGAGTTGATATATTCAAATGTTAAATGAAATGTCATTGATATATATATACTTATATATTTGAACGTGTGAAAATCTTAGTAGATGTGAATAAGGAATGAGCAAAATTATATTATTGATTTGAAACACATGTACATAGCTTACTTGTTGCATTTTGCATTTTGCATTTTAATTACTTATATTAAGTTTATATTATTTGGATTATAGAAATACCACTGAGTTATACTCAGCGTGTAGTTTTGTTTTTCGTGCGTAGGCTAGGTACTTTTCGACGTAGCGCAGACTCAGCATCAAACAACAAATCCCGAGCTTAAGTGTGGTGATATCTTATTTTGTAATGGCATGTACCTAAGAAGTCTTTTGTTGATATTGTTATTAAAGTGTTGTTATCTTAGTTGCTGGTGAAATGATGGTTAAATGTGTATATGGTTGTGGTTGAGGTTATGTTTCTATGTTAGCCTAATTTATATTTTGGTATGTGATAGTTTAAAGTTTGGTAGCTTAAATAGCTAAGTGATAGTTCAATTATGGTAAATGTGATATGAATGAAAATCTTGAATGTTTGATGTGTTGTTGATGTATTCGAACATTTAAAATGTGGTACTAATGAGGATACATTTGTTAGGCATATTAGGTGATGAATTTGGTATATTTTGGGCATGTTTAATCGTGTTTTGAGTAGGTTAAACGATTGGTAAATGAGTTGTTTAGTGTCCAAGCAAGTAGGAAATGGCAAACTTGAGTTTTAAAGCACCTTTAGGTGCACATGGCCTAGCACACAGCTGTGTGTCACAAACGGGCGTGTGACCCAAGTCAGTAAGTTAAACAGGCAAGGGCACAGGCTGGGACACGGCCATGTGTCCCTTATTTTTAGGAAATTTCAAAAATAACCCTAAACTTCTAGAATTATTTCGAATTAGTCCCTGTCTATTTTTTTAAAACTATTTTTAAGGGCCCGTAGATTCAAAATAGGAGTAACTTTTACTCTAAATTGGAATGGATTAGAAAACTTAAAATTAAGTGTATTATACTAACATCATTGAAAATAAAGAAAATAAATAGTCGGAGTATGGACCTATACTCTAATGTTAATAATTGGAATAGTCTTGTACGTAGCCAACTTTTAGCATCCAAGAAGGGATAAATAGTGATAAGAGTGTAAACAGTGGAAGACCAAGTTTAGCATTGCATAGTATGATTCATTATTCGATTGTTTAAGATCCTAGTACGAAAGTATTAGATTGTCATGACCTGCCCCTGTATATTATATTGTTAATGGCTAGTTTATATGTTTATTATGATTGATTAAATGCTTGAAGTGTTATTAATGATCGTGACCCTAATCCAATGACAGAGAGGGGTTAGGGGTGTTACACAAGGTAGGTGCTTGGGTTGTGTAACATCCAAAACCTGACCTAGAAGTCCGGTCAGATCTGGAGTGCCACATTAGTCGCTGAAGTAACCCACTAAATCAATCTTTCAATTATTACAAAATAAAAAACATAAAAAGCATACAAATAATAAAGCGCTAAACAAAAATCATACATATAAAAAATTTTAAAATCAATTAACACAACTCAGCCAAAGACTCGTCAATTAACGAATATAAAAAGAATGACTAACTAATCTGGTGGACTTAAATACATGCCAATGGTAAGCTAAGTGAAAATCGTCTTTACAAAAATGGATTGCAGAGACTCTTTAGTGATAGTGCTCGAACATGAGCTCTTTGATTTGATTATTACCTACGCACGAAAACTTTAATCGATAATCTGAGCTTACAAAGCTTAATAATGTTCTGCTAAAGTCTGATATACCATGTAATCAAAATTAGATCACATGCATAATATCAATTTTACAACAAAACATATTTTATAATTACAACATAAACCAACCAACTTATAACATACATAATTCAAATATTTACATGCACTTAGCCCACCTTTATAACTATGCCAACAATATAAAATCATATAAATAAAACATACAAGCTATACAAATATGAGTCGATATTACAATATTTCATTTGATAGTTCCTTTAAACATTTGGACTATTATTCTTTAATTTTTTTGCCTTTTAAACTTTGAAGCCATTGAGCCCAAGTAACCATATATTGAAAATCACACCGACTATGCATATACCCATCCAAACCCTGTGAGTGTGCAAAGCACAACGATACGATAAAACGTTTAATGATACTTCGATGCATGCAAAGCACGACTTAGCCAACCAAGCCCTGCGAATGCACAAAACGCTACGATACTTCGGGGTGCATCAAGCAACCCGTATAATACTATATGAGCTCGCGTACTCTATAGCGTGCCAATAATGCTCAACTAGCTTTCCGATAACATATGCAAGGTTTATTAACTAATACAAATAAATCTTTTTAACCATTTGCTTTAACAATATATATTCATATAAACATGTTTCAAATAAACTGATAAATATTTTATACATATTAAATCATTAATAATCAGCATATCATAAATCAACCATCAACAAGTGGCAACCTTAAGGACATTAAAGTTTGAGTTCACAAATTAAAGCAAAAGATGAAAAGAATGGATTGCATGAAACTGTGATTCCATGTCATCCCTATCCATTTCCAATAGGAGAGTGACAAATAAGATTTTTCCTCCTGATTTTCAACTTTGTTCTGCTGAAAAAATTCAAATCCAATTAAAAATGCTAAAAATGATAGTGAGTTTGAAGTTTATTTTTGGTAAGTTTTTACAAATTAAACATTCAACACAAAATTGCTTCAATATTTTGGTAATAACTTGAGCTACGGAATTCTATTTTGTGCCTATAATATACCATTTAGAAGGGAATCAAAAGATCTAGCTAAAGTAATTGCATGACTCAAGCCCCAAAAATGTCATGAAGGTGTACAAAAATGGCATGGAAGTTTGAAACGAAAATCTACCAAAATTCTACTTTGTTTACTTAAGGATACTTTTGTATTTTCTCCATTATGTGATTTTTTTCTCTATAAATAGATATTATTAGGTTAATACTTGGGGGCCACGTTAGATATAGTCGCTCTTAGTATTATTTTATTGTTTTGTTTTATTTATTTTATGCATTGTTAAACTCTATTCTAGTAAAAGAAACTTCAAAGTTTATTAGATTTTTTTATAATTTTTTATAATATTGTCTTTATGATTTTTTAAATAATTTTTATAAGTTTATATCAATTTTAATATTTTATTTTTTAATATTGAATAGTTTTTATCATTTTAGTGGTCTTTTATGTTTTTAATTATTTTTTATGATAAAAATATAAGATTAAATCAGAAGCTGTCACGTGTTGTCATCTCATTAGCCCATCATCTAATTTTAATGATCAACATGGTCAAAGACGGAAACCGTTAATGAAGGAGCTTAATTTTTTTAATTAACGACAAAGGCTTCATTAGGTGGGAATTTAGTGTAAGGGCTCAACTAATTTTTTTAAGAGCTTTTTTAACCTATAAGTCTGAAAATGGAGATTGTGAGGATTAATAAGTTTGAATTACATAAAAAAAAAAGAATGTAGCTTTAAAAAATGATTATTTGAAGAGTCAATATCGAATCATATTCAAACAACAATGGCATCAGAGAAAGATGGAATGCCACACTCCAAAATATAGAAGGCTTAATTGAAATAATTAATTAAGAAATGATTGAGGCTTGATGATTAAGTAATTAGTAAACTCCCTAGAGGTTTTATGTTCTATCCACTCCTCTCCTATTTTTTTCTTTTTATTTTCAGCAAACTATGATAAAAACCACAGTAGACCATATAATATTTGAAGTAAAAGCAAAACAAAAAATAGGTAACAACCTAATAGTTAAACATTCATTCTTCCCCTTACATACTCAAGTTCAAGTTAATCCAACCTCAAAATTGTTCCTTTTATTTTTCTCTTAAAATTTTCTTTTAAATTTTGACCCAAAACTTTGGGAAAATTTCTCTTGCCACCCTAGGGTTCCCAAACCGTAGATATTTAATCCAGCTTTCCCCAATTGAACTAGGATTTTGTTTTCTTTTCAAATTCAAATAGGATTTTCTTTCTTTTCTCTATTTCTTCTCTCTTTTCTCTTCTTTCCTCTCTTTTACATCAAAATTTACATACTCTACTGCTGAATATTTTGTTGTTCCAAATTAAAATATCATCCATTCGATCGTTTTGTCCATCGATTTTAGAGTTATCAACAATAGAATTCTGATCTTTGTCAAGAATCAATAAGTACAATTCAGTCCTGATAATTAAACCCAAATTCTCGTAGTATTTACATCTGATGCCAATATTTTGTTCAAATTAATGAATCTTTTACAAATCTTGTTGAAATTCCCAGTAATCTTGATAAATGTTGAAAAAAACATTAACTCGTGTATAAATATCGTTTGAAGGACCCATTTTAGGTGCAACGTGAGGGACGACGTTTGGGCTTCCGGTGAAAGGTGCGTGTTCCTTTACAAATGAATTAGGGCAAATCATGTTTAGGAATAGGACCACACGATCTGCCACATGATCGTGTAGGGCCACACGTGTGATAACATGGCCCCTCACACGACCATGTGCCTCTGAAACCCTAAGCTAGTTCGAATCTCACACGGCTAAGACCTTCCCACACGGCCTAGCCACACAATCGTGTAACCCCTCCATACAATCTATAGCATTCCACATGACCTGGCCACACGATCGTGTGCCCCTATTTTTCAAATTTTACAGTTTTGTCCAAAAATTTATAATTTGTTCAATTTAGTCTCTAAATGGTTCCCGAATTATTTTCAATGTTTTATTTTATTTAATTAAGTCCCTAATAGCATGAAAGAATCCATGATCTGATTGACTGAATTAATATAATATTTATATATTTGTATGAATTGTGAATAATACATGTGTCTATTGTATGTGTATTAGTGAGTGTACGTATAGCATGCTTTATGTTACCGTTAAATCGAATACATAAAAAGCATTATTTTTGCTACTGAGTTGATCTATCATAAGCATATTAATTGCTACTGAATCGAACTGTTATAAGCATATTGTTTGCTATTGTATTATTCCGTTAAAAGCATAATAAATGTTGTTGTATTGATTTGTTTTGAGCATGTCATATTGCATTGCCTGGGGTGGGACGATGTGAACGAATGAAAATTGACAGTTTATTTGAAAATTTTGTTCTGTATCCACAACCAGAGGCAGATTCCATCTGTGGGTTATTTGTTGTGTAATCCACAATTAGAGGCAGATTTCATTTGCAAAGATTTTTGTTGTGAACTCACAGCCAGAGGTAGATTCCATCTATGGGATTTTGCTCTATATCCACAACCATTGGTAGTTTATCCGCAAACTAGTAATGGCTAAGCCACAACCTGGTGTGTTGGTTATTGGAATTTAGGGGTCCTCCCATTGTGGTGTGTAGCAGTGGGGTAGGATCTTTTCTGTTAAAACCGAAACTGTATGACATTCACAAAAACATGTGCATGCAAAATTGGAATTTCTGATATGGCATATATGTATATGAATGTTGTTGAATGATCTGAAACATCAATACCCTGATATTGCCTCTGTAAATTATTTATGTGTGACATATTTTCGTATGCATAATCGTTTGCACGGATTTTCTTGTGATTAATCTCACATTGAGTGTCATAGCACACTCACCCTTTAATTTTCATCCTTACAAATAACCCACTAGGTTAAGATGCAGACGCGGCATCCGGAGGGTCTCAGCTCGTATTTAGTTAACAATATATCTTAGATTTATTATTTAATCTTTTAACTATTCAGACTGTATTGTTTTTGTTTTATTTTGAATTGTGGCATGGAACTTAGAATTTGAGTTTTATTTTATAGCTTGCATGACATTTAATTTGATTTTAGGACTTCGAATTATGAATATTAAGTAATTATGCATGAACTTCGATTTTTGTTAAAAACATAAACTATTATCACTTTTTTGTTGCTAAATTATAATTAAGAATTTTTAGTAGTAAATAAATTGGTAATTAACTAAGTTTTCTTCCAAAGATAAACAAACATTTTAAAATGATTATTTTCAAAAAAAACTTTGATAGCTTATTAGGCCATTTCAATTGCTAATGTAATCTTCTGAATTCGAGTCTAGCGTCTGGGTTGGGTTGGGGAGGTTACATGAAAAACTATTTAAATTGATGATGAGGTAATACATTATTATGATTTTTTTTTTTGTAAGTTGCTTGTACTATGCGAAACAAGCACTCTTAAAACAATTTTTTTATTTATTCGTTATTTGTTTGGTGCAGATGAAAAACATTTTGCGGATTTGTTTTTAAAAAAAAATTGAATAATTATTTTTTAATCACCATTATTATTGTTAAATGTGTTTATTAATTTAGTGTGAATATATTTTGTATTTACTTTCTTATATAATTTTAATTTTTTATGTATTAATTCAATGTTTTCCTTGTTTATTTGATCTTTTCTAGTTTGATATTGATTGTACGTTTGATTTAAATTATTTCAAAGAAGTAAAATTCAACTATTGATATTTAATGATGTTGTGACATAATTTTCAATCATTACAAATGGTGTAAAAAAAATCTTATGATAAGTTTATTAATGTTGATAATAAATATAAATTGTCATTGACTTTTTATACCATTTTAAAAAAGCAACTTCTCCGATTCACAAAAAAGTATATATTTTTTTTATGATTTTGTTTATATAAACAAAAATGTATAATTTATTATTAACTACAATATATTATTATTTTTTACTTGGTATATAATTTACACTTTTTTATTTTTATTAGCATTATATTTTGAAATATCAAAATAATTAATATGTATTTTAGTAACATTTATTAGTTATTATTTCAAATAATGTTGTTTTACATCAATTATATTTTGTACATTGGAAATAGTACAAATGTTTTAATTATGATTTGGATTTTTTTAATATTATTAAAAATTATTTATAAAATATCAGTGTTTTAATACTATATCTAAAAATTCCTTTTTATTATATTGGAATTATTAAATAAACTAATACATTTTCATTAAATAATTAAAAATATATTATATAAATACTAATTGAAAAACAGATATGACATTAAAAATTTAGATGAGAAAAAAAAAACTCTCCAACCACAGTTGTATTGTGATATAAATGCGTCGATAGAATCAAAATATTGTTACGTAAACAAACAATTGTGATGCAATTGTAGAAGAAATCTCACCTCGTTAAAAGTAATCGGATGAAGGATAACCCCTAAGATGTAGTCCACAAGAAAATTTAGTCCCATGATTAATTGACAGCACATGGACTCCCCTCTCTTTTAGGCTCCGGTGTACAAACGTTTTTATTTTCCCTTCAATTGTTTAGCTGCTTCGAGACGGACGAGATTGGACCATTTTATTGTTGTTTTGTTTGTGTCAGTGAAAATGCCCTACGAAGTTAATCCCCCACATTTATATATATAGTATGTTCCTAGAATTCCGGAAGTTGTTATTATAAAAATTGAAAATGATTGTACCCAGATTATGAATCTTCAACCTTCTCTCTTGTTACCTTTTGAAAAATGGCTTCAACCATACCATCTACTATGTTCAGTTTAGCATAATGTTCAAATTTAAAATATCTGAGCCTCTTAATAATATTATGCCATTGCTCGTTGTTCAATCTACTTATTCTGATGTTAACGATTCCTTCTCAATAATCTAAAAGAAACATAAAAGTTTATTTTTTGAAATTTTACAAATTTTTATAATTTTAAAAAGAATCTTAATATTTTTTTAAAAAATTAATTAATTATTGATGTGGCATACACATAGACTGTTCGGGGTTAAGCTTTCCATCCAGTTTGAGTTGTTTTGACGATTGATATAAGTTTAAAGACTAAAAGAGATGATAAATTAATGGAGGGCTATTTTTTTTTTTGTAAAATTGGATTGAAAGATTGAAAATTAAATGTATAATTGAGAAAAGGAAATGTGAAATTGAAAAAGGTTTGATGATGGAGGAAATAAGAGTGATTAATGAGACATGAAGGAGCAGGCAATTGCAAAGAAAAAGGAAGAAGGATAGATAAAGGTTAGCCGTGCATTATTCTGAGAATAATTTTATGGTAACAAAATAACCAAAACCGTACATCTTTTTTTCTTTTGCCTTTGGCCCCATTGCCTTGAAAAAACCTTTTCTAACTTCATAATGTGTCAATCAATTATAAGAAGCTAGCTACCTCCACTTCTCCTCCAAGCAATGCTCCTCTCATTTTTTACCTCCAAAAACAGCAATCCACCATGGAAGTGCCGCTTGATGTAGAGTCCAAGACTCCTTTCCCTTCATCTTCATCGTCATCCCCACCGGGATTTAAGTCCCGCAAAGTGAAAATTGGTAGTGAAAGCAAGGGAAAGGACGGGAAACAACCAACATACAGGGGAGTGAGAATGCGTCAATGGGGGAAATGGGTGTCTGAGATTCGCGAACCCAGGAAGAAGTCAAGGATTTGGCTAGGCACATTTCCTACGGCTGAAATGGCAGCCAGAGCACACGATGTAGCAGCTCTTACGATTAAAGGCAACTCTGCTTATCTCAATTTCCCTGAGTTAGCCCACCAGCTTCCTCGTCCGGTTAGTGCATCCCCCAAGGATATCCAAGCTGCTGCGGCTAAAGCTGCCACCCTAACCTACACCAAAAGCCATGGTGTTGAAGATGATCCAATGCTTCCTCGGTCTCCAACAACGACAGCAACATCTCAAGAAGAGTCACATTTAATCAATGATGATGAAGCATTCATTGACCTTCCAGATCTCTTGCTGGACATGAATCTTCAAATTGATGAGTTTTGGAGCTCAGTATCATGGAAGCTACATGATGCTGTTGAAACTGGGTTTGGAGGTGAGGAGCCCCGTGCCAGCAACTTCATTTTTCTTCAATAAAAAAAATGTAAATTTCCAGGTTCGAATTTCAAATTCTTGCTTACCCAAAATTCCAAACCTGGATTTCACTGTGATCACCCTCTTGTCTGGTTTCATTGTTCATATCAAATATTGGACATTGTAAATATGGAGTCCATAGGTACATATAAGGTCGGAGTTCTTACACAATTGTACTTTCCCTTTATTGTTTAGTCGACCACCATGGTTGAGAGGGGAAATCTCCTCGGCTTTGATGCCATATGAGGACATACACCCACCTTGCTAAATTTAGTAACGATTATGACACGGCATCACAGAATCCCATCATTTGCTGATGAATCCTTTTTCTTCATAAAATAATTTATCCGGAGGTAACACCTGTTTTGCAATTTTATTGTTTCATTTTCAAACAAGTGTGCCTGCATTTTGATTATCCTGCAGTCAACATTAGCTTTAGTCCCCACCACTTTAATATTAGAGTTAAGGGTTTCTTTTATTTCTTTTATTTGATTGGCAGACATAAACAACAAAGACCCATTAATTAAATTAGCTGTTCCACCATGGTTAAGTGGCACCTTGGCTTTATCTTCACCATCTTTTTCCTAGACTCAGAGTCATTGGTCACTTCTCCATCAATATCTGCCCCTATACCCTTACTTCTTGTCTATAACTAAGAAATGTCCAAGTAAATCACCTTCTTTTCCCTACCTTGTCCATGCATTTAATTTTAAAAATGAGTTAATTTTTTATTCGTGCAACAACAACGGTATTAAGGTTCAAACCACTAACATGATATCTTAGTTAAGAAGAAAATGATCACATCCATTTTTTTTATATATTTAAATAATCTAAATGTTATTAATGGCTTCATCTAAAATATTATGCATGGACCACTACCATTCATTTGATTGTAGAGTCTTGACAATAACCATGAGTGTTACTTGCAATGGAGCTTCAAATATATAATCATAGCTAAATTTGTAATTTGAGAAAAAAATTTGCAGTTTCAATGCATGAATATGAGTAAATTAGATGTTAAAGAAATATGCCATTAAATTTAACAACTCGGGTTCTGTTTTTTTCATTTTTAAAGGCATGTTCATGGTCTAATCCATATATAAATTGTTAGAATTGTGTGACCCAAATTCTAAGAGATTGCTTGCAAGTCAAGTTAAACAAAAATATATTTTCTTTCTAGAAGATTTAGTATTTATTAGTATAATATATTTAGCATTTATTAGTATAGTTTATTTGAATTACTAATTTAGCCTATAAATAGGCTCCTTTACAAGACACCCATTAGATTAGAACTCATAACACATTCAGAGAATTTTGTGTTTACGTTTGAGGGTTCTTTGTTTTTTGGGTTTTCGGGGTTTAGTTTTTATCTCCATCTTTTGTACTCTTCATTCTTTTGCCATTATAGTAAAATTATCTTTGCCCGTGGTTTTTTATCCTCTTTTGAGGGGTTTTTCCACGTTAAATTTGTGTGTTCATCTTCTCAATTTCTTCTACAATTTTTACTTGTTCGTTGCTTATTCGGGACGATCCTAACATAAATAATGGAAGGTATAAAAGGTTGTCTTGACTCGGCCACTTGGGTCATTGAAAGAAAAAAAAACTGTAGAAAGTATAGCATACAGATGGTCTAAATTAAGCCAAACAAGTAGCCAATTTTTAAATAATTAAATCAAAATTTTATTATTTTTAAGAGGTTAAAGTATAATTTTACCTTTACTAATTTAAGATTTTAAAAATTTTAAAAAACTAAAATAAAAATATTTTCATTTTAGACCGGTCCCTAAATTTGCCCTAAACAAGCATTGTGTAGAAATACCTAGATTTGTATAGGTATTGTTGAGGCTAAAAATGCTCAAGAGAAAGGGACTAGCTGGAGTGTGACAGGAAGTATCCTATGTTCTAACAGACAAATAAAGATTAATTTACAAACTGGGAAAAATCAATGCCCTAATATGGGATAAAGAGGTTTATTTTGTATCATCAAGAGACTTTAAGATGAATGATAAATACAGATACTTCTTTGTTGTAAATACATACGAAATTCATGCAAGGATTTTCGCTAATAGTTTTTTAAAATTTATAATTCAATTTTGATCTCTATGAGAAATAAAAAGTTTGTAATTTTATTTCTTTAAGAAATTTTAAAATTTTATATTTACGTATGATAAAATTTAATTTTAATTTTTTCAAAAATTTATAATCCTAATCCAACCAATTTTTATAGCCTAAGATTTATGAGAGATGCTAATTCTTTAAAAGCTTAAGTATATAAATTTAACATTTTTTTAATATGGTACTTGTATTTTTTTTTCAGTCCATCTGATATTTAAATTAGGCAAATGTTAATACAAAATAACCAAAAACCTAATGGTGCAATAATTTTTTAAGAATGTTAATTAATTTAAATGATTTTTTTAGAAAATTCAAAACAATTATAAACCATTCTTAAAAATCTAGAATATTAAAAATAAATTTAAAAAAATAAAAATAAAAAGCTAAATTTTTTTAAAAAAATTATAAAAATAAAAAGGTATATATTAATTCTAAAAAAATATATAAATGTTTAACTTTTTGAAATTTAAAAAAATTTAAAAAATCATTAAAATTCCTGGAAATTAAAAGAATTATTTTTTAATTAAAAATATTTAAAAAATTAAAATAATTTACTGAAGTTCACAGGTATTGACTGATTGATGATTAAAATTTATCAGTAGTCAATCCCAGTCAATTTTGGTCAATTTCAATCAAATCCGGTCAAAGTTTGTTTTCTGAATTTTTTAAATTTGAGTATTTTTCTTTTTAGAAATTATATATCGTTTTCTTCTTGAAATTTTGATTTTTTTTAAAAATTTAACTGATTTTTTATTTTTATAAAATTTTAGAATGTCTATGTATCTTTTTGAATTTTTTTTATTTTTATTTATTTTTTACAATTTTAATCTATTTTTTTTTAGTTTTAATTTTGTAATATATTTCTTGAATTTCTAAAAAAATTATATTTTGTGGTTTCTTTAGATTTATATATATTTTCAATTTTCAAGATTTTAAAATAAATAATATAAAACATTTTTTTGTATAATTTAAATGTATATTGATGAGATAGTAACCAATCAACTGACGTCAGTGTCACATGTCACTACACCATTGATTGTTGAAAAATGTCATATCGTAACAATTAACGTGTTGGCCTTACATTTGTTGGACAAAAACAAAATACATATACAACATTATAAAAATGTGTAGCAACATTTTGTGTCCGTACAAGGCAGACAGAATGGCCCCCGTAAATATGGGAAAGGAAATGGGGCAAATTTGTCAATTGAGAACCATCTTTTTGTCTTCTTCTCATTTTAACCTTTTGAAAAAGAAACAAGATTAATTTCATAGACATTCCAAACTTTTGACTCGAATTTTAAATTACTCTTAACCTTTAAAAAATTCTACTTAAATTCTCAAAGTACATTTAAAGTATGTGTTTCAAATTTTAACACATCTATACTGCGACATGATCATCTTAGATGTAATATATAGCAATTTTTTGTGTCCCTTAAATTTTTATTCAAGTATTTTAAATATGTTTCATGTCAATTCTAAACAAAATTTAAAAACTTATTTAATAATCCAGACTGGGGACATCTGAAGTAATTAACCAAAATAATTTTTTTGCAAAAATTTCCCTTATTATTTAAGCATTTGTAATTTTGTCTAGACTTTTATATTAATATAGAATTTATGCAAGGTTTAATTCTAAATTAATTAAGAATGAAGGAGTCATGATCCAATTAAGAATTCCTAAAGATGTGGTTGATGGCTTGTCCATGGGAAAGAAGTCTCATGCTGCCACCCCTTGCCCTAATTAGGTGGTCCTTAAGGGCGACCCATGTCTTGCACAATTTTTCTTCGTTGCATCTCATGATTCAAATAAAAAACCCAAGCATGAATAGTTAAATTAAATTTTCTAATTAAATGATTTACACAACCCTATTTTAAATTCATTAAAATCATGACGACTTTATCCTATTAGAATTTATTTATAAATTTATTTAATTATTTGAATAAAATTTAATTATGATAATTACATAATTTAATTTTTCACTTTAGACTTAATTAATTGATTTATTCAATCAATTAAATAATAATCCAAAAAATATTACATTAACTACCTCTTCGAGAAAATACATTTACTGTAATCCATGAAATCTATTTCTCATTTTTCATTGCGTCCATTCATTTAAAGTTATGTTGAACTAGCGAAGGGACCAGTTGAAGATATATGATTAGGACTAAAATAATTTGTAATTAAGTTTTGAATCTTTATTTATTAACTACAAAGTTTAATCATGGAGTTAATCTAGTAAAAGTACCATGATTGAACTCTCCATTATATAACATTATGGAAGTTACTTATTTCAAACTTTAGTCAAGTGAACTTGTCATATGTGTGTTACCTTTATAGGATATCCAAGATCCCTTAAGGTTAAATTTGCCCACCTAGTTGGATCCCTTTTATCTCATAATCACCAATGTATCTTTCGTAATGAAAATGACCATTACTCTACTTTTAATGATAAAATCATTTGTCTCATAAAAAATACTCATTACCATGTTTTATTTTTCATAATCCACACGATGACAATAAGAAAATATCATTTACTCTTTTTTTTATGGAGCTAGGATTCCAATCTTGTGAGTGAAGTCATATCATGCAAAAGTCAAATACACAACATACCAACTTTCGGTCCACTACCTTGAGAGCATAGGTTATCAATATATCAAAAGTACACAAGTCACTTGTGTCACGAGGCTAGAACTTTAGTCTCGCAATTAGTGCGACCTTAGACAATTTCTTTACTTTAAATCCGCCTAAGTCAGCCTAACTATCACAAAATAATAATTTACAAGGGAAATTCTCCAAGGCATGGAAAATAAAGCGGAAGCAACGAGAGAACAAAAAAAGCCACAATAAAGCAATGCTCATAAGGTGTTTGAGTAAATGCTCTCAAAGTATTCTATTACTCAAGAATGAAGTACAATGGCATGATTAGAAATGGAGGGAAGACCTCTATTTATAGTTGAGCTCCCCAGATCCAACTGTACAGATTAAATCATATCAATGGTTGAGATTACTGTCTATCTACAAGATGAGAGTCCTAAGAAATTTAAATTCTATACAATCTTATCCCTTAGGATTTACAATGATTACCCTGGTAATTCTACTTTTACTGGAGTGTTTCATTGGGCCACCAAAGATTTAAGTAGATGAGCTTCTCCATGGGTTCCACGAATTAGACTATTTCAAGTGGATTAAATGAGTCAATTTGATCAGTTGACCTTCATGGGATAATTTGTGTGCATTCGTCATGGGCTTTGATTCGTGGCTCGTGACACTCGCGTATACTTATTTACTTATTTAGGATTTTAGTAACCCACACTATAAATGTCACAAATGAATTAATCCATAAACAAGTCTAGGACTATTTTAACTTGGGCCATGTTTAATATATTTTTAGTCCAAACAATCTATATCTATATATTTTTTGAGTGAATCTAGCTTCGATAGCCAAGACAATCTATCTCAACAATTGGACTTATAGAAGACATAATAGTCCTAACTAGATTCATTTACTTAATTTAACTCTACCATTAATTACGGACTATTTAGATCGCCTACTAATACAAGTTATCTTTTTGCATTATAAACCGACCATGCAATACAATTTAGTATTAGTTAAACCTCTTATAATTAGGAACCAACATTTGTTTATTCATTGTACTTTATGTGCAAAAACTATTGAGAACAATCATACAAAGAATCTCAAATTAATCAATTTTAAATTTACACTAATAACCCAAATCCTAACAAGTGTTTGAGCAATCAAAGTAAACTATAAGTGGACGGAAGGTTTTAGTAAAATATCATTTAGCCTTGAGGCGTTGTATTGATGAGGTTGTAGGAAAAGTGATGTCTTAATTAATCTACTGTATATATATCAAATATAAATTTAGTTAGTGTTGTTAGGCAATGATCAACATCCTATTGTAATAATTGTGGTGATAAGAGAATAAAATTGTGCCAGGTTGTTTCGCTTTTATAACTTAGTTGCAATTGTTGTGGTCTCATTAGGACAAGGCTTTGCCAAATAGTGAAAAAGGAACATGACTTGATCAAAGGCTTGAGACACAAGCGGGTCAATTAATTGATTAATAATGTTGCTTATGTGCTTTGGAAATTTCTCAAAAGATATTATTCCAGTAATAATGTGAAATATTTTCTATGTATATTTACAAAAGGTTTTTTTTTTAACTCAAATTTTCCTTCGAGGAATGAATGAGTTAAAAGGTTGATTTAGTTCCCAAAGTTGTGCTTTTTTATTACTTTAATATTTGAAGTTATTTCACTTTAATATTGAAGTTTTTTTTTTAAATTTGAAGTTTTGCCACACAAAATATTTTTTATGTAGAATAAAATTTTAAATAAAAATGGGAAATTTTAAAAACAAAAACAAAATCCCAATTAGAAAAACAGAATCTTTTTACAAATTATAAAAAAATTAGAAATTATAACAATGTACTTTTCTTTTTAAAGATACATAAAAAGGTCAAAATTAAAAATTTTATGAAAATTTTTAATATTTTTAATTATTTTTAAAATACATGAAACATGACATATTGCTAAATTAAAAGAATTCTTATAGTTTTTAGGGGTTAAAATTATTTAAAAAATAATGTAATTTTATAAATACATAAAATTAAAAAAAAATTAAATTCACAAAAGTACTAGTTTGGACTTTAAGAAGTCTATATTCGGTGTTTGTAGTTGTCTCTCCTAACGATGTTATTTCTAAGGTTTAAATATGTAATCTCTCTTAAAACTATAATATGTCTTACTATTATACCAAACATTATTGGTAGTTTTAATTCATTTTAACATTTGCTTCATAAAATAGTCATTCTTTTTTATCAAACTTCATAAAAGTATTCTTTATTCTATATATTTTTTGGAGTAGTGGATGGAGGTCACAAGGTTTGAACTAACATCAAATACATGTCTGACAAGAGTTTTAACTATTACTCCATACAAGTCAATACAGTATTCTTAATTTATGGATAATGTGACCAACAAATTTCTATGTTATTAGACTCATATATTCTCGGCTTAAACAACAAAATGGTACCCAAACTTTTTTCCAAATTGGTACCTAAATTTTTTTTTGTCAGAACTGATACCTAAACTATTCAACCGTTACCCATTTTACTCCAATTGTTAGCTCTATTAGAAAGAAAAAAAAAGAATTTTCGCCAATCACAACTTATCACATAAACTTCTATTTATTTTACCCCATCTGTCAATATAATAGTGTTGATTTTACCATATTTTCTTATATTTTCTTCTCATCAAACAATTTTTACCAAATTTTATTACATTTTCTCATCAACCAAACACACACACGACACAAAAATCGATTGCTTCCTTGTACAAAGCTTCCACCATTTTATCATCTTCAAGCTTCAATTGCTTTTACCCAAGCTTCCAGTCTTCTTCTTTCTTCACTCGATTCTTTCCTTATATAATTATGTGGAAAACCCAAAAAGATCTTTAATCAAAGAGAATGCATAAAAAAAAGTCAAATCTTCACTTTCATACAATGGTAGAGAGATTCCTAAATCACAAAAAAAAAACAAAGTACTTTTTAAAGAATGAAAAAGTAATTGAGATCAGTTTGCAGATTTGTTCAACTGAATTTTTTCAGCTCATTTTCTTTTACTCTTTCTTTTATTTGCTTGAGCACTAAAAGCATTGTTGTTTCTTTTGAATTGATTGTTTGTTGTTTTAAATTAATTATTTGCTTATTTGAATCGATTATTTTGTTGATTGACTCGATTCTTTATGTTGTTTGAATCAATTCTTTATTGTAAAAATCGATTTATTACTGCTTAAATCGATTCTTTGTTGTTTAACTCAATCCAAACTCTAACACCATTTTAGTATCTGACCCTTTAATTCTATTAACTTTCAGTAACAAAAAGAACTTATAAAATGGAAACACCCTGATTTGCCACAAATCGATATTTAACATTGAGAACTTTCAGTAACGATGTTTGACATTGAGAAGTTCGATGGTGTCACAAAATTCAATCTGTGGCAAGTTCGGATGATGGCAATTCTAGTTCAGACAAGCCTGAAAAAAGTCGTTACCGCGAAAAACCTTTAGATCTAGATCAGACAGAATGGGAAGAGTTTGATGAAAAGGCTCTGTTTGCAATCCAGTTGTGCCTCGAATAGGGTATTGTAGGAGGTATTGATGGAGAAAACATCATTCGCCTTTTGGAAAAGGTTAGAAACTCTTTATGTGACTAAGTCTCTAGCTAACCATTTAGTGGTAAAACAACGTCTATTTATGTTTTGCATGAACGAATGTAAGCTTCTTAGAGACCTCATTAGTCAATTTATTACTCTATTGAATGATTTTAAAAAATGTTGAGGTTAAGATTGATGATGAAGATTAGGCTATGCTATTGTTATGCTCTTTACCCTTTTCATACAAGTCTTTTAGGGAGACCCTGATTTATGACAGAGACAAATCCTCATTCGAGGATGTAAATGGTCATTTGTTGAGTAAAGACTGTCGAAACCGTTTTTGAAAACAAAAATTTTGGTTGTCGACTTAAAAAACAAAACTGGAGCCGCCACCGATCCTTTATTAAGGTGTGATCGGCCCACCTTAAAAATAATTTTGGTTTGCGAAATTTGAGAAAATAGGTTCGGGAGTCAGTTACGCACGAGGAAGGATTAGCACCCTCGCAACGCCCAAAATTGGTACCAAATTGATTTTAAATGCCTTGGTGTCAAAAATTTGAAAAGACTTTAAAAGGAAGCTTTTTATTTCATGAATGGATTAAAATAATAAGACAATTCGTATTTCAAAGAAATAAAACACCACACCCAGTAAGTTAGGGCACAATGTTTTTAAAACCTCAAAACACCCGAATATTGCCTTTTGTTTTTGAAAATTCTTATTTCGAGAAGAAAATGTCATGACCAGTAAGTTAGGACCCAACATTCTGAATTCCCAAGAATAAGCTTTTATTTAAAATTTGTGAATTTGTTGCAAAACAAATACTTGGCTTCCTAAATTCATCGAAAAAAATAATCGCGATCCAGTAAGTTAGGACACGACCTCTCACGAGAACCAGGAATACCAAATATTTTAGAATTTATAAAATATGATGATTTAAATACTTTGAGAAAAGCAAAATATATTTTTAAAAGGGAGGTTAAAAAAAGGGTTAAGGTATAACCTGGAACGGATACCCTAATTTCAAACAAATATTTACAAGCATATACAAGTACATTGTATAATTAAATTTACAACTAAAAAGAAGGAATGAAACACATCAAATAAAAAAAACTAATAAAAATGCATGTATATATGTGTACGAAAACTATGAAAATAAAATAAAGATAAAAAAGTATGTGTAAATATTTACAAAATAAAAAATATATAAGTATATATAAAATATAAAGTATATAAAAGTTTTAAAATATATATATAAACGTATGCATAAAAATACGCAAGTATTCAAGAAAGGTTTTAAAGAATACATATATAAAAATGTATATATTTGATATAAAAATATGCGTATGTACTACAAAAAAAATGCATATATATATATTATGTAAAAACCATGCGTGTATGAATATAAAGATAATGATAATAACCATAATAAATAATAAATAACGATATAATGATAAATATTCAAAAATAAAAATAAAAGGAAAAAAATGGGCTAAATTGAACTTAAAAAACAAAAATGGGGCGAATTTTGAATAAAATTTTAAGAGAAAGGGTCCACTTGAACACGCGCGCCACTATGAGGGACTAAAAGGGAAATTATTCCCTCCCTTCAGAAACGCTGCGCAGCAAGGGACCAAATTGAAGCAAAAATAAAATGTGCGCCCCCAATTTCTAAAAAAAACAAAACAAGTTTAATTGAAATGCGCTGCAAACTGGAGGGGCCAACTGCGCAAATATCCCATGTGACGTCAGAGCGCGCGGATCCTCCCCTTCGGGTCGGGTCACCGCGCGGGTCAGGGCCTGGACGAAACGACGCCGTTTTGATTGTTAATTAAAACAATTTTCCTCCTTTTCAAAATCATTTAGGACCGAATGAGGGAAAAAAAACACAATAGGTGCTCTGCTAGGGTTTTATCCCTAGCTTCCTCGCATCACTCCTCAGCCCACGCCGGCGCTCCGATCACGACGGAGATGGCCACTGGTCTGGCGTCCTCGGTGAATGGGGTAAAATCCTTTCCCCTTTTCCTTGTTTTTCCTTTTTTTTTAAAAACGCAAAAAAAGAAAAGATAAAAAATAAAATAAAATAAAATATAATAAAAACTACAAAACTCGATTCACCTTTAAAAAATAAATTTGTATTCTCTGTTTTTGCTTTTGATTTCTTTGTCAATCACTCCTTCTGTAATATCCGTCCCCTGTTACAGATTATAGAAGGGCCTTTTATAGGCCGAAAAAAGAAATAAAAAATACAATTATTTTGCTTGTTTTTTTCTCTTTGGACTCTTTGAGTCCGCATTCGCAGGTGAACGTGGAGCAAACGGCGCGCATGGGGTGGTCGATTCCGAGACGTGCGGTGCCTGGGAACTGCTGGAGGCGGAGTTGGGCAGACATGCGGCTGCTGGGTGCATTCAGGGCTAGGGTTCTCCTTTCCTTTTTGTTTTTTTGGTGTATTGGGCTTGTGCGGGCCTGTATTTGTTGGACTGTTAATTTTATTTGGACTTGGGTCAATTGGGCCCTATTACAGCTGCCCCTCTTTGCTCGTTGTCGTGAAACGAGAACAGAGCAAAGACTATAAGGCCCAATTGCGCCTGGCCATACTGAGCCTTAACTTCTTCAGTGCTTCTTTTCTAGTAGCCTTGTTCCTTCCTACTGCATCTTCAGAGGTGTAGGAACTGGTGCTCCAATCTCCCCCACTGGAATGTCGGAGAGATAGGATTCATATGTTGTAGCTTCTCAAAAGAGCAAAATCTGCTATCTTTAATCTGCTCCACTGCAACTTCAGGGAGATAAGACTTATAGCTTCAATTTGTTCTGTTACAACTTAAGGGTAAATCTGATGTGATCTGCTCTACTGCAACCTCAGAGAGATGAGATCTGCGGTTTTAATCCACTCCATTGCAACTTCAAGGAGATAGGATTGGTTACTTTTGTCTGCTCCACTGCAACTTCAGGGAGATAAGACTTGTATCTTCAATTTACTTCACCACCAGTATGGGAAGACAAGATCTGCTTTTTTCGACCTACTTCACGCTAATACATGAAGACAAGATCTGCTTTCTTCGATCGATTTCACTGCCGACCGGGGCGATAGAATTACTGGCTTCAATATACTCCACTGCAACCTCAGGGAGGTAAAATCTGCCATCTTTGATCTGCTCCACTACTGCTTATGGAGATAAGATCTGTTTTCCTCGATCTACTTCGCCACCAGTATGGGAAGATAAAACCTGTATATTCGATCCACTTTGCTACCGATATAGGAAGACAGAACCTGATGTCCTTGATCTACTTCACACCAGTACATGAAGACAAGATCTGCTTTTTCCTTTGATCTGCTTCGCCACCAGTATGGGAAGGCAAGATATGTTACCTTTGATCTACTTCATGCCAGTACATGAAGACAAGATCTACTTTCTTTGATCTGCTTCGCCACCAGTATGGGAAGGCAAGATCTGCTGCTTTTCAACCTGCTCCACTGTTGCTCAGGGAGACAAGGCTTTATGATTTCACCAATCTGCTCTCTGTGAAACATGACCTGTATGATTCACTTTATGAGCATAATTATGCCTAATTAGTAGGATGTTATGATCAGAATGAATCAAATGCTCCTAACTAGGCGTGTATGAATGACATTTGGATGTTATGTCATGAAAAATGAATATTGAATGTTTTAAAGTCATTATTGCTCATTAAGGCTTCCTTTGTGATAACAACGCTTCGTCAAAACTTGAAAATTTCAATTTTGACTCTTAACTCCTAGATATCTCCATCCTTTTAACCCGGTAAAGGTCTAAACAATAGTCCTGTTTCAGGTTCCTGAGCTATTTAAAGATTTCTAGAGTAATACGAAAACTTCCCTTGTGAAAGTTTTACTAGTCCATTAATCGTCATTCTAATGCAACATGCTTGCGAGAAGATCATAACGATGAATAAAACAAAATTAATTTAGAAGCATAGCTCGCGATGGATCGTCAATGATAGAGGAATTATCTGGGGATATTTATATTGAAAGAAAAGAATGAAATATTCTAAAACAATGAATTCAATACAAATATTATGAACATGTGCCCCAGATATCTCTGCTTGAACTTCTCTATATAGCTTTTCGAGGACCCTTCTGAATTCAACACGTGTTTAGGAAATTCACAGTATTTTGTTGATGCCCCAAGATGTCATCTATTCCTTTCTACCGATTTAGGTACAACAAGACTACCACGCGACAATCAAAATTTGAGCCGCCATTTTCGGGTTTTCAACTCAAATCCCCTTTGGTTTTAAGGTGCCCTTTGCGGGTTTTCACCCTAGCCTCTCTATTTTTTTTTTGGAATCAAAGCGCCCTTTGCAGGTTTTCACTTTGGTTCCTTCCCTTCTTCAAGTAAAGTACCTCTTCACCGAATCTGAATTTACCGGATTAGACAAGTTTTTTCCATCCATTTCAGCCAAGATCAAGGCTCCTCCAAAAAAGGCCTTTTTTACAACATAAGGACCCTCCCAATTCGGCATCCATTTCCCCCTAAAATCCTTTTGTAGAGGAAGAATTTTTCTCAACACCAAGTCCCCCTCGTGAAATTCTCTGGGTCGGACTTTCTTGTTGTAGGCTCGCATCATTCTCTTCTGGTACATCTGACCATGCTGAATAGCCTTTAGCCTCTTTCCCTTTATCAAGTTCAACTGATCGTATCGAGATTGAACCCATTCCGCTTCATCCAATTGTAGTTCAGACAAAACCTGGAGAGAAGGGATTTCAACTTCGATGGGCAAGACTGCCTCCATGCCATAAACTAAGGAGAAATGCGTTGCCCCGGTGGAGGTTCTGGTTGACGTTCGATAAGCAAGGAGGGCAAACGGTAATTTATCGTGCCAGTCCCTGTAAGTCTCAGTCATCTTCCCTACAATCCTCTTTATATTTTTATTGGCCGCTTCTACTGCACCATTCATTTTCGGGCGATACGGTGACGAATTGTGATGTCTGATCTTGAATTGACTGCAGACTTCTGCTATTGAGCTATTATTCAAGTTCAACGCATTGTCGGATATGATTCTCTCAGGCATTCCATACCGACATATGATCTCCCTTTTAAAAAACTTACTGACTGATGACTTTGTAACGTTGGCATACGAAGCAGCTTCTACCCATTTTGTAAAGTAGTCAATAACCACAAATATGAAACGATGCCCATTTGAAGCCTTCGGCGATATTGGCCCGATGACATCCATACCCCACATGGAGAAAGGCCATGGAGAAGTCATGACATGAAGAGGTGAAGGAGGTGCATGCATTTTATCACCATAGACTTGACATTTATGGCACTTTTTAAAATAATTGATGCAATCCCCTTCCATGGTGGACCAGTAATACCCGAATCTCATAATCTGTCTGGCCATTGTGAAACCACTAGCATGCGTTCCACAAATGCCCTCATGGACTTCCTCCAAGATTTTCTTTGCTTCCACGGCGTCCACACATCTTAGCAGAACTTGATCCTTTCCCTTTTTGTATAAGATCTCCCCATCTAAGACATAATCAATGGCTAGTCTTTTCAGAGTTCTCTTTTCATTCTCCGTTGCCTGGCCAGGATACTCACGATTTTTTACATATCGTAGAATATCCTTATACCAAGGGCTATCATCGATTTCTCCTTCTTCGATATTGTAACAATGAGCCGGGTCTTCGTAGATACTCATTTGGATAGGCTTCATATCCTCACGTCTCTTCACCTTGATCATGGAAGCTAAAGTAGCCAGTGCGTCAGCCATTTGGTTCTCATCTCGTGGGAGATAGTAGAAAGTGATGTCCTCAAACTCTTTAATCAATTCAAGGACCAACTTTCGATAACTGACTAATTTGGGATCTCTCGTCTCCCACTCACCCTTGAGCTGATATATAACCAATGTCGAATCTCCATAGACCTCTAATACTTTGATTCCTCGCTCTATGGCTGCACGAATACCCATGATGCACGCTTCGTATTCTGCCATATTGTTTGTACAATCAAAATCCAATTTGCAAGTGAAAGGATAATGATCACCATCCGGGGATACTAAAACTGCCCCAATTCCATTGCCCACAGCATTCGAGGCCCCATCAAAGTTTAGCTTCCAACTGTGGCCTTTTTGGGGATCTTCTTCAGTAGCGGCTATACACATCAGGTCTTCATTTGGGAAATCAAAACTCAATGGCTCGTAGTCCTCCAAAGCTCTACTAGCTAGGAAGTCAACAATTGCACTCCCTTTTACAGCTTTTTGACTCACATAGACTATATCGAATTCGGATAGTAAGATCTGCCACCGGGCCATCCTCCCATTCAAAGCAGTTGACTCCATCATATATTTTAACGGGTCCAACTTTGAAATTAACCAAGTTGTATGGTATAACATATACTGCCTTAATCTCCGAGTTGTCCAAATCAAAGCACAGCATAATTTCTCGATAGGCGAATATCTCATTTCACAGTCAGTGAATTTCTTGCTGAGATAATATATCGCCCTTTCCTTTCTCCCTGTTTCATCATGTTGGCCTAGCACACACCCCATGGAATTATCAAACACTGTCAGATACAATATCAGGGGCCTATCCGGGCTAGGCGGTGACAGCACTGGAGTATTAGACAAATATTGTTTCACCTTGTTAAAGGCTTCTTCGCATTCTTCACTCCAAGTACCAGGATTATGTTTCTTTAGAAGACGAAATATAGGGCCACATTTCTCAGTCAGTTGTGAAATGAACCTGGCGATGTAATTCAGTCTTCCGAGGAAACCTCGAACTTCTTTCTGAGTGCGAGGTGGAGGCAAATCTCGTATTGCCTTGACTTTGTCTGGGTCAATTTCGATTCCCTTTTCACTGACCACGAAGCCTAGCAATTTTCCTGACCTGGCCCCAAAAGTGCACTTCGCTGGATTAAGCTTGAGCTGGAACTTTCTCAATTTTAAGAATAATTTTCTTAAGACCTGCACATGTTCCTCCTCCGTTCTGGACTTCGCGATCATATCGTCCACATAAACCTCGATCTCCCTGTGCATCATATCATGGAACAAGGCTACCATGGCTCTTTGGTATGTCGCTCCCGCATTCTTTAATCCAAACGGCATCACTTTATAACAAAACGTCCCCCATAACGTAATGAACGTAGTCTTTCTCATGTCATCAGGATGTATCTTTATCTGATTGTACCCTGAAAAGCCATCCATGAAGGAAAATAATGAAAAGCCCGCAGTATTGTCTACCAATGTGTCGATGTGGGGCAATGGAAAGTTGTCTTTTGGGCTAGCCTTGTTCAAATCCTGGTAATCCACGCACATTCGTACTTTCCCATCTTTCTTTGGAACTGGTACGATATTGGCCACCCACTCAGAATACTTGACCTCTTGCAGAAATTCGGTATCAAACTACTTTTGGACCTCCTCCTTTATCTTCAACACGATATCAGGCCTCATCCTTCTGAGCTTTTGCTGCACTGGCTTGCAATCTTCTCTTATAGGAAGACGATGGACTACGATGTCGGTACTCAACCACCATGCAAACACGTCCTTGAACTCTCGGAGTAATTCGATGAGGTCTTGTTTTGTCTTTGCAGAAATATCCGACCCAATCTTCACCTCTTTACCTTCCTCCAAGCTCACAATTTCTATTGATTCCCTGTGAGGTAAGATTTTCTTCTCAGCCCTTTCTACCATCTTCAACAAGTCAGGAGACAAACCACAGTCTTCGTCATCCTCAAAATCATGCGATCCCTCTAAACACATGTTTCGTTCAAAAGGAGACTCTAAATTTGTAAGAGTGACATTCGTATCATTGATATCGTGGGACCTGTTATAAAAACAATATGGATTCAGGAATATGGTCATGAATGAAATGCAAGTGTAGTTTGGGAAAATTTTAAAATAATTGCTCTTATGGAAAGAAAGATTTGCTCCAGGAATGATTGCAAACATGAACTTTATTAAAATAACAATTTTCTGGACATGAGCCTATTTCACAAAGGAATCCTTATCACTGCTAGGCTAAAAAGCAATAAGGGTGTTCTGGACATTACTCTGAGGAAATCCTAAAAACTACAGGTATCTCTTCTGCAGTCCAGTTGTTTAGCGCCCTTCCCGACTCATAAGGACGAATATCCCGCAAGGTTCTTCCCCCCGTCGCTTCTTCATACACGGCATGAATACTCTCCAACTCCGTACTAATACTTCTGACCCCCTGATAGAGGAATCCTCCCGATACAAAAGTCTTGGATAAGTGAGGAAAGGTCATGGGTTCCCATTCAACTTCATCCCCTGTCAAACGAGCCCTTCTCCTTACCCGCTTCTTTTCTTGCTCTATCTTCCTCTACTTAGCGTCTGGCTTGTATCCTAAGCCAAAACGGTCCTGCTTGTCCTTCAATACTAGAGCATCAACTCGGCCCTAAAGATACTTCCCCAACCCTTTTCTCGGTAAAGCCCCTTTCCTACTGTCAATTGCAGACCCATTTTTGTGGTCTTTGATATTCTCGGCATCGGGATCTTGTTTCCCTCAAGGATGAATGTTGCATTTACAAATTCCAAGTAACAGAAAGAGCACTCGATTGCATCATCACTCGTCTCCAAATAAGGCACATCGTTAGTCACAGATGCAATGATATCCTCTTCAGCATCTATCGTCACTACCCGGCCCTTTGACACCAGCTTCAGTTTTTGATGTAACGATGACGGTACCGCACCCGCTGAATGAATCCACGGCCTTCCTAATAGGCAACTGTAAGAAGGCTTGATGTCCATAACCAAAAAGTCTACCTCATAGACAGTTGGGCCAATTAACAAAGGTACATCAATTCTCCCCATGACCCTCCTTTCGGTGCTATCAAACGCTCTCACCACATTCTGGCATGACTTCATATGTGAACTATCCATAGGTAGCCTGTTGAGCGTGGATAGAGGTAATACGTTCAGTGCCCACCCGTTGTCTACCAGGACTCCCGGTAATATACTCCCTTTACACCTTGCAGTGATGTGTAAAGCTCTAGTAGATCCCATACCCCCAGGTGGTATTTCATCATCGCTAAAGGAGATGAAATTATCAGCGCTTATATTGCCGACCAGTCGATCCAACTTGTTAACAGAGATATCGTCGGCCACATAAGTTTCATTTAGCACCTTCAGTAGTGCATTCTGATGTCCCTCCGAGTTCAAGAGTAAAGCTAGCACAGATATGCGAGCAGGTTGTTTGTGCAGCTGTTCCACAACACTGTACTCGCTATGCTTTATGAACTTTAAGAATTCTCTAGCTTCCTCCTCTTTGATTGGTTCATTGACCAACAATTCGGGTTTAACCACGTTCTTCTTTTTTCCAACTGAAGTTTCCTCTCCTATTGGCTCGACTCGTGCTTTCATCTGTTCGTGGTGCCTTCCTTCATCCTGCTCCTCTCTATTGATTACATCCTCCTTCCCCGGGATTGTCACATTACAATCGTAATTCCAAGGAACCCTCATGTTATCTTTGTAAGTAAACACGGTCGATTTTTGAATGATTACTTTTAGTGTTGTTCGTGCCCCAACCTCACTTTTCTGAGGTCGCGAGATGATGACCACAGGACGGTTAACCTTCGGGACCCCCAACGCCAACTCTGATGCGTATACATCACTTTCCTCTTGAACTCCTTCACAGAATTTCACCTCCCTATTGTCCATCATGCCTTGTATGAACTCCGTACATTCTTGGATTTCATGCCCCACTTCATGGTGGAACTCACAGTAATTCCTCTTCCTTTCACAGTTTCCTTCTGAGACGATTAGTCCCCTTTTCACCATCTCCTTCCAGACCCTTCTCAAAGGAGTCTTTACATCCGCAATATCTGCCTTGATTCTTCTGTCTTCGCTCACCATATTTACCCCACCATCAGTGTGGTCTGGTAATAGATTTTCTGCCTTGGTCGCGTCATCAAATTTAACGACTCCCATACCAATGAGCCTTTCAACCAACTTCTTAAAAGCCGTACAGTTTTCTATAGAATGCCCTGTTATTCCCGCATGATAGTCGCACTGTGCATTTGCATCATACCATTTGGGATACGGGGGTTGCAAGGGCTTCAGATAAAAAGGGGAAACTACGTGTGCGTCAAATAAATTTCGGTATAGTTTCCTGTACGACATAGGAATTGGCGTGAATTGGGGCCTCTCAACATTTCGCCTTGTACTGTCCTCCTGTCTCGACGAGTTTTGCTGACTGGCAGCCACATTTCTTGGCTGACTCACTGTTACTGACTTCGAGTAACCCTTGTTGTACATGCTCGTGTTGTTCACCTCACTCTCCTTCCTCCTCTAGGCCGATCTTCTGTTACTCTCTCCAGCATCGATCTTCCCACTCCTGATGGCGTTCTCAATCATCTCGCCGTTCATGACTATGTCAGGAAAGCTTTTTGTGGCACTTCCTAACATATGTGTAATGAACGGTGCCTTCAGGGTGTTAATGAACAACATGGTCATTTCCTTTTCCAGGAGCGGTGGCTGAACTTGGACTGCGACCTCCCTCCATCTCTGTGCGTATTGCCTGAAGCTTTCACTTGGCTTTTTCTCCATGTTCTGAATGGTGATTCTGTCAGGAGCCATGTCAGTCACATGACTATATTGTTTCATGAACGATTGTGCCAAGTCCCTCCATGATCCAATCGTGGCACGGCTCAACTGATTGTACCACTTGGATGCTGCCCCAGTAAGGCTGTCTTGGAAACAGTGTATCAAGAGTTGGTCGTTGTTAACATAACCCGTCATTCGCCTGTAGAACATGGTGATGTGAGCTGCTGGGCAGCTTGTCCCATTGTACTTTTCAAATTCAGGCATCTTAAATTTATGAGGGAGTACTAAATCTGGCACTAAACTCAGCTCTTTCGCGTCAATGCCTCGATAACTCTCAGCAACCTCCATCGCCTTGAACTTCTCTTCGAGCCACCTGCATCCTTCTTCCAACTGATTCGGTAACTCTTCCTTCACCCTTTCCTTCTCAACCACTTCATCAAAGTCAGGGATGGCGGAGTTAATAGGATTGCTTTCGGGATTAAAACCCGACCCAGTTTGGAGATTCGAAATACCAGCTCGAAATTGCTGAGGCATGATGGTGACAGTAGATTTACGTGGGTATTCAGCTTGAGCTCACTCATGTGGAGGGGTGAAACCTGGAGGATAGAAAAGTTCATCATCGTTTCCCTCATCAACATCTGCCATGGGGCCCTTTCCTTTGTCACCTCCCTTTGTTATCAGTCGGGTTAACTTTGCCACTATATCCTCTTGAGATTCCCGCATCTTCTCAGACATTTCTTGCTTCATCTTGTCTAACTGTTCTTGCATTTGTAGCTGAAGCCGGTCTTGCATCTCCTTCTAGTGCTGTTCAAGCTTTTCTAATCTCTAATCCATATCTTTTGTCTTTGCTCGAGTGCCGTATCGGTGTCGGGTTAGTTGGTTGGTTTCCAGGTTAACTGAGCAATAATTTTAATTAATTAGGATCAATTAAAGGTTTTGAATGCATATGATGCGATGCATGAGATGAATGCAAGAAAGGCGTTAGTTATGATTCAATTTCACTTGGAAAACTTTATTAGAAAACAAATCCCTTTACATAGAATAGACTACAAATACGACTTCGCCCTAATACTTAAGACCTTGATTTTTTGAAGTAACGGGGCTAACTCCCGTCCCCGGTCTGACTCTAATTCATACTTTACGCTCAATGTGTCAGCTTGTACTGCCAGAGTTTGTAAGTGATCAACTACTTCTCGAATCTGAACCAAGGCTTGTCCCATAACACGATCCCTACTTCTAACCTGATTCTGGAGATAGTGAAGCTGTTCGCTTTGATGATCTTTGTTTGCCTCCAAATACTCAATCCTGGCTTCACCATTCTGTAATGTCACTTCTAGTTCTTCTATAGTTTTCTTCATTTGTTCGATTCTGCTTAAACTTGCTTGTAGTTCCGCCACTGAGTTACGATTTCGGTATTGATAAACAATCTTCTCAAGTTCAACCACTCTAGCCTTTAATTTATCTCTTTCATCTTGATTTTCTAACAAATTCTTCTCGAGCGATCTGTTTTGCATCTGTGCTTTCTGGAATCTTTCTTCCCATCTACCAGCCTTGTTTTTTTCTTCTTGAACCTCTTGACGCCACTGTTCTAAGGATTTTCCCAACCCAGCAGTTCTTACTGACAGACGTAGCCTCTTATAATCCGTCTTCAAGCTGTTCAGATCTTCCTCGACTTTGCGCTTCCCTTTCCTCAGGCCTTCGGTTTCCTGCTTTTGAACATCTATGTCCAACTTCAAATTCACATTTTCTTCCTCCATTTGCTCTACTTTCTTCTCTAATTCTGCATTCCTTCTTTCGAGGTCTTACTTTATGATTTCCAGCTCAGAAGGGACGACGCGCAAATGCTCCTCTATCGACTGACTATTTTCTGAACATGGCCCAGGAATGTTGTCATTAATCCTCCTAACACGCCATTCGTTATATTCAGAAGTTGTCATTGGACCCACGGCTAATCTCTTCATTCGACGAGTCTGATTCCACGCATTGGCCATCTCACGAGCCTTCTTTTTGTAGCCATCATCCTTATACAAGAATTCACACTCAGCTAGTCCTTGAGTGGCAGGCACAAACTGTCTTGACCGGTATTGTCTTAATACTAGCAATGGGGCATAACCAGTAGCTCCCCAAATCCCGAGCAATGGAACCTAGTCGAAATCCCTACACCTATATAGGATATCATCTGGAAGCAACCATGGAGCTCTCCACCCAATATCTTCTTCTTGTAGACTCTGAAAGATCGACATCCATTTCTCCTCCGAGATGTCATCTCTCCTTGACGTGGCCACTATCTCTTTCAACGGTGAATAACTCTCAGAGAAGACCTGATATGAAACCTTATCAACCTTCCAAAAGTGGCTGTGGAACTACGCAAGTAGTAACTGTGCACATCCAATAAATCTACCCTCTCCCGTTCTTCGACATACATTCAACGATCTAAAGGTTTCCGCCAAAATTATCGGGACTGGTGTAACTCCCTTATCAAGCCGATCGAAAAAATCAGTGACCGCCTCGTCAATATGCCCCAAAATCTTAGGGAACAAAATTAGACCATAAATACTTAAAGCAAAGACGTCTCCTTTCTTCCTCGCATCTGGGTGTGCTAAAATGAGGTCCTTCAAACTTTTCCAAGGAATACACCTACTATCCCCTTTTTGCTTAATCCGAGCTGTAACCCACTGCTCACTCATCCCTGTTATACTCATCAACTTCCTCAAGAAGGTTGGTACATTCACCGCATTCGAATAAATTCTATCCACCTGAACCTTCGAAAACCGAAGTAAAGCCGTGTACTCCTCTATTGTAGGCACCAAGTCAACCTTTCCAAATGTGAAGCAACTGTAGGCCGGATTCCAAAACTGGGCAAGAGCTCGAAACAAACGCTTGTCTACCTTCATGTCAAGTAAATAAGGCAAATCCCCATAATTCAAATAGAATAACTGCCTAACCTCATTATCCCATTGATCCCAAATTTCCTTCAACTCTTGCAAGTTGTTCTGGGCTGCGCTAACACGAGTGAAGTCCCATAACTCTGATACGTGTCCCACAGCCAAATTGTCACCTTTTTCACGCTGTATCTTCTCAGACCAAACCCGGACAGCCGCATTGTCTTCCACTCTATCAAGAAACCCATTTCCCATGATAAGCTTCCTATTTGGCAACCGAATATGAACCAACGCCTTTACAATGAAATGTCATGCAATCATGATGTCATGCAATCAAAGCAAAAATAAAACAAGTCAGTATCACATATAAAAATATAATAACATGGCAAGAACACTTATTAGGAATCTACTAGGGTTTTGGAATAGTTCTACCTAGGGCAAGTTCCTAAAGCTCACTATATGCGGTTTAGTTTCTAGAGTAAGGGTACCCGAACCAGCAGGTTCCTCGATCTTCACCCATTATAGGCTCATGTGGATCGAGTTCAGTCAGGGGGACACATTTCCCTATGGCTGCACGGAGATGAAAATCTCACGAAGACATAGGTACGGATGTATCCCGGAAGCGATCCACTACCCTGCACGAAGGTGAAAACCTCACGAAGGACTAGTTTCTCGCTCCCACTTAAGGGCGAAATGCAAAATGCAAATGCAAAGTTTCCAAAATACCATGATAAAACATCAATGAGTGCGAAGGGAACTCATGAATTTTTTAAAAACTTTTAATTTTCGACACAAAGACAAATATAATCAGTTTATGACTCGACTCTCTAAAATCTCCAGTGGAGTCGCCAAGCTGTCGAAACCGTTTTTGAAAACAAAAATTTTGGTTGTCGACTTAAAAAAACAAAACTGGAGCCGCCACCGATCCTTTATTAAGGTGTGATCGGCCCACCTTAAAAACAATTTTGGTTTGCGAAATTTGAGAAAATAGGTTCGGGAGTCAGTTACGCACGAGGAAGGATTAGCACCCTCGCAACGCCCAAAATTGGTACCAAATTGATTTTAAATGCCTTGGTGTCAAAAATTTGAAAAGACTTTAAAATGAAGCTTTTTATTTCATGAATGGATTAAAATAATAAGACAACTCGTATTTCAAAGAAATAAAACACCACACCCAGTAAGTTAGGGCACAATGTTTTTAAAACCTCAAAACACCCGAATATTGCCTTTTGTTTTTGAAAATTCTTATTTCGAAAAGAAAATGTCATGACCAGTAAGTTAGGACCCAACATTCTGAATTCCCGAGAATAAGCTTTTATTTAAAATTTGTGAATTTGTTGCAAAACAAATACTTGGCTTCCTAAATTCATCGAAAAAAATAATCGCGATCCAGTAAGTTAGGACACGACCTCTCACGAGAACCAGGAATACCAAATATTTTAGAATTTATAAAATATGATGATTTAAATACTTTGAGAAAAGCAAAATATATTTTTAAAAGGGAGGTTAAAAAAAGGGTTAAGGTATAACCTGGAACGGATACCCTAATTTCAAACAAATATTTACAAGCATATACAAGTACATTGTATAATTAAATTTACAACTAAAAAGAAGGAATGAAACACATCAAATAAAAAAAAACTAATAAAAATGCATGTATATATGTGTACGAAAACTATGAAAATAAAATAAAGATAAAAAAAGTATGTGTAAATATTTACAAAATAAAAAATATATAAGTATATATAAAATATAAAGTATATAAAAGTTTTTAAAAAAAATATATATAAAAACGTATGCATTAAAATACGCAAGTATTCAAGAAAGGTTTTAAAGAATACATATATAAAAATGTATATATTTGATATAAAAATATGCGTATGTACTACAAAAAAAAATGCATATATATTATGTAAAAACCATGCGTGTATGAATATAAAGATAATGATAATAACCATAATAAATAATAAATAACAATATAATGATAAATATTCAAAAATAAAAATAAAAGGAAAAAAATGGGCTAAATTGAACTTAAAAAACAAAAATGGGGCGAATTTTGAATAAAATTTTAAGAGAAAGGGCCCACTTGAACACGCGCGCCACTATGGGGGACTAAAAGGGAAATTATTCCCTCCCTCCAGAAACGCTGCACAGCAAGGGACCAAATTGAAGCAAAAATAAAATGTGCGCCCCCAATTTCTAAAAAAAAACAAAACAAGTTTAATTGAAATGCGCTGCAAACTGGAGGGGCCAACTGCGCAAATATCCCATGTGACGTCAGAGCGCACGGATCCTCCCCTTCGGGTCGAGTCACCGCGCGGGTCAGGGCCTGGACGAAACGACGCCGTTTTGATTGTTAATTAAAACAATTTTCCTCCTTGTCAAAATCATTTAGGACCGAATGAGGGAAAAAAAACACAACAGGTGCTCTGCTAGGGTTTTATCCCTAGCTTCCTCGCATCACTCCTCAGCCCACGCCGGCGCTCCGATCACGACGGAGATGGCCACTGGTCTGGCGTCCTCGGTGAATGGGGTAAAATCCTTTCCCCTTTTCCTTGTTTTTCCTTTTTTTTTAAAAACGCAAAAAAAGAAAAGATAAAAAATAAAATAAAATAAAATAAAAACTACAAAACTTGATTCACCTTTAAAAAATAAATTTGTATTCTCTGTTTTTGCTTTTGATTTCTTTGTCAATCACTCCTTCTGTAATATCTGTCCCCTGTTACAGATTATAGAAGGGCCTTTTATAGGCCGAAAAAAGAAATAAAAATACAATTATTTTGCTTGTTTTTTTCTCTTCGGACTCATTGAGTCCGCATTCGCAGGTGAACGTGGAGCAAACGGCGCGCATGGGGTGGTCGATTCCGAGACGTGCGGTGCCTGGGAACTGCTGGAGGCGGAGTTGGGAGACAAGCGGCTGCTGGGTGCATTCGGGGCTAGGGTTCTCCTTTCCTTTTTGTTTTTTTGGTGTATTGGGCTTGTGCGGGCCTGTATTTGTTGGACTGTTAATTTTATTTGGACTTGGGTCAATTGGGCCCTATTACAAAGACAAACTTAACTATAAGTTTGGTTCGGATAGCAAGGCAGATAGGCAAGCTTCCATTTTGGTAGCATCAAAGAAGCGAGACAAAAGGTGTCGCTATTGTAAGAAGTTAGGTCACGTCAAAGCAAATTGTTATAAACTGCGAAATAAAAGGGTTGTTAAGAGTAACGAGGAAGATGTAGTTGGTGTTAATTTGACCAACAAAAGCTGTGATGATTTCTTGTTAATGCCAACGAGCGTTAGCTTTGAGCTTACATCTGAGTGGATCATAGATTCAGGGTGTTCTTTTCATATGTGCTCCAACAGAGAATGGTTCTCTACATACAATTTGGTTGAAGGTGGAGTTGTGCGCATGAGAAATGGTTCATCTAATAAGGTAATCGGTATTGGTACTGTTAAATTAGAATGCACGATGGGACGATTAGGACACTCTCAGATGTCAAATATGTACCTGATTTACAAAAGAACCTCATCTCCTTAAGTATTTTAGACTCGAAAGGTTGCAGAATCAACATCGAGTCAAGCGACATTAAGGTGTCTCGTAGGGCTCTCATTTTGTTAAAAGATAAGATCGACAATTTTTATATTCTGGAAGGTTCTACAGTAATCGGTGAAACCAGATGTCCCTCATTCGTTACGGAGTCGAAGTTAACTCATTTGGAGCGGAGATAACTTGGTTATAGGAGCGAAAAAGGTATGACCATTTCGTTGAAGAAAGGTTTTCTTTTGGATACAAGTTTTGAAAAGTTAGGGTACTGTATTCGTGAAAATCAAACCCGAGTTAGTTTTGATTTGGCATTGCACAAGTCGAATGCTAGAAGTCTTCTAGCTTCTAAGCACATATTTGACTCAGTTAATTCCCTGCATAGTCCAAGATAGGCCCGTGGTGGATTTTGACAAAGATGGCGTTGTGGAAATATGAGTCAATGTGGAGATTTGTTGAGTATGCCTCATATTTCAATCAAATTTGAGAGATATTCTCCCAATTAAACTCTGTTTATTTATTTCAGTGTAACTCTGATTAATCTAGATTATTTCATTATTTAACCTACGAATTTAGCCTATAAATAGGCTCTTTTACAACCTTAGAAAATACACCCATTAAAATATTTGAACTCATAACACATTTGGAGAATTTCGTGTTTACGTTTTGAGGGTTCTTTATTTTCGATTTTCGGGGTTTAGTTTTTATCTCTATCTTTTGTACTCTTTGTTCGTTTGTCATTATAGTAAAATTATCTTTACTCGTGGTTTTGTATCCTCTTTGGAAGGGTTTTTCACATTAAATTTGTATATTCAATTTCTTAATTTCTTCCGCTATTTTTTTACTTGTTCGTTACTTAATCGAGTCAATCCAAACAAATATTTTATTAATTTTTGAATAATAAAACAGCTTTTGAGCTGGCTGGGTCTAAAACGGGCCTGAACTTAAAAAAAATTGAAACTAAGCCTTAGCCCGGCCCAACCTATTAATTTTAACCAAAATTGTATTTGGATGTAGTTGTTGAGGATTGGGTTTTGGTCCGGCCTGTCCAAAACTGAAACATGGGTCAGCTTTACCAAGTGAATCCAACTCTTTTTGTTTTCCTTTTCAGAATGAATCAGAGAAAAAAAACAAACTAAAAATTCCTCAAGGGTTGGTACTGCCACGTTAACAAAGTCCAAACAGAACTGGTAGTTGAGAGCGTATATGTTAGGCTTGCCAAGAAGGGTAGATATCTAGGAGCCACTCACTGACCATTCAATTCTCTGCTTCATTAACCGCCAAACTCTCTCCATGTTTTTATACTCATTCACTTCGCTTCTCTTGTTTCTCACTAATCATCTCAGTCTCCCCTTCTCACTCTTTGCCTCTTCTGACTGTTGGCTAATAATGGCTCCAAAGAAGGCTGGAGTGAGCAAAAGGGTTTTTAACAAAGGTTCATGGACAGCTGAGGAAGATAGAAGATTGGCTAAATATATTGAGATTCATGGTGCAAAGAGATGGAAAACAATCGCCATTAAATCAGGTAATTTACTTTCTGTTGAAGAGAAACTCCATTTTTGGAGCATTGGAATTAACGGGTTGGTTTGTTTTGATGTATAGGTTTGAATCGATGCGGCAAGAGTTGCAGGTTGAGATGGTTGAACTACTTGAGACCTAACATTAAGAGAGGCAACATATCAGATGAAGAAGAGGACTTAATTATTAGGCTTCATAAACTGCTGGGAAACAGGTGGTCTTTGATTGCTGGGAGACTTCCAGGGCGAACAGACAATGAAATTAAGAACTACTGGAATTCCCATTTGAGCAAGAAAATGATAAACCATGATGTCAGAACAGAACAAACTTCCTCCTCGGAACAAATTGTGCCTCACAAAGCATGGGAAACTGTCCAGATGGAAGAAGAAGAGGTAGTAAAAGGAAGTGATGAAATTGAAAACTCTGAATTCAGCATTGATGTGGACGAATTCTTTGACTTCTCAACGGAAGGTTGCTTTGGTTTGGATTGGGTGAATAAGTTCCTTGAACTTGATGACCAACAGGATCCATTAGCAATGGTATAATAAGTTTGTAATTAACATGTTTCCTTGAATAAATAAATAAATAAAGAGATGTTCTCAGTCTAAATTTCTAGGCTATGATCAGATGTTCTCAGTCTAAATGTCTAAATTTCTTGGCCTAACTTTTGAAGTGAAGAAAAAAACAACAACTATTGGTGTGTAGATTTCTTGAATCAATTTTCAGTTGATTTGCTCCAAGAATTTTGAGGCCGAAAGGGTTTTAAAGGGTCAACGTCAAATATAATTGGTCGAGGTACTTAGCTACTGAAATTCACATATTTATGTGGTGTTTGTACTTTTTTTGTGTGATGATTGAGTCTAAGATATTTATATTTATACAGTTATTGATAATTTGTGTTTTACGAATTTTAACATGTTGGTATATTCATATCATGTCATATACACTCTGTATCAACAATACACATTCTGGCATAGGCATCTGCCGTACTGTATCCAGCTCCAAGCACTGATATCTGAAAATGGGTGATGGGACCAGCTCCTTAGGCAATAAAAGCCTTCAAATAGTGTCAGCTGATGCTTGCTGCTTAGTCACTAGTTTTGGCCCTTTGGAGCTATCCATCTTTGTAGTTTTGGCCCTTTGGAGCTATCCATCTTTGTTGCAAAATGTTCCCATTTATCAAAGCTAGCTAGGACTGAGGAATTTGGATTTGGTTCAGCCTGTTATACCATATAGAATGGAGTATCATGTGGAACAGATCATATCTCATTGGATTTGGATTCCATAGAAAATGCTTCTGCACCATCTTCACATTCATTAACATTTGCAGGTACCTTTTCAACGGAATAGCCAAGAGAATTTCCTTTAGCTTCGGAATATCGATTTCAGCCACCGTCACAGAAAATGCTTTCCACTCTAGGACTTCACTTAAAGGTAGGACAAAGTTGTCTGCAATAATCACTGGCACGCACTCGTAATATATAGCCTCCACAATCCGAGGGCTGTTCACTTCATATCCCATAGGGCATATACAATATTTACTCGATTTCATATGCCGAACATAACTCATGTTTTTAGAAACTCGACGCGATAAAGGACCATAGATTCTCATGTCTGCATCTTTGTTTAGCCAATGCTTGAGAAGTTTGGGACGGACCTTTCCATGCATTTTTCCAGCAAAGAAAGCAAGGATCGGGCGCTGCGAAACTCGGATCCCACCACCAATATTTCTAAGAGGTTTACTGGCAATTCTTATGGCAGTTTCTGGTAAAGAAACATCCTTTCCAGCAACGAAATTCTCTTTCAGGTCAGCATTGCATAGAGCTTTTATGGCGTTATCTTTTAGTTCCACATGCTCCGTGGTTATGAAAGGACCCTGCTAATGGTTAAGATGCAGGTTAGAGGAGATTTTGAAGTTCCACATGCATATACATATATAAAAATGGTCTGTTTGTTGAGGTCCAGTAAAGGTGGTCACTGTCTGCAAAACAAAGAACGGAGCACCACAGCCGAGGCTCGGTTCTTTGTTTGGCAGGCGCTCCGACTGCCCAAACAATGACCATGTTCAGTAGATGATTGAAGAATAAAGCAGACAACTGTACCCAATCATGGCAAGCAACAAGAAAATGATCAGATCCATGTGTACGGTTCCAAAAGGGATACTTTGAGGCTATCATGTTCACATAGTCCCTTAGGAACTTTGACAGTGGTCTGAGATTATGCGAGTTCCGGACATAAAGTGCCAACTCCAGCTGGCGTGAACTATATGGCAGATAAAATAAATGAGCCTTTTCTGGTTCTTTTGTAACAAATTCCCTGTTTGCCTCCATTAACTTCATAAACCATCCTTCAGAAGCATAAATACCATTCAAACGAGGTTGATGAAAAATGGGCTTCTTTCCATCACGGTAAATGTAGACTTTAAGTATCATCTCCATCAACTCGTAGCTCCTAATAGTTTAAGACAAGAAATTTGAATTTCTATACATTATTACCATAAGAACACAGTTGCTGTTATGAAATGTACCGTACCTTTTGAAAATCGAAATATTTTGAAATACCGGAGCGTACAGATAAGAATCATTGCCTACGTTCTCGACTAATGGTGCATGCTCGATTTCCCTTTTAGCATAAAGAAGAGCCTCATGTGATGATAATGACTGAAGGTATCTCTGAATCAGAAGTCATGACACTATAGTTTAGATTATCAATACCATCTATTGATCATACTTTTATAAAACAGCTCTAAGATCTTCACCTGTAAGTGACGGGGCACCGATCTACGAGGGGGAGGATGTACAACCTTTAGTACATCAATCGTTTTCCTCCTGTTTTGCCTCATACGAAGAACTCTAGCGCTTTCTTTAGATTCGATAGATGAATTCAGTGAAACAAAGGGAGCACTTGTAACCAGCTGAGATTTATCCAACCTTGCCTCTGTCAAGTTCTTGCTCAAATGCATGGTACCATTCGGAGATTCGAACCGGCTGTTACGGTGATAAGCAAGTAAAAAGGTTGGGAGTATTATCCCAGCTATTGACATAACTGCACCGGCAAGAAACAACTTTCTCCAGTCGATTTTGCGCCATGCGAAACGCCGGATTAGTTCTTTAAACAGAGCTAGGGAAACATGCTCCAATTGTTTCCTCAGTTCATCGTATATGATGATTTCTTCAAACTTGCCTTGGCCTTAACAAAAACAGATCCCTCAAGATTGGTAATTTCAGCCATTTGGTTCCATGAGAAACATAAACATGTGAATATTACAGCATACCTGAGTTTTGGATCGAAGCTGGACTTTGTTCCTGTCCCGTCGGATGCCTTTGCTTTTCCGGCATCATCTAGGCTATCCTGTTAATGATACAGTCACTAACAAGAGGCAGGTAAAAGATAATATGAAGTATCAACGGTTCTAAGAAAAGCTTTTGAGAGGTAAATACAGTAGAAATGAATTTGTTGTTATAAACTGCATACGAAAGTCCTACTTTTTACGCGGGGTAATAAATATTTAACTGGAAGTTTATTTGTTAAGCAACCTGAAATCTTAAAACAGGGGAAGAAAGATATACGTAGAAGAAAGACAGGGAAAGAAGAAGGAGAGATTGAGAGATTATGTACCTGAAAGAAGAGATATAAAGATTCTGGGAATTGAAGGGATGTGAACAAAGAGAGAAAATATGGGAAAAAGTGTTTGTAAGAGAAAGAAATGAGTGAAAAAGACAGAGATTTTAATGCAGGGGAATAGCGAGAGAGACGGTAACTGTCTTGGTAGTTTGCTTATGCTATATATAGATATGGCTGACTTTCGTTTTAACTGTATGTTCTTTTCATTGTTTATCTTGTTTGGATTCCGATTGTTAGTGTCAGTTAATCGCAAATTAATTTTGTTGGAGAAATTATTAAAATATAGAATTAATTAAAAAACTCACAGCATCGCCAAAATTTTATTTTAACTTTCATATAATTTTTACTATTTTTCAAAAAAAAAATCCACTCAACTTGTTATATCTTTACAAACTTTTTAACCCAGATGTCACAAATTAAATGCTAATTCTGTTGGAGAAATGGTTAAAATACTCTTTTATGCACAAAATAAATTATAATATTTGAGTGTGCTATATTTACTATTTTTAATCAGATGTATTTATCTATTTAAATTTTTTATTTTAATCTCATATATATTACATATATGTTTTTATTATCAACTTAAAATCATACATTTCATTATTTAAAAAATGTTATTTTGATTATGTATACATGTGCTTTAAATATGTGAATTTAACACGTATACGATTTATTGAATGAAATAAATACATGTATCAAATATTATTTATATCGAAAATCTTTATTTTTATTGGATGGGACATTAGATTTTGGACAGTTATAAGTAGAAATGATAAAACTCAAGGATTTCATGTTGATACATTTTAAATAAAGATTTTTCTATTGAAAAAGAGCACAAGGTGGAACAAGACAATGGTGGTAAATGCTTTTTTCACTCCGCTTCTGTCTATTATTTTACCTTTTATCATATTGTAGGTAATGCATGTAAAAACTATGTCTTTAGAATGTGAGGATGTGTTTAAAAATAAAATATAATTCCCACTACAATGGTTAATTTGGTTGTTATAAAAAAGGTAAGATAACTCTTTTAGCCCTCTTTATTTACAATTTTGTGTCAATTTGGTCCTTACTCTTTAAAAGTACATAAAAATTTATTTTTGTTTTTTTCAATAAAAATATAAAAATTGTGAAAATTTAGAAACTCTTTAAATTAAAAAAATAAAAATATCCAAAAATTAAAAAATATAATATGTTATTTACTTAGACTTATCTACGACAGGCCGAGGTCAAAGTCCAAAAAGAATTTCAAATTTGGACTCGTTTTCAGCCATATCCACCCAAAAAGTCCATTTCACTATTCAAATTTTAATAAAATATTTAAAATATATTTTAATTATTTAAATTGAATCTCAGGATATAAACCTTCTCCAAGCCCAACCCAAATCGGATCAAGGCTGCCCAATCATGGACATGCCTATTAATTTACTCTATGAATGGTAATAATGCCTCTCTAAACTTTTAACTATTCATTCAATCCATATTAAATAAAATTAAACTAATCTTTTTTTAAAATTTCAATCAAACTAATTATATATCAAAAATATATTTATGTAAATTTAATTATAAAGTATATAAAATATTAGTATAAAATAATTATTAAATAATGATAAAAACTATGAATATGTTCAAACTAAATTTAATACAAATTTTTATGTTCAAAATATATTATATTAAAAGAATTTTAAATAAAAAAAATCTTATTTTGGTAAAATACAAATGCAATAAATTAAATATTGAAATTTTCATATAGTGTTTTTTTAACAAAAAGTTTATATAATATTTTTAAATTTAATTCAAATAGATAATTTGTATTATTATTTAATTCAAATTTTTTATATATGAAAATAATTAAAAATTAATTATTTATAATTCATGAAGTAAATTTTTAAATAATCTGAATGGATTTAGAGTTTGTATCATCATTGTAAAATTATTTTATACTAATATTTTATATACTTAATAATTAAGTTTACATAAAAATATTTTTGATATATAATTAATTTGATTAAAAAATAAGTTAAAAAATATTTAAGTTTGATTTAATATGGATTGAACAAATAGCTCAAATTTTGGAGAAACCTTATTACCATTCATGGAGTAAATTAATAAATTCGTCAATGGGCCCAACAGCCCGCCCAACTCGACCAGCCTTAGCTTGAGTTTGGACAAAGTTTGTTATGTTTCGGGCCAAACCGACCCGAATTCAATTTAAATGACAAAAATATTTTTTAAATTTTAATTTAATTGTAAACCATATAACAATATAAGGGTAAACTTTTTGAATTTTTTTTATATTTTTATATATTTTAAATTATTTTATTTTTAAGTTTTAATGAGTTTTTATTTTTTACATTTTATTGAGAATACAAAAAAATAACTTTTAAAATTTATTAACTGTTTTAAATAATAAATAATATTTTTTAAAACCGTAAATATGAATTGTATTAAAATTCAATCTTATTTAATTCTTTTAATAATATAAGAATTAATTAATTATTTCATTTAATTTATTTAATATTATTTGATTCTATCAATAATATAAGAATTAATTAATTCATATAATAGAGAAATTACCTTAATAATATCCTTATAATAAAAACACATGCCATGTCCTTTAATCGTAAATAATATATGGTGGACATAAATTATGTGGTTTTTTTTTTCCTTTTTCTTTTTGCTAGAATTATACAATTTGTTTTCTATCGTCGTGCCATTTTTTTATTATTCTCATCTTATACACGTTAAAAAACCTTGTCTTTTTATTTAACACATCTATTAGTATTTAGGCTGATATTTCAAATATTAAAAAGTATAAGATTAAAAATATTGAGGTTTGTTTCATGAAAATTGATTTATGGAAAATATTTTTAAGTTAGTCAATAAAGAATGACTTATAGATAAATGAGAAATAAACCCCATTTCTTATAAATTGACTTACTTTTGTGAGACTTAAGTTATTTTTCAGAAAAAAAAAAACTTCTTTACAAATAATTTTATTTTATATAAAAATTAACTTAAATTAATTTTAATATTATTATATTAATAATACATTTTATTTTAATTTTTTAAAAATATTTAAATATTAATATCAAATATTATAGTGTTCAATATTATTAAACATACATAGTTAACTATTTATATTTAATAAAATAAATAATTATTAATTTAATAAATTATTTAATTTAATATCTTATTTTAATAATAACAATAACAATTTTAAATTAAGTAATACTATTACTATATTATTGAAAAATATTTGTACTAATATTTCAATAATAATTATATATTACAATTTATAAATATTTAAATGCTTTATAGTATAAAAAATATGAATATTTCTTTAAATTATGCATAGTTTCAGTTATCCCCTCCAATTCTGCCACTATCTACATTTTAATATGTAATTTAAATTAAATTTTAATTAGGTATTATTTATTATTAAGTTTATATACTATATTAATTATAAAATAAATTTTGATTGTTAAAATGAAATGTTAATATAATATTTTATAACAAATATATTTATATTTTAATTAAAAATAACTTTTAGAAAATAATTTTAAGAAAATTTGTTAAAATGAAAAATAAAATCATCTAAGTACTAGAAAATCAATCCATTTTCCCTAAATCATTTTCCAAAAGGTATATTTCCAATGAAACATACGTGGCCTAAATTAGAATAGAGGGATTAAATCCATACCAAGCACTAAGAACAGGGACTATTGGAAGAATTTCATCAAAATTATATTTAGACCAACAGCTCGGGAGCACGTGCGGGGCTTATGGCGGCCCATCCAGCTGATTAGATAAATAAATATTTTAGAGGGTCCAGATTATATGTGGAGCCTCGGACCAAATTCCCATTGCTTTATCTCTCTTTGAAACCCTCCCCAAACCCAATCTCAATCCCAAACCCTAGAGCTGCATGATGATCGCTAATCCTTTCCGTCTCTCCAATCTTTGATTGAGCTTCTCCAACATTTTTAATATTCCCTATTCGATTTTGGCTTTTCTGAATCTCAACCTTCGACGCTGCCGTGTTTTTCTTTGAAGATCGATCGGTGGTGGGATTGTCTGTCGAAGATTACTTTTGGGTCGAGTTTTAGAAGATCTGGATCAGCGGAGAATTGATTGTTTCGGACCCATTTTTCTAATAAAACAATCGAAGAGCTCGTGTGAATTTGACGAATGGCTATGGCCAAGTGGATTTTTAATAATTCCTTGTGATTTGCCCTGATATTTTTGGGAACTTCTGGATTCGCTTACAAATTCGAAAAAGATCGGCGGTTTTTTGATAAAATTCTGGAGAAACTGTAAGGATAGATTTCTTGAAGAGAGAGCTTCGGATTTTGCATCGGCGAGGAATCACGAGTTTGGTTTGATTTCTTTTAGAATTAAGAAAAAAAATAAAGAATTTTTGTACTGTTCAATTTGGTTTTTTCTTTTTTCTTTTTTGAATATCAGGCCTATATAAATATTTTTTGGAAGGCCAATAAATAAGCTAATTACATTGTTTTTTTATTAATTTAATTTTTGTTCATCATCATCATCATCATCATCATTATTACTATTAAGAGGAAAAGAAAGGAAAAATGGCTGTTTATTACAAGTTTAAGAGTGCAAGAGACTTTGATTCAATTGCCATGGGTGGTCCATTTATAAGCGTTGGTACTTTGAAAGAAAAAATATTTGAATCAAAGCACTTGGGCAGGGGTACAGACTTCGACCTCGTTGTCACTAATGCCCAAACTAACGAAGGTTGGTCATTGCTCTTTGCCAGCTTTGTTCAATTAAATGTTAATAGTAATTTTTTGGGAGCAAAGATGGCATTTAGTACTATGTTCTTACGTACTTAGTGGTTCTCGTCGGTGTTTAAGCTTTCAAATTTGGTTGTTATGTATCTTCGACTGGGTTTCCTCAATTTCAAGTAGAGTTTCTCTTGTGTAGATGGTTTTAACCATGACTAGCTTTCTGTATTTTGAGTGCGTGGAGGTCGGTTCTAAATTCAAAAGTCGGGTTGCAAACTGGTTCCTTGAACCAAGTCAATAGAAAGAATTTTTTGTTTCCTGGAGGGAGTTTTCATTTTTGATAAATTTAGCATAGAAATGTCAATTTGGAGTTTAGCCAAATATATCTTTATGTTGGCCCACTTTGTTTCTTGAATGGATATTTAGTAATTGTTTGTCCGCCATGGATTAGTCTGTTTCTAGTGTTTTATAGACTTGTTCTCTTTTCAATTTCAGAATATCTTGACGAAGCAATGTTAATCCCAAAAAATACTTCTGTTTTAATTCGCCGGGTTCCTGGAAGGCCTCGCATGCCTATTGTTGCTGCTCAAGAGTATTATCTCAATCCCTTAGATACCTAACCAGTCAAATATTTAACTTTATTGTACTTGTTAAAAAAGCAAGTGTAAAAGATTCAATTTACTGCATGAACTATATGTTGTGTGCTTAGATTTGTTCTGGCATGTACTGCCTGCTATTGTTAGACGAAATTTGATTATAGTTTTGAGTTTGGGCTATGTTATGTTTCTCAGGCCTAAGGTGGAAAATCAGACTAAAAATGCTCAACTTGAAAAGATAAACTTTCTGGATGCTGAGTCATCTGTCCCAAAATATGTAAGCATTTTAATCCCAAAATATTCCTTGCGGAAGATTGGTTCGTCTTCACACAACTTGTGTTAACTGTTGTGTATTTGAGGAATGTTGTATTTATCAGCAGGGAAAAAACAGTAGAAACCTAATATCAACCTTCATTTTTTACATATAGACTGAAGACACTGAATGGGATGAATTTGGAAATGATTTATATTCAATCCCTGAAACGCTGCCAGTGCAGTCTAGCAATCCAGTTCATAATGCTCCCCCTTCTAATAAAGCTGATGAAGACAACAAGATTAAGGCTTTAATTGATACTCCTGCCTTGGACTGGCAGCGGTGAGATGACTTCGAATCTCTTTTCCTTTTCATTTCTTGTTTGTTAGTTTGATGTAATTTCCATTGGTTACAATTTTAATTATTTTCGATCAACAGCCAAGGTGCAGATGGTTTTGGACCTGGAAGAGGCTTTGGAAGGGGTATGGGTGGAAGGATGGGTGGGCGTGGTTTTGGTGATTATCTTATGTCCTTTTTGTTTTTTTGCATCATTTATCATGGTGGGTGGGTGTGTGAGTTTGTACATAGGATATTCTTTTTATGTTAATCTCTAGATTATTGACGTTTGATATTTTTCTTTTCCTTAGTATTGTGGCATAAATGGGCCTCCGAGCTTTGTATGTGATATTAGTATTGTGATTTCTTATCATTTTGTGTCTATATATGTTGCATGTGAGTGTGACGGCTTGTCCATAGTTCCTTAAGTGCGAGGTTCTTAGTGGTTTTTGCCCTTGTAAATATATTGAAGTTTGCACCATCACTTTTTTTGCTGCTCTTAACATATAATGATTTTTATATAACATTCATTTTTGAAAGAACAGTGTCCATTTATCCTCATTTTAGATAAGTGGGGTTTGAAATTTTGTGGGACATTTCATTCATATAATTGTACTTCTGAAATTGTATATGGAGTTGAAAATTATTTTTGTTTCTATTGGTTCAACTAGGATTGGAACGCAAAACACCTCCTCCAGGTTATGTTTGTCACCGCTGTAAGGTGCCAGGTATGTTGATTCATAATACTTCTTTTCCTGGACATTATAGCAAAATTGTGCTTATTAAGGAACTTTCATGTAGGGCATTTTATTCAGCACTGCCCCACAAATGGTGATCCAAACTATGATATCAAAAGGGTAAAGCCTCCTACTGGCATTCCAAAGTCGATGCTAATGGCAACTCCAGATGGCTCTTATGCATTGCCGAGCGGAGCAGTTGCAGTTTTGAAGCCCAATGAGTAACTGTTTTGGGTTTTGTCTATGCTTGTAGCAAATTCTTGTTTTGATGCTTGAAAACTAATTTTTTGTTTCAAACAGAGCTGCTTTTGAGAGAGAAATTGAGGGCTTACCTTCCACTCGTCCTGTTGGTGACCTTCCACCTGAACTTCATTGCCCATTGTGCAAGGAAGTAATGAAAGATGCTGTTCTAACTAGCAAATGTTGTTTTACGAGTTTTTGTGATAAATGTGAGTTTCGTAGCTACTTATTCCATTTGTTTTGTGGTTCTTTTTTCCTGCTGATGCTTTTGGTTATGCATGTTGAAACTCACTTTAACAAAATATAACTCAGGTATAAGAGACCACATTATCTCAAAATTAATGTGTGTATGTGGGGCTTCCAACATACTGGCCGATGATCTTCTGCCAAATAAGACCCTAAGAGATACAATTAATCGCATATTGGAGTCTGGTAACAGCAGTGCCGATAATGCTGGAAGCACTTTTCAAGTTCAAGGTTTGTAAGTCATCAACATTATGAAATGAATTTTTCAATGAGTTCTATCATGTAAGAATCATTTTGATTAAGAATCATTATTGATTTGTCCTGTCTTCCAAATTTAGATATGGAATCTGCTCGATGTCCCCAGCCAAAAATTCCATCTCCTACTGCATCTGCTGCATCAAAGGGAGAGCAGAAGCCAGTGTCTGCTAAGGAAGAATGTCCTGATGTGTACGATAAAGCTAATGAGGTTAAGGTAGCTATTCCTCAGCAGGTCTTGGAGAAAGTTAAGGTTGTTAAGGCTGCTGATGCATCTGAGGCTACACTGGAATCAATGAGTGTGAAGGAACCTGCATCACAAGGGAGTGCCCCACTAGCAGAGGAAGAAGTGCAACAAAAGGTGGCTTCTGGAGATGCAGGTAATAGTTATTTGTTTCTTAATTTTTTGATTATATTGGTTTGATCAGTTTGAAAGATAATCTTTATGAATATTGGTACTGATCCTCCCTAGAAAGTGGAGAGGTTTAAGATTCAAACCTGTGTTGGAAACGTTTGACGTGGGGCTATTCTGCTCCGTTTATGCCTTAGTACCATCTCTCCTCTTAAAAGTTGTGGCCAGGATTTGTCCTTTTTGAAAAGCATTTCTGGTGGGTCTATTAACATGCATTCTTCAGGCTGTAAATGTTTATGTGATCTTCTTTCATGTTTCATCTTGCACAAGTAGTTGGATGGATGTTTGTGTGTATCATAGAGAACATAGTATTCCTTCTCTCGTGGGAATCAGTAAATAAATAGATTGAGGTTTAATTTTTGATGCTTTGCTTCTCCAGGGAAGAAAAAGAAAAAGAAGAAGGTCCGTTTGCTAGCAAATGGTAGGTCTACAGCCCCTTTTTTGTATTTGGTGATGTTGGAAGCTGCATTGAGTTTCATAAAAATATTTGGAATATTTAACCTGAATCTTATTCTTTTGTCCTCTAGAGTTGCAATGGAAAACCCCTCAGGATCTTGCAGCTGAGAACTATATGATGTCTATGGGTCCTTCAGCCTATAACCCTTACTGGACTGGTATGCAGCCAGGAATGGATGGGTTTATGGGTCCTTATGCTGGTGCGATGCCTTATATGGGGGGCTATGGACTAGGTCCATTGGACATGCCATTTGGAGGTGTAATGCCTCCAGATCCTTTTGGCGCTCAAGGGTACATGTTTCCTCCTGTCCTGCCTCAGAGGTACAAATAACTTTTGTTAAATAGCCTATATGGTATGTTTATACCAGTTGCAATTTTCTTGCTTGATTGTATGCATGGCATTTTTCTCTGTTTTGAAAGTACTATTGGGTTCAATATCAATGACCTTCATATGCAACTTGATACTATTTGGACATCCATGGTCTCAGTAGCTTTGTTTTAAATGCATTGTAGAGATCTTGCCGACTTCGGAATGGGTATGAATGTCGCCCCACCAATCAGGAGCAGAGAGGAATTCCAGGCTCGGCAAGCTGATTTGCGGAGGAGGCGTGAAAATGAGAGAGGAGGTGAAAGGTACTGAACATACTCTTAAGCTTACTAGGTACACTAATTGTTCACTTCAACTAACTTGGGAATAATTCCCTTTTCATTTTTCTATTCCTGGTTTCATAGTGCATTTAAGTCTTGATACCTTGAAATGTGCTAGGTATAGGTTTAAATTCATATGTTTCTTACCATTCATGGATTACCATGTTTCAGGGATTTCTCCAGAGATCGGGAATTTGGTAGAGAAATGAGCAGCAGTGGTGATTTTTCTTCATTGAAACCAAAATCTGTATGTCTTCATTATTTCCCTAGTTTTTTTTTTTTTTTCTGGTTATGCACATATGGTTCCACTTATTGACATAGGGAAGTCAATAGAAGAGCATAAAAATTGAAGCTTTTTGACAGTCATGTTCACTCCTAAGCTGTCTTAAAGTTTTGACATTTCTACTGGTACTTGTCTGTTTTCTTTCTCGCAAAGTTCTATGGTGGTTTACTTTGAAAAAGGATAAGCGTATGGAGTTGCTCACTGTTTAAGCATTGTATTAGTGTCATTTTGCAGCCTACTGATATTATGTTATCTATATTCTGTACTACTAAATATATGCTCTATAGTCTGCTGCTTTTTTTGTTTTCTCCTGTTTGTTTTATTGAGTTGAAAAATGGAAATAACCAATTCATTCACATATAGTTGGGGACATAAACTAGTCCTATTAAGTTGCTAATTGAAGTGTTAGTGGTGCAAATCTTATTGGGGTTTGAAATAAATCGCCGACTCATTTGCATACAGTTAGACGTAGACTTGTCTTATGAAGTTTCTAATTGAAGTTCTTTTCTAGTTCATCCTGTTTGTCCGTGTTTTTTTCCTTGCTAGTCTTCAAGTATTCTAAAACTACAATTTGTAATCATTCTGTGCTTTTGCCATCTGGTCTTCCCAAGCTTTTCTAGTTTTTTCATCTACCAATTGCTCGTGTTTCCCTGTTCTGTTTTTATCATTAAAATGAACATAAGAGAGATATATGCTTATAGCGGCAATTCATAAAATTCTACTAGAAGTTTCTCTGCTTTTGCTACTCTGTTTCATGATGAGGGCGAGAAGAGTACGATGGCCTTTTGATGAGGGCCAGATAGCAATTCAAAAGAATTCGTAGGAACAAACAAAATAACTTGACAATATGGGATAAAATTTTTATAAAAGAGAGATCCATATTTAGGGTGAGTACTTTTAAGTTGCTAAAGGTTTTTTTATGTTTGTTTGTTGCAGAAGCCTACCCCACAAATGTTAGGTGGTGACCATCGCCATGAACACCCACGGCTCCAATCAGAGAGGACCTCTCATGAACACTCCATGCGGGACCATGAAGCACCTCCCCGCCCTACAAAGAGAAACCCTGACCAGCATCATGATCGTGACTATGACCGTGATCGCCATCATCACCATCGACCTGAGTCTTCCAAGCTTGCCCCTGAAACAGTCACCAAAGCCACTTCCACGACTGCTACTGCAGCAATGGATAAGAGTCAAAAGACAAGTGTGTTTTCTCGCATTAGCTTTCCTGAAGAACACAGCAAGAAACGCAGACTATCTTCGGATGCACCTGCATCTTCTGGCCATCACAAGTCAACTTCCAATGGATACTATGATGACTACAAGACTAGTTCAGCAGCCCCAAAGGCAATTTCTGGTACCAGCGGGGGTGGTAGGAAGAGCAGTCGTAGCAATGCTGTAGATTACGAATCTAGTGATGATGATAGACATTTCAAAAGGAAGCCGTCGAGGTATTCACGGTCACCATCGGCTGAGTGGATAGAACAACCACGGCACTCTAGAGGATCCAAGGAACGCGAGCGTAGCAGCTATAATAAACATAGATAAAAGGGTAAATAATAATATTAGAGTTTGTAACGCTGCGAGTGCTGTGAAGGAGCAGTCGCAATCTCATACTTTTGGACTTATACGTTTAATAATTATATGACATAAAAGCTTTTTGCTTGCTTTGCAATTTAAAATCCGTAATTATGAATTGTGGTGGTTCTATTTCAGTATTCTCTCTTCTAAAATCCGTTATGCATTTTTTTTTCTGTAATAAATATTAAATGGTATTTTCACTTGTCATAAATTTAAGATTTTACTAAGGGCTAGTTTGGATGGGCGGTGTATTTATCTCTGGTGAGGTTAAAAACAGCGGTGGCGGTGAGATTAGTTACAGTAGCGGTGAGATTAGATACTGTAGTGGTGAGATTAGAAACAATGGTGGAGTGTGTGTTTGGATTTAAACGTAGCTATAGCGGTGAGGTGAGAATAAAAAACGACTATTAAGGACATCAGATCAGAATTGATATATAATAGAAGTTTTTTAAATTATTTTACTTTTTTAAAATTATTAAAATATGTGAATTTATAAATTTATTTAATAAAATATTAAAATGTATCTTCCAATATTTTAATGAATTATATAATTAATTTAGATTATTTATTAGATAAAATGATAATTAATAAATGAAAATACTTTAACTTTCAAAGATAACTTGTAAAATAATAAATGAAAATATGGACATTTTTGTCTGCAATAAAACTTGACTGCCCACTGTGTTTAAGCTGGAGCTTTTACCTCCAGTTAGAAATGAGGCTGGCAGTGAGGTTCAAACCTTCAACTGCACCTCACCATTGTTTCTCCAAACACCAACACAGTGCAGGAAAAAAGAATATTCCTTCAAAATTTCATCTCACCATGGCTGATTCTGCATCCAAAGGAAGCCTAATTCAGTTGGTATGGTTCAAATCTTACCATATTTATTTTTTATTAAAATAAAGATTAAAATATTCTCGAATAATATTAATTTATTTTAATTATAGAATGTCATTTTCGTAATATCCTTAACCGGATTGAGTTAAAATAAAAATACTAAAATGTATCGAATTATATTATCTTTTATTAAAATAAAAAGATTTTTTTGTAAAGTTGGAGGGTCAAAAAAATTATTTATACTTTTAATAATTTCTCAGATTCAGTTAATATCTAATTGACTCGTGATAATAACTAAATCAAGAGTTTAAATAATGATATAGATAACAATATTTAATAATTTATATAATTTATAAATTTACAAACCATTTCATATTTATATAAAAGAAGGGCCTTAGGCCTTCCTTACATGACACCTATCCAATATAAGTGTGAATTGTTTTCTCTTTCATTTGACATGAGAAACAAATGGTCAAAATCAATTCTAATCCCTCTGACACCTGTTCAATCCCCCCAATGTTAGTTGATTTTTTTTCCCATGAGAAGCTAATGGCCAAATATCAGTTCTAATCCCTCTGCATTTTATATGACACCTGTCCAATACTCCAATGTCAATCGTTTTCCTTTTCTTTTTTTGACATGATAAGAATGGTTAAATTCTAGATTTATTCTTTCTATTTCGCTCAAATATAAATTTTAATTTTTGTACTTCAATTTTGACATAATTTGGTACCTCGACTGTTATAATGCTATTAGTTTGCCTAAATACTTTACTCTAATTAAAATATTGATGTGAATTTTAAAAATTGTAAACATTGATAAGATTCTCTATTAAATTCAAGTCCATTATAATGTCATTTTTTTTGTTACATGGATCAATTTCAAAATGTCACACCAACAAATTTAATAGAAGAATTTTAACAATGTTAACAAATAGACCTAAATTTTTAGATTTGGAAAGTAGAAGGACTAAATCTTGAAAATAAAACATAAAGATTAAATTCTAAATATACAAGAATTTTGAACATTTTACAACTTCTAAATTTTTACTCTATATTTTAATCAAAAAATAAATAATTACAATGCCCATTACAAGAATTTTAAAATTTTTTATTAAATTCAAATCTATTACAATGTCATTTTTTTTAATTTAAAAATATCATACCAACAAATTTAACAGTGTTAACAAAAGAACCTGAATTTTTAGATTTGGAAAGTCCCTAAAAATAAACTATAAAGATTAAATTCAAAATATACAAAAAGTATTGCAACTTTAAAATTTTTACTTTATAATTTAATCAAAATACAAATAATTATTGTGAGAAGAGCAGAAACGAGAGCTAATCATCTTTGAGTACTTCTTAGCAGCTAGTAAAGTCCCTCTTTCATTGCCACAGCTTCTGCAACTAAGACACCATACCAGCAACCTCTTTAGTACCAAGGGATAAAAAAATTGATGGATGTTGAATTATGCTTCATTTATGATTTATAACATTATATACTTATAGTCATCAAATATTAATGTATCTGTCACAATCATCGTAGGTGATTTTTTAAACGACGCTAAAGATCTGTTTGTGAGAATCGGAAGGCATGAGGAGAGTTACCGATCCAGGAAGGAAGAACTTGAGCAGGCAATACCAATTATCTTTCTATTCCCTCTCTGTATTTTCTTTTTAGTTTTAAATTTTTGTTAGGATGATTAGATTGAGTTTCTGTTGTGCAAATCCAGCATCAGGAGTCTCTAAAGCAAGCGGTTCAATCATTGAAGAATAGGGCTGGTCCTCTTTTAAAATTAAAAAAGTTAATGGAATGGATGACTACTTTCGCAACACTTTTGAACCCAGGTACTCTTGAAAGAAAGCTGAGGCCATATTTAAGAGCCAACAAGGTAAGAATTTTGAGCGGCAGAATCATTTTCAAGAAGAATGCCAAAATAAACTACTTTCATTCATGGTGCATTTAGATTTTTTTTGAACCTCAATATGACACATCTTTCAAATTTCAATCAACAAATGCTTTGCTTTATTGATCATAGCATTAACCGCATGCTGGATGCAGATAAAATGGTTAGTGTTGATTAAAATTAGTAAGTGCAGTAAACTGTCTTTTATCTTTGGTTTATTGAATTCACAGATATTGCTGAAAACCAGTCAACATCAAGTAATTCGTTTTCACGGTTTGTAATCTTTACGCCTTTATATTTCTAATGTAGATCATCCGTCAAGAGGGACAACCAGAGGAAATGTCTTTAATCATAAATTTACTGGCAGAGAGAGTAGAAAATTTAAAGGTGCCCAGCCAAGTGATGACCTGAATCAATCATGTTCACCACTTTCTATCCACATATCATTTAAGGAATGATGCACATCTTTCGTTATTCAACCCAATTAAATTATAACTCATCCCACTTACTCCTTCCAGCATATTTTTATTTTCATTTTTCAAAAATTATTTTAAAAAACTTCAATCAAACACGGTTTTTAAGAAATGGAATATAAAATGTCTTTTTTTCTTGAAACCAAACACAACCTAAATTTGTTGTATAAGATCAAATAAGAAATAAGCAAATATGAGGCAGAGAGACATACAGGCACAATGAAGACCATCGATTTTCATGTGCAATGCTATTAATCTTATCTTAGATTCAAAAAATGATGGTCCTATAAGTTTTGGTTTTTGTTGCAAAGTTTATTGTGTGATGTGCTTATTTTTGGACTATTTTCTGATTTCTTTTTTCCTTGTAATTGCTTGCTACACAGTCGTATTCTCTCCCAATAGAACAAGATTTGATTTTGACATTCCTATAGAAGACTTTATGGTATCATCCACAGCTACAGGGTCTTTAAGCGTAATGGCGACGTGCTGAATGAGATATTTGAAAACTACCCTAATATTGCAGACAATTTTAGAATTACCCACCCAGATTCTCAAAGCTACTTTATGAACTCACTAGCAGAATTGTATCAAAAGATAAAAAGTGAGGAAGAGATGCTCCAGCAAAACGATATCACAATTATGTTGTCAATGATCCAAGACGAGGAGCTACAAGATATCACAGATATGGAGTCAAAACTCCAAGACTTTGAACTCAATGGTTTGCAGCTTTCAGGGCTAAAAGAAAGGTTGGCTGAGGTCCGTGAAAGTAAACGCTTGCTACAACAGATCAACGGTAGGAAAGCTATCGAAAACAAAGCCAGGCGGGAGAGAGAAGAAGCCGAGCAGCAGCTGCTGGCCAAGTTACAGAAGAAACGAAGATTTTAGTAATCATTATTAGTATTTTTTTTTTCTTTTTTACCATAGTGATTCGATGATTAGATCACTTATAGATGCAGTAGTGGTGTTGTAATGAGACATCCATTATATGTATAAATTGTGAATTGAAGTTCTCTTTCGTTTTTTTATACAACTTACATATCAATGCCACAAAAGTTCATGTGTCCTACATATGTACTCATGAAACCTAGCTCTGGTGAGCTCTGATCTTTTATTGACATAGAAGGCTTCACAAGCAACGTTTAAAGGGTTTTGTAAATATATAAAAGGTACTACTAAATGATTTGTTTATACGTACATGGAATTATAAAACTATTGTAAAAGATTATTATAAGAAAAATGTTTACAATAACAATTAACAAGTAGACCTAATCACGAGTCAAGCCGGGTCAATGTAAATTTTGTGCTCATTTTTTAGGCTTGAGCTCAACCCAAAAAATGAGTCTAAAATTTTGTTTAAGTCCGACCCAAATAAAAATACTAAACTCAAGGTTGACTTGCTCGTATTAAATTTTTTATATTATTTCTTCTATAAAAATAAATTTTAAAAATATAATGAATTAAATACACTAAAAATATTAAAATAAATATTTCTCAACAATTTAAAAATACATTGGAAAAAATAATAGTAAAAAAATTAAAAATAAAACAAGAGTTATACAATATCTAAATAATAATAATATAATAGCAAAATTACATCAAAATAGTAGCAAACAACAACAAAACAACAATGAAAAAATAATTAGGCAAATTTAGGTCAGGAAAAAAATTTACCTAATACCTAATCTATTTAGAAAATATACCTTATTTTTTATTCGAACTTATTTTTTAAGCTTATATTTTTACTCATAACTTCGCATATATTTTGAGCCAAATTTAAGTAGCAATGATGGCTGTCGATTCTACCAATATAAACCTACGCCTAATTTGCAATTTAAGCAGTATAGGGAGTAGGGTCGATCCCTCAAAGACTGGGTTTACTGAAAATTATTTCTCTTTCTTGACCAGATTTTTGTCTGGACAGTTGTCGTGCCCAAGAAATTTGGGGGAGGATAAAATTGAAAACCTGGAACTTGAAATAAACAGGGAAAAAAATGCGTGAAAAGTAAAAGCTGAAAATAAAATAATAAAACAGTTAAATAATTCTGAAGGGAAAATTAATTAAACTTAGCCCAGCTTCAGCCACGGGTTTTTCCTCATCTTTGAACCGATCCTCGAAATTAGATGAACTCCTCTTTTCCAATAAGCTAGTTATGGCTACCAAGGACGCCTCGGACACCAACTCTTCCTTGTGTAAATTAGTTATGGAACGTCCAATAACTAACCCTTACCGATCAAACAACCAACGAAACGTTCGTGATTTAGAACTCGGACAGCTTTGTGTTCTAGAAGAGCCTAGCTCGAACCAATGCCCTCAACCGCGTGGGACATTTAAATCCGGTTACTACTTCACTTGACGGAACCAAACAACAATCCCCACTTGTCACGCCAATGTGTTCACAGAAAACTGATTAGACAATTGATCCTTTCGGAATTCCAACTGTACGTCTAACCACACTAACTCAAACGACGTCTTTTTTGACTTAGTGTTGATTTGACATTGTAAGTTGACAAAATCATACTCTTAATTGGGAGAAATAATAAGTACTGGATTTTAGGAGTTAAATTGCTCGGGTTCGTAACTCACGGGTCTTGACGAGGCTAACTCCGACCTAAAGTTGAAAATGGATTTAGTTGACTAAGGTTTGGGACATGTTGGTATTTGGCATAATTGGAGAAGGTTGAATAAATGAAAAAAAAATGAAAGTAAGTGGGTGAAGGTGACGCAAGGTTGGAAACTAATAGATGGAAAAATATAAGGAATTAATGTCAGCAATTAAATTTGCAAAAAGGAAAGAAAAGATTGAATTGCAAGAGATAAAAGCTTAATTGAAAAACTTTATGATTAAAAACTTGATGGAAAACTTGATTGAAGACTTGATTTATGACTTGATGAATAAATGAACAATATAGCCCCCTATTTATACTAGTGGCTTTGCTAAATTAAGAGCCACTAACCATAGAAAATCAAGGAAATAAAATATTCCATAATATAAAAATCCCAACATAATCTCCCACTAAGTCAAAAAAAATTTTGGCTAATTACATCTTGGAAAAATTTTGCTTTGATCCTCCTTCTTTGCTTCTTTCTTCAATCTAGCCCAATTGTTTCCTTTTTCTTCTATTTGGCCCCAAATTGTACCCCTGCACAAAATTCAATATAAATTTGGAAAAATCAATGGTGCACTCTCATAAATTAACCAATTTAATTACATAAAATATGTAATTTTAGCATTTAATCAAATCCCCCCAACTTAGCTCATGCTAGTCCGCGAGCATTTTGTATGTATCTGCAAAAGGAAAAATTTCCTCCATAATAGGACTTGACCCCCATGGTTTGCACAATTCAACAATTTAATCCTAGCACATTAACATCTCAAATAACCTAGCCTAAAAAGTAAGTAAATATATTTCAGAATTTATTAGAGCTTGATAGACTTACCCTTCATTTTATTATTTTTGTACTTAGGACATTTTCGATTTTTTTTACGCGAGACATGATGACAACCCAAGCACCATGTTCCGGTTACTCGATTCGGATGTCTCTAAGAGGGATATTTCGCCCTACTCGTGATAACTTGTTAGCAGAGTGAGTGCAAAGAAATTGGATAGCCACACGAACCTTTTTACGCGAAATGTGATAACAACCCAAGCACCACGTTCTGGTTACTCGGCCCGATGTACAACCCCAATTTTTCACTTTTAACATTCGTATCAGAGGAGTATTATTAATCATTTTTTTTCTTTTTTTCCCATTTTTTTTAAGAAGAGAAGGCAGAAAATTGACATGTGATATAAGGTAGACAGTCAAGCAAACTCATAATTCCTAAAAATTTCTTACCCACTAAGTCTAAGTTATTGAAAAGTTTATGTGTAAAGAACTAAATAGCTAAATAGGTCAAACCATAAGTGTACCATCCCAATTTATCAAAAGAAAAATTTTACCTTTCACGAAAAATATGCAAAAACAGCGACAACAGATTAGCAAATTAGAACCAATTTATATTTTCCTCCCCCTACTTATTTTACAATGTCCCAATGTAGTTGAATTAACTTAAATGATATAAAGTAAAAGTAAGTAGGAAAAGGAAAAAGAAACTCCCTATATATTTCAACGTCGTGGAGGATGACCTCGTAAGTGTGTCCACAGTGTTAAATGGTGGGTAGGTGGATTGGGTCATGGCTGAAATTAAAGGAATTTTGTGGGTTGACATGGGGGCTTTAATTTTGTCTTGGAAGGTCTACCTGCAAAATAAAATAGAATAGAAGGAATAAAAATAAAAATAAAAATAAAATAAAATGTGTAATTTTTATTTCTCGAATTTATTAGCTAAGCTATAAAGTCGGGAAATAAATTATTAAAAACCAAGATTACGAGATTTAGTAAAATAGTCGTGATAAATGCACCAGGTAAGTTCCCAGGAAAGAGAGGTGAGTCACAATGGACATTCTTAAGTATCAAGTCTTTCCTTAGACAGAACTGATCCTCGACATGCATTTTCATTTTCCGTTTTACCAAAAAAAAAATTATTTACATAAAGGGAAAATTTGGGTTGCCTCCCAACAGGGCTTTGTTTAACGTCGTTAGCTCGACGACCTGTTATTCAAATTCTGGGCTCCTCGAGAACAATCTCCTCAACTGTGTGCATCTAAAAATTCTCGTAGAAGGGTTTCAGTCGTTAACCATTCACCTTAAAGCACTTCCGGGTTTCTTCGCTTTAAATTTCCATTGCACTATTTGAGAATAAATTAATAATAGTAAATGGACTTATCCATTTGGATCGAAGCTTACTAGCAAAAATTTTTAAGGTGGAGTTGTATAAGAGAACTTTTTGTCCTATTGAAAACTGCTTCCTAGTGATTAACTTATTGTGGAACGCCTTCGTCTTTTCTTTATAAACTCGAGCATTTTCATATGCGTCGTTTCTAATTTCTTCGAGTTCCTGAATGTCCAACTTTCGAGCCCTTCCTACAGTTTCTATCTCCATATTACATTGTTTAACTGCCCAAAATGCCTTGTACTCTAATTCAACCGGGAGATGGTACGATTTACCAAAAACGAGTCGACAAGGTGATATGCCTATTGGTCCCTTATAAGCTGTCCTATAAGCCTCAAATGCGTCATTTAGTCTCAAGCTCCAATTCTTTCTGTTAGGTTTAATAGTCTTCTCCAAGATGGACTTGATTTCACGGTTTGGCACTTCAGCTTGCCCGTTTGTTTGTGGATCGTAAGCAGTGGCAATTCGTTGAGTTACTTCATATTTCTCCATAAGTGCACTTACGAGCTTATTGCAAAAATGAGTTCCTCTGTCACTGATTAATGCTCGTGGAGTGCCATACCTGGAAAAGATAGAACTTTTAAGAAAGTCAACCACAGTCTTAGCATTATCATTGCGAGTAGCCTTTGCCTCTATCCACTTAGAAACGTAATCAAAAGCTAAGAGTATATAAGAATTTCCGAAAGAAGAACCGAAAGGACCCATAAAATTGATACCCCACACATCAAAAATTTCACAAATATGAATAGGAGTAAGAGGCATCTCATTTTGACAACTACGATTGCCAACTTTTTGGCATCTTTCACAGGTTTTACAGAATAAAAAGGTGTCACGAAATATATTTGGCCAAAATAGTCCACACTCGAGAATTTTATGTGCTGTGCGTTTAGGTCCAAAGTGTCCTTCACATGCATAAGAATGACAAAAAGTTAGATAGACTGCACCTTTGTTTCTACTACACACCGTCGAATTACCTGATCGGAGTAATGCTTCCAAAGGTAAGGATCATCCCAAATGTAATACCGAGCATCTTTTTTTATCTTATCTTTTCTCAACCTTGGTAATTCTGAAGGAACAGTACCAGTAACGAGATAATTTACTATGTTTGTGTACCAAGGATGAATCGCTTTTGCTGAAAACAGGTTTTCATCTAGGAATTTGTCTTTTAATGGTGTCTCGTTTACTGGAATCGGTAATCGACTCAGATGGTCAGCTACTAAGTTTTCGCATCCCTTTTTATCCCGAATTTCAAAATCGAACTCTTGTAGGAGCAGAATCCACTTAATCAGTCGAGGTTTTGGCTCCTTCTTCCCTATTAAATATTTCAAAATTGCATGATCAGAAAAGATAATCACTTTAGTTCCCAACAGGTAAGATCTAAATTTGTCTAAAGCAATCACAACAAATAATAATTCTTTCTCAATGGTTGTGTAATTGCTTTGGGCAACATCCAAAGTTTTCGAAGCATAATAGATAACATGAGGCTCTTTTCCTATTCTTTTGCCAAGAATAGCTCCCACACTTCGGTCGCTTGCATCACACATGATTTCGAACGGAAGTTCTAATTTGGTGGTTGCACTGTGGGAGTGGAGACCAATTTCTGCTTCAGCAAGTCAAATGCGTTTTTACAAGTTTGGTCAAATTCAAATTCTTTATCCTTTTGTAATAGACTGCAAAGCGGTTGCGCGATCTTCGAGAAGTCTTTTATGAATCGTCTGTAAAATCTTGCATGGCCAAGAAACGAACGTACACCCCTCACAGATGTGGGATAAGATAATGAGGCAATAATATCCGTTTTTACTTTATCGACTTCAATACCTTCTGAGGAAACTAAATGACCCAAAATTAATCCCTTGTCAACCTTGAAGTGGCATTTTTCATAATTTAAAATAAGATTAAATTCTAGGCATCTTTGTAATATCTTATTAATATTATCGAGACATTCGTTAAAAGAGTAATCATACACCGTGAAGTCATCCATGAAGACTTCAATGATTTTCTTGACATAATCAGAGAATATGATCACCATACATCTCTGGAAAGTGGCCAGAGCATTACAGAGTCCAAACGGCATTCGTCTATACGCAAACGTTCCAAAGGGGCACGTGAAAGTTATTTTGTCTTGATCCTCTAGAGCCACTGGAATTTGGAAAAATCCTGAGTACTTATCGAGACAACAATAATGGGTCTTACCAGCTAATCACTCGAGCATTTGATCAATGAAGGGAAGTGGAAAATGGTCTTTCCGAGTAACTGCATTCAACTTCTTGTAATCGATGCAAACCTTTCATCCTTTTTGGACTCGGGTAGGGACTAGCTCTCCTGACGAGTTTTTCACCACTGTCACGCTAGTTTTCTTGGACACGACATGAACCGGGATAACCCAATCACTGTCGGAGATCGGGTATATCATTCCAGCATCCAGCAGTTTCTGGATCTCCTTCTTTACTACCTCCATCATGGGTGGATTAAGACGCCTTTGAGCATCTCTCTTTGGTTTCGTTTTATCTTCGATAGAAATTCTGTGCATACAGGTGGATGGACTTAACCCTTTTATGTCGGCTATTGTCCAACCAATAGCCTCCATATAATCCCTCAGAACTCGAACTAAACTTTCCTCTTCATCTTTGTTTAGTTTGTTTGACACTATCACCGGTAAGGTGTCTTTTTCTCCCAAAAAGACGTACTTAAGGTGGTCTGGCAATGCTTTAAGCTCCAAGGTTGGTGGCTGTAAAATCGAAGGCAACATTTTAGTTTGGAAAGGTAATAGTTCAAATTGGTTACCTCGATTCATTAATGATGGTTGCGTCTCCGAGTGTTTGACAATTTCTCGCAACAGGTCTTCTATAATTGCTAATTCCTCAAGATGATTTAAAACATCCATGTCAATGCTACTGTAAATGACAGTTTCCAACTCATCATAATCATGATATTCAAAATAATATTAAGTTAAACAATCTATAATATCAATGCTAGAAATATTTGATAGTGAGTTAGGATGACTCATAGCTTCGTAGACATTGAATCTCACGATTTTGCCATCAAACTCCATTGCCAGTGTTCTACTCCGAACGTTAATTTTTGCGCTTATGGTACTTAAGAACGGTCTTCCAAGCAAAATGTCAGACGAATTAGTTGAGTTATCGTCCTTCATATTAATAATATAGAAATCTTTAGGGAAAACTAATTCGTTAACTTTAACAAGGATGTCTTCAAGCAACCCTTCGGGATAGACGACTGACCTGTCCACCAACTAGATAATTACTCCTGTCTTTTTCAAAGGACCCGCGTTAATCAACTTATAAATAGAATAAGGCATAACATTAATAGAAGCCCCTAAATCACACATGGCTTTCTTAATGCCTACATTATCTATCTCACAGGAAATAGCAAACATACATTGGTCCTTATATTTGGGCGGAACTTTCTTTTGCAGTACTGCGGAGACATTTTCTCCTACATTTACTCTTTCGTTACCTATTAACCTCCTCTTGCTAGTACACAATTCCTTGAAAAATTTTGCATAGCGAGGGATTTGTTTGATAGCATCGAGCAAAGGGATATTTACCTCCACCTTCCTGAATGTTTTGAGGATTCCTTTTTCCTCCTTCTCTTTCTTATCCTTTGCGAGCCTCACTGGAAAAAGAGGTGGCATCACGAATGGTTTCTAAATTTCTGATTCTGGTCTGGCTGTTAGATCAGAGATCTATTTTTCCCGTTCATTATCTTGCCCATGACTTTTGTTTGGAACTGTTTCCAAAACTTTTCCGCTACGAAGAGTTATTGCACTTGCATTATGCCGAGGATTCGGCTCTGTCTGGGAAGGTAATTTACCTTGAGACTCCAAATGATTAACTGCCATCGAGAGTTTACTAAATTGATTAGTTAACTCTTGTATTGATGCGTCTTTCCACAATAGCTTCTAGAGATGTGCTCGGTTTGAGTGGTGGTTGCGGAGATCTCAGTTGGTATGACGGGTTATATCAGGGATTAGCTCCGTAATTCAAATTGGGATGATCCTTCCACTCGAGATTGTAGGTGTTGGAGAAAGGATCATAGTGTCTTTGTGGGGGTCCCGAAAAACCTCCAACAGCGTCAACATGTGCCGTTGAATTATCGTTAAGGATTGGGCACAAATCCGTCGGATGTTTAGACGTAGTACAAATTCCACACAGTTGGGTCAGATTCTTCTTTTCTGTAAGCATAGATTGAACAATATTAGTAAGTTTATCCAATTTATCTTCTAAGGATGAAACATTTACCCCATTAACCCGTCTTGTGGGTTCTGAATTCGGCTGATACTGTTGAGAATTTACCGCCATGGTGGATATCAGTTCTCTTGCCCTTTGAGGAGTCATATTGACAAGTGCCCCTCCACTAGCAGCGTCAATCATCTTCATTTCCATAGGGAGCAAACTCTCGTAGAAATACTGAAGAAGTGATTGTTCGGTCAAACCGTGTTGAGGACAACTTGCACACAGTTTTTTGTACCGCTCTTAATAGTTGTAGAGCGATTAACTCTCCATTTGGCGAATTCCCACTATGTCTCTCCTAAGTTCGGCTGCTCGCGATGCTGGAAAGAATCTGTCAAGAAAGACACGAGATAAGTCATCCCACGTTGTAATAGAACCGGGGGGTAAGTAAAATAACCATTCTCTTGCTGTATCAACTAAAGAAAAAGGAAAGGCACGAAGTTTAATTTCATCTTCGGTTACTCCTAGAGGTTTCATGCTTGAGCAGACCATGTGGAATTCTATCAAGTGAGTGTGTGGATTTTCATTCTTCAAGCCTCGAAAAGTGGGTAAAAGGTGAATCAGGCATGAATTCAACTCGAACGGGGTTTCTCCAGTTGGATAGTTGATGCATAATGGTGTTTGCTCGTTGGGAGCAGTGGCTAGTTGACAAATGGTTCGGTTTGCCATCCTTTCTGGTTCACCGAGGTTGCCTTCTGCTTCTTTTGTTTCAAGAAGTGGTTCGGTCTCAAGTTCAACCACTTCGACTTGTTTCCCACGTCGAATTGCCTCTGCACGTTGTTTGGCTCAACTTTTCGACGTCAAATTCTAGGATCCCTTGTCTTAGCCCAACTTCTGCTTTACTTGCACGTTTAAGAGCTTCTGTCTCTTTTCGTCGTGCTCGTGCTGATTTCTCGATCTCTAGGTCGTATTCGAGATCTCCGGATGGAGATCTGTTCATGAAGACGATTTAAACAATTGTAAGTGTTGCCAGTCGCCGGCAACGACGCCAAAACTGATGGCTGTCGATTCCACCAATATAAACCTATGCCTAATTTGTAATTTAAGCAGTATAGGGAGTAGGGCCGATCCCTCAGAGACTGGTTTTACTGAAAATTGTTTCTCTTTCTCGACCAGATTTTTGTCTGGGCAGTTGTCATGCCCAAGAAATTTGGGGGAAGATAAAATTGAAAACTTGGAACTTGAAATAAACAGGGAAAAAAATGCGTGAAAAGTAAGAGTTGAAAATAAAATATTAAAACAGTTAAATAATTCTGAAGGGAAAATTAATTAAACTTAACCTAGCTTCAGGCACGGGTTTTTCCTCGTCTTTGAATCGATCCTCGAAATTAGATGAACTCCTCTTTTCCAATAAGCTAGTTATAGCTACCAATGACGCCTCGGACACCAACTCTTCCTTGTGTAAATTAGTTATGGAACGTCCAGTAACTAACCCCTACCAATCGAACAATCAACGAAACGTTCGTGATTTAGAACTCCGGCAGCTTTGCATTCTAGAAGAGCCTAGCTCGAACCAATGCCCTCAACCGCGTGGGACATTTAAATCCGGTTACTACTTCCCTTGACGGAACCAAACAGCAATCCCCACTTGGCACGCCAATGTGTTCACAGAAAACCGATTAGACAATTGATCATTTCGGAATTCCAACTGTACGTCTAACCACACTAACTCAAACAACATCTTTTTTGACTTAGTGTTGATTTGACATTGTGAGTTGACGAAATCATACTTTTAATCCGGAGAAATAATAAGTACTGGATTTTAGGAGTTAAATTGCTCGGGTTCGTAACTCACGGGTCTTGACGAGGCTAACTCCGACCTAAAGCTGAAAATGGATTTAGTTGACTAAGGTTTGGGACATGTTAGTATTTGGCATAATTGGAGAAAGTTGAATAAATAAAAAGAAAAATGAAAGTAAGTGGGTGAGGGTGACGCAAGGTTGGAAACTAATAGATGGAAAAATATAAGTAATTAATGTGAGCAACTAAATTTGTAAAAAGGAAAGAAAAGATTGAATTGCAAGAGATAAAAGCTTAATTTAAAAACTCTGTGATTAAAAACTTGATGGAAAACTTGATTTATGACTTGATGGATAAATGAACAATGCAGCTCCCTATTTATACTAGTGGCTTTGCTAAATTAAGAGCCACTAACCATAGAAAATCAAGGAAATAAAATATTCCATGATATAAAAATCCCAACATAATCTATCACTAAGTCAACAAAAATTTTAGCTAATTACATCTTGGAAAAATTCTTCTTTGGTCCTCCTTCTTTGCTTCTTTCTTCAATCTAGCCCAATTATTTCCTTTTTTCTTCTATTTGGCCCCAAATTGTACCCATGCACAAAATTCAATATAAACATGGAAAAATCAGTGGTGTATTCTCATAAATTAACCAATTTAATTATATAAAATATGTAATTTTAGCATTTAATCAAGCAACAACTAACCCAACCCAATTAAAATCAGGCAGCATAAAAACATATGCTGCCATTAATGCATTAGCCTCATTAATCATTTTATACTATTTTGAAGTTAAGGGATGAAAATGTAAATTTTGACTTATTTACCTTCAACAATTTTACACTTAAATCGTATACTTGCTATATTTGATTGGTTGAGAGTCTGAATCCTTTATCCAACGCTGTCGTATCATCTTCTATTTGCGGGCTTCAACAGCCGAAGGGAGAAGGCCGCTAACACAAATGCCAAGTTTTGGTGGGTAAGCAGAGGTGAAGAAATGGCACTCACAAGACGAATCTCATCAAGCATTCCCCATTATTTTGGATTTGCAGAGAGGTCTTTCAAATCTTACAAATTACCCGGAGGTCCCTCTTCTTCTTCCTCTCTAACCCATGGCATCCACGTCTTCCACTGCCCCGTATGTCCCCTATCTCTTTCTTCTTTACCCATTTCCAGATTCCCATCGTTGAATTGGATTTGCCACTTAAGTTTTTATTCTTGGCGAAAAAAAAATTCCATTAAAATTGATGATTTTGTTAAGTTTTTTTAATTGAATATGGTGCTCTTGTTTTTTTTTTTTTTGGTAGGACCAAGTTGGGATAGTTGCAAAGCTATCAGAATGCATAGCTTCAAGAGGAGGAAACATACTTGGGGCCGATATTTTTGTCCCTGAAAAAAAGAACGTCTTTTATTCCAGAAAGTAAGGTTACTTTTAATGATCTAAAATTTTACAATTCAATGCTAATTGTCTTTGATTGATTAATGCAAGAGATAAGCTTGAGTTTCATTGGGTAGCCCTAATGGAACATGATCCTCAAGAATCAATGAAGCAAGTGAGTGTTGCAATAAAGAATTATTGTACAATTGTGTTGTTGCTAGTGGATGTTTGTTTTTTCGGCTCAAGTTCGAGCTACAAAACTCAGCTCAGTACATTGGTTTCATTATGAAAGAGAATTACTGGAATCAAGAAGAGTAGTATTATCTTAACTTTTTTTAAGTTGCTTTTTTGTTAATCTGTATCAGCATCGATTAGAAGCAGGTTTGGTTTTGGTCTGTTTTCTGTGTTTCTCAATGTCGTAGAATGATGTTCGGTCTGGACAAACAGTTATATGTCCAATGGTGACTGTATTTTGTTGCTGCAAGGTGATTGAGTGAACCATAACTAGACCTGGACGTTGTTGTGTGCAAAATTGCAGTGAGTTTCTTTTTGACCCAGTCAAATGGCCTCGGGAGCAAATGGATGAAGACTTCCTAAATCTTTCAAAACTGTTCAGCGCTACGAGATCCGTTGTCAGGGTCCCTGATCTTGATCCCAAGTTTAAAATTGGTATCCTTGCTTCAAAACAGGTATAACTTATTCTTCTTCTCTTAATGTTGATTTATCTTCTGCACGATTGAACTGTTTATCTTGCTCCAGGACCATTGCCTGGTAGATTTGCTACACCGATGGCAGGAGGGAAGACTTCAAGTTGAAATTACTTGTGTGATAAGGTGATGTTTAAACTTTCATCCCTTTTGATGATTTTTGCCATTGTCCTTTTTTCTTCGAAACTCTTGTAGTCCAGTTTGCATTTTGTTTCAAAATTCTGATTTTGGTTTTTTACATTGTATGGCAGTAATCATGAAAGAGGCCCAAACACTCATGTGATACGCTTTCTTGAAAGGAATAATATTCCATATCATTATTTGAACACTACAAAAGAGAACAAAAGAGAAGGGGAGATCTTAGAGTTAGTTCTAGATACTGATTTTCTGGTACTTGCCAGGTATATGCAGGTAAATCTGATTATAGATAACCACAATTTTGTTTAAGTGCAAAGCAATTTCTTTTAATGGAAAACATTTTAATATGGGATTCCACAATATTTAGCTGGAAGAATAGACATAACTTTTTTCTTTCTCAAATGACTCTAGATAGTGTTTATCTATATTGAACATTTAGCAAAACCATTTAATGTCTGTTCTTGTTGGTATTGTCATTTTGTTTAGCCAAACAATTGTATATCTTATAAGGAGATCAGGTGTATGGGAATCGGTTGAATTAACTAGTACCATGTTTCAGTGCTGGAAAATAACTATTTACTTTTGCAGATTTTATCTGGTAATTTTTTGAGGACATACGGGAAGGATGTAATTAACATTCACCATGGCCTTTTGCCATCATTTAAGGGTGGAAATCCATCCAAACAGGTGAATAGTCTTTCTTATCTATTAGTAATTGAAATGAACACTTCATGCTTCCTTCCTAACTCTAGATGCATGTTAAATTTTCTAGATTATGTTGGCAGGCTTTTGATGCGGGTGTGAAATTAATTGGTGCGACAAGTCACTTTGTGACTGAAGAACTTGATTCGGGGCCTATTATTGAACAAATGGTATTATTTTATTTGTTTAATGCTGCTCTAAACAGTGTTACTACTATCCTCCTTGCAATGATTACATGATGGTGACTATTCTATTATTTTCCATTCAAAGAAGTAATCAGCTTGAACTACCTTTAGCTCAGTTTCTTGAACTTTAAGTAATAGCTGAGGATTCAGTTTTTGCTGTTGGACCATGCATATTGTCATTCTTTAAACTTTCTTGTTGCCAGACAGCTAGTTTGATGGTTGATTCCAGTGTTATGATCAAATTTCTCAGGAAACCGGGGCAAGTTAATTTGATCTGTGAAACTTCCTTACTCGGAGAATGTGTTGAAACAGAGTTTATAAAGTAGTAATCTTTAAGCGACAACTTCTTTCAAGTTTGACTAAATTTGGGTGCTTATTATCTTTCTTTTTTTTTTTCACATTTGTTTAACTGTTGTCCAATGATGTTTGTTGCATTTGTATTTGATGCTGCATAACCAATAAATAAATTCGATATTTATACTTTCTTGTTTTATGGCTGCCTTTAATGTTCTGCCCTCGATCTATGCTTTGCCAGGTTGAAAGAGTTTCTCACAGAGACAATTTGGAGAGTTTTGTGCAAAAATCAGAGAACCTCGAGAGGCAATGCCTTGCAAAAGCTATGAGATCATACTGTAAACTGCGAGTGTTGCCATACGAGGAAAACAGGACTGTTGTATTTTAAGAGCGAAAATCAGAAGATAAAGCAGTGTGAAAGGAGGAGGTTAGGGTGTTATGCACCTTCAGTGAGTCATTTAGATTGTCTAGCAAAAGTAATTTCACTCCATACATCTCTAGGTGCATATGCCAGCTCTTAAAAGTCCTCCAAAATAGTTGGTTTTTGTTTTTTGTCAATCTGGGGAATCTTGTTCATCTTCCTTTGCCTTTATCTAAAGAAGAGGAGGAAAATTTGGTGCAGTTAACTTCCTGATAGAGGATTATTTGCTTAGAGAGCTTTGCCTGGTTTGTGTGCCATATCAAATATCAAGCTAACCAAGTGGTTGAGCAAGCTCTGAGTGGGGACCACATTACTGTAATTGCAGATTTTTCATAGTGATTGGTGAGTTTCTTTTGATGAATAAATGAAAACTAACAATGTGAATGATTGATGTAAGTTAGGGTGCAATGATTGTGATAGTATGGGAGTGGTATGCCATATTTTTGTTTGTTTTCCTTGCACAACCTGTCTTCCACTTGCACAATTTCAATCTTGTCGTTTCTTTTCCCTAGTCTATCCCCTTATCCGACAACCAGGAAAAACTGGAATCTTCCTTTTTTTCTCTTCCGTTTAAGATTATGAATTTTTTTTCTTTGTGTGTGAATAATTGTGATCGTTGCTATTAGTTTTACATGTTTGCAAGCATGAACATGGTGGAAGTATCTCAAAAAAACTGTGTAAAAATCTCCCTTCAGATACAATGGAAGAACTTGTTGCATAGCTCATACATGGAAATATAGACTCTGTATGAAATTCTTAATGTCACAAAAACCATATTCTGTATATATGCTGCACAAACTATACCATTTCCTATATGGTGTTGTCGATACTCAAAGGTTCGAGAGAAAGCTCAGCTGCCTTGGCATAGCTGACTTGCCGGAGAAGATTTTGAATCCCATCGACCCATTTCTGCTTATGAATCTTGCTTTTACACTTGAATTCTATAAGACCTTGTCCTGTCTTGAGACCGAAATAGAGTTCCTCACAGGTTTCCCTCTCTTTTCTATATGGCCATGCAGAGGTCTCATCACAAACTCCATAAACAATGCCTGGTATAATGATAGGAGATTTAATTATACAGAGAAAATGAAAAGATAGTAAGTAGTAGTAATCGAGTGTTGCATATAGCTACGTGTCTGATATGAATATGTTTTATTTATTTTAAAGTTACAGGTAACGTGGGTGGCGGTAGTGTTTTTGTGTCAAAAAGTTGCTTTTTGCTAAAGCTCTAGCAGTCAAAGTAATAGAAAGAAAATGAAAAAGGAAGTGCAAAGGGATTAATTAGATGAGAAGTCATTAGGTTAATGCGAAATTAGAGGGTAGAGTAATGCAATACTTACATTTATTATTCTTAGAAAATGCCCCTCCAACGTGTTTGCTTTTTAGCTTAATCACGACCTGACAACAGAGCGTCTGTAAGAGCTTGTAAATTGAAAACTTACAATTGAATATGTTTTCTCGCATTTTTACCATCATGTTTGTTTGTTTGTTTGTTACCTGAGATTTCTTGTTGATGTAGACGTTGACCCGTTTCCATCTCAGTACACCTTTTCGAGGGTGCTGCAATAGTTCACCCTCACAAGGAGGATTTGGCTCCTTCATTTGAGTAAGAAAATCAGGAGACCAATAAGCTTCTGTCATGGTCCTCTCGTAAGGACTTATGGCTGCGTTTTTCTTTGCTTCTTTTGGCAATCTGGCTCTCACAGCTGCTTCTCCTCTCAAAGCTGGTTTTGGAGATAAATGATTCAGATTCATAAAAATTGGCATTGGAGTGACAACAATTTGAGATGAATAAAAATGGTAATGGTTTTGAGTGTCCTCAAATACCTGTTGCAGCTGCTGCTGTGAGAGTCATCAGATCACCAGCAGTTTGAATATCAACGGCTGATTTAACAACAGAACCAACACGATCATTATCAGCCCCGGCTAGTTCAGCTAATTCAATGCAATGTGATGCCAAAAGTTGAGTTGCAGATGCCAATGCCGTGCTCATCTTTGAGCCTGTGGTTGTCCCATTGGGCTTTCCGGCTGCGGCTAAAGCTGCCAAACCTGCAGCTAGTCCTGCAACCGAAACAGCAGAGTGCACCCGAGCATTTTCCGCACGTATCTTATCTTTCTTCTTCACTGTGTTGGTGCCTAATTCCTTGTGGTGTTGAAACCATTTCCCAATCGATCCACTTTTTCGAGCATGAATCGAATTCAAGACTTTCCCAGCCTAAGTAAACAGAATAGAGAAAACTAGAACATCAGAAACGAAGAAAGGATCAAAAATAAAAAAAGGGTATAAGATCGTTACTCACAATTTGAGGTGCAACAATTGTGTCTGGAAATGAACTTGGATTATGATCGAACTCGAACTGTTTCTGTTTCTGAGAAAGGGCTTTGGAAAGTTCAGATGCAGATAAGGACCATGATCTAGACAAAAACTCCATAGGCTCCTTTGGTGTTTGTGGCTGAGGGATAGCTGGAAAAGACGATGCTGCTTTAAGCACTCCATCCTCTTCTACATTCTCTAACCCGAGCAAACAACCAGTCTTCCAATCTGAATAAAACCCAGTTTCCATATCTATCTTGGGATTCTTTTCAGCAGATGACAAGGAAACACTTTTAAGGCTTTTGTGTTCGAATTTCAAAAGCTATACTGTAATCTCCTGCAGTTTTGGTATCTTTGGGCTTTGATTAAGTGAAAGAAAACAAGTCTTAAAGAGGAAGTACAAGATTGAGAAGAAGAAAAAGAAGGAAGGAAAATGATTGCCTTTTGAAACCAGAAAGGTGGTGGATTAAGAACAAAACTCAGGGTCTTGTCTGAGTACAGTTATTATAATTATATGGAGTGGACAATGTTAAAAGGGTCCCTCCATTGAAACAGTGAGTGACAGAATAATTAAACAGGAGCAGATATCAAAATCTAGTGTTTTGAACCCCCCCCCCCATGAATTCATTCAACTTTTGTTTACTAAAGGAGACTGGGATTAGTAGTCAAAACAGAAGTTAGAAAACCCATGAATTCATATATAATAACATAATCAAAGTAGTATAGATTAAGGATCATAAAGAACAGCATTTGTCCTGGATAAAGGGGGACTGTTTCTTAAGACAGGTGCAATTAAGCGCATGTGACCATGATCAAAAGTTGTCGTTAAAGAGTATCTTTCATATTTTCAGCCATAAGAAAAGAATAATCTTCTTTTATGGGTTTAATATCATTGTCCGATCTCATATTCCAACTGCTAAATTTCATATTTGTAAAAATAATCGAATAGAATGAAAATGAAATAATATATTCAGTCATATATCACTTTCGGTTGTTGGAAAGATTTTTCAAGGTAATTGAACAAAACATTAGTAGCCAATGGTCTTGCATGAAGCTTTGGACTGGTCGGTCGGTTTCGTTTAGTGTTTGATGCTTCCATGGATATCTGCCCCATTTTTTTTTCTCTCTTCTTTACTTGGATGGGTTAACAACAGTTGCAATTTTCTATGTTTAATAACCAGATATAAAGATTTTATTTTGGGTTAAATATGCTTTGGGCCACTGTAATTTTCAGACTTCTAAATTTTAGGTCTTTTTCTTGTTTGATTTGAAAATTATGGTCCCTTTTATATCGCTATTAATGAATTTTCATTAAATTTAAATATATAACATTTTAATATTATTGATACTAGATATCAGTAAGGGAGGAAATACAAGGAGAATGTGGTGGTGCAAAGGAGATTGGTTTATCTAGAAAAGTGGAGAGTCGAAAAATGAGAGAAGAGAGGAGTAAGCAAGCAAGGGAAACTGACTGCTGAGTACGAGCTTAGGGTTGCTGAGAAGGCCAAAAGGATCCTTTATTCATCATTTGGAGGATATTTATGGGAGGAAGGCCTTCCATGCTCGATAATGCCACATCACCGACAATACAAGTGGTGGCTTGCTTGTGTGATTGGTCAAGTGGTAGGTCAGTTATCCTCATGTGTAGTACTGTCTTGACATTCTCCTTATTGAGGTGATACGAGTTGTTACGTCTCGTCTTCCAAGTCACCCGCTTTTAGCGAGAACACACTAACCTCCAAGAGAATGTTAGGACAATACTAAACATGAGGACAACCAGCCTGCCACTTGGTCGACCACATGAACAGGGCACCACTCATACTGTCAGTGACGTGGCACCGCCAAGCATGGGCCTCTCTCCTATAAATACCCTCCATGATGATTAAGAAAGGATCCTTTTGGCCTTCTCAACAACCCTAAACTTCTACTCAAAACTCAACCCTTACTTCTCTTCTTTTCTAACTCTTTGTCCATCTAGGTGAATTAGTCTCCTTTGCACCACTATATTTTCTTTTTATTCCTCCTTTCTTGATACTAGGCATCAACAAATATCTAAAGTTTTGATTTAAAAATTAAAGGATTAATGGACTATTTGGGGCCTGAACTTGTAATTATTCTCATATTGGAGCTTGAACCTTTTTTATTCTAAATTAGCCTCTGAATTTAACAATCGTTCCCACATTGAGACATAAACTTTTTTTTTTGTCCAAGTTAATCTTTAAACTTGACAATCCTTCCCTACCTTTAAATTTTTAAAAATTATATTTATCAAAGTTAGGTTTACTTATATGTATGTATTGTTGGAAAGACAAATTAGTTGGCCTTCCATCCAACACTGTAGGGAAAGATCTAGATACGAAGGAGGATTTTGATGTGTTGGAAGGAGACATTCAAAAGTCTATTATTAACGGTATTCCCTCAATTCATTTTTCAGATAGTATTCAACAAATTCTTATTCGGGATCTGGATAATAACATGATCTTGAAGCTCCTAGGACGCAACATTGGCTACTCAATTTTGCAAAATAAAATTTACAACTTATGGAAGCCCTCATCGTCATTTTTCCTGATAGATATCGAACATGGGTGTTGACACCCTTTTTTTTGGATGATGAAAAACGGGGTCGACTTGGGTTTTGAAAAAAAAGAAACGGGAGTCGCCACCAATCCTTTTTTTTATGAGGTGTGATTGGATCACCTTGAAAAGTTGTTGTTTTTAATAAACGATTTGATTTTATTAAAACAACGGTTTTGGTCCACGAAATTCAGAAAAATGGGTTCGGGAGTCGGTTACGCACGAGGAAGGATTAGCACCCTCGATACGCCCAAAATTGGTACCTAGTTTATTATTTAATGTCTTAGTGTCGAAGATTGAAAACTTTAAAGAAACTTAAAATACGATCCTTAAAAAAAACTCGTATAGCAAAGATTAAAATTCAAGAGGATATTTGGCAATTTGGTTAAACGAGAAATCGAAACCTAGCACCTTAGGGCACGTTCCTCGAATTTCCAAACGCAAAACATTGCCTCATTGTAAAATTTTTAAAAGGATATTAAGCCATTTGGTTAAACGAGAAAAACGACACCCAGCACCTTAGGGCATGTTTTCTCGAATTTCCAAATGCAAAACATTGCCTCATTGTAAAATTTTTAAAAGGATATTAAGCCATTTGGTTAAACGAGAAAAACGACACCCAGCACCTTAGGGCATGTTTTCTCGAATTTCCAAATGCAAAACATTGCCCTTTTTGAAACATTTTTCTTTTTTGAAATATGTATTTATATGCATAATGGAATAATAAATAAGATAATGAGACTAAAATAATATGAGCAAAAACAAATAATAAATAAATAAAATGAAGCAAATTCATCATATGCGTATAATGACAAATAAATAAATAAATAAATAAATAACACATAAAAATAGACATGTGAACAAATAAACAAATGAACATTAGATAAAACAAAATAATAATAAAAAGGTAAATTGGCCCAGATTAAAATAAATAAATAAATAAATAAAAATGCATGCGCACGTAAGAAAAAATATATATATATATACATATATATACTTATAAAAACATGAAGACCTACATATATTTATGTTTTAAAGTTATAAAATAAACTCATATAGGTATATACATATATGTACGCATGTGTATATAAAAGGACAGAAGAAGAGATATTAATGTATGTGTATTTGTAAGGAAAATATATATAGATCTAAATGTATATATAAATTATAGAATATAAAATATATATATATAAATGGGTACATGCGTATATATATAAAAAAGGTATGTACATATATATATAAAGTTAAATGATATGGGTACGTAAACCATAGTAAAATAATAATAATAATAACAAAGATAACCATAATAATAATAGTTAGTTTAATAATAAGAGTCTTTAAAAAAAATTAGATTAAACAATAAACAAAACATAGGACGAAATCGAGAGCAAAATGAAATTACAGGGTAAAAACTACAATAAAACAAACAAGAAAGACCAAAATGGAAATGCGCGTAAATGCCAGGGACCAAATGAGTAATAAAACCCTTATCAGGACACGTGTACGTTGCACAGTGCGCCAGGGGGTCGGGGACGAAATCGAAAAAACACACGAAAGTTCAGGGCTGAATTAAAAGACAATAATATTGAACAAAAGGAGTCAATTTAAAAGAAAATAAACTCAGAAGAACCAAAATCGTAAATAGACCCTCAGGTATGGAAACACGCGGACTTTCATCGGGTGGAGTCAGGTCGGCTTGATCCATGTCAAAACGACGCCGTTTTGGGACTATTGAAGCCAGTCTTAAACGACGCCGTTTAAGGTGTCATTTAAGTTTTTTTTTTATTTCATTATTCTTTTCTGTTTAAAACAAAAAAAAACTTCAAAACCTCTCCCCAGCCTCTCCTTTCCGGCCAAGGGGCCCGGCAGCAGGCCACCGCACCATTCGGCGCCGGCGTCGCCGTAGGCGGTGGTTAGAAGGCGAAAGGTCGTTTTTTTTTAACCCTGTCGCAAAGGTCTTTCGTAGATCGGGCCCTCCTATCCCCAAAGCCGAGAGAAGAACCCCCAAAAACCGCCATCCCCGTCTATTTTCGGTTACCCGAAGGACTCCGGCGACAACTCAGACGCGGCGTTCAGGTAAGTTTCGTTTTATTATTTTAAACCTATTAACTGTGAATGAAAAGAAATAGCAAAAAACCGGATCTAATTGAAGAAAAAAAAGACTAAAAATATCACCTTTAAACTGATTTTTTTTATTTCTTCAATATTGTTTCAAAAAATCGGACCCTCTTACAAAGATTTTTTGTTGGCTTTATAGCCGATTTACATGAATTTTTTTAGTCTATTTTACTTGCTGATGTTTCTTTTTTGTCCTTACAGGCGTGGGCGCACGTGGGTGGAGATGACAGTGGCAGTTGGCAGTGGTTGCTGGCAGAGCAGGTGGGCAGAAGACCAAAGGTCAAAAGACCTTAAGAGCGGCGCCTAGGGTTCTTCTGTTTTCTGCTAGGTTTTTTTTTTGTTTTGGGTCTAGTGGGCTACTAGGACGATTTGAAATCTGTCTTACCTTTAGGTTCCCTTCCGTGTTTGATAATTGGCGATTTTAATGTCATTCGCTCACCTAATGATAAAAAAAAACAATTGTGCCATTGTGACGAGATGCAATCTTTTTGGCAATTTTGTTGATTCTTGTAATTTACAAGATTTGGGGTTCACTAGGCCATCTTTTACATGGCAGAGAGGTGGTATGTTCGTGAGGCTTGACAGGGATCTAGCTAATGGAACACATGCTTCATATTTCCTGTAATGTTGTGTTTTTCATTTCCCACATATTAAATCTGATCACAAGCCCATCCCCTTGAAGACTAATTCAGAAATTAGCTTGTCTAAAGGGAGACCCTTTCGATTTCTTGCAGGGTGGACAAATCATGCTAAATTTCCCACTCTGGTCAAAGATAAATGGAACTATTTAGGTAATATGGTTGACTCTCTTACTCCATTTACTTCGCATGTTAAAGAATGGAACATGTTAGTTTATGGCTTTATAGGTACTTGCAAAAGACATATTATGAAATCACTTTCGAGTATTCAAAAGGCGTTAGATCATTTGACCTCTAATCGGTTAGTTAAACTGGAAATGGATGTTCGTGATGAATTGGAAAATCTGTTTAGTCATGAGGAGCTACTTCAGAGGTAAAAGGCTAGATGTGATTAGTTGTAGCTTAAGGATTGTAACACTAATTTTTTTTCATAACCGTACGATTCAAATAAGGAAATTCAATTGAATCATAGCTTTACGTATTGCTAATGGAGAATAGTGTTTAGATCAGAATATCCTTAAAGATGAGGTAGCTGGGTTTTTTTTTGAAAGACTTTATGGTGAACTTTTGGATCCAATGAGAGGTCTCCCTTCCAATATCTTTCTACGAATCAAGTTCCAGAACATTGCTTTTTCGGAGAAATTGATTTCGAATGAAGAGATTAAGAGGGCCTTATTCGACATGGCTCAATTGAAGGCTCAGAGTAGTGATGGTTTTCATGCACACCTTTTCCAGAGTCAGTGGGATATAGTTAGTAATGCTATTTGTGAATGGGTTCAAGAAATTTTTGCTAGTAACAATATTTGTAACTGCCTGATTTTTTAGTGGTGTCGGAAATAGTAGTTTCAAGGCCACTAAATCTGGCGAGTAAGTTCGTAAATATTATTATTTAATATTTATTAGTCAAATATGGTTTTAAAAAGGTTTTTGAATTGATATTTTATATTTTATAATGATTTATTAGGTTCGTGTGGTAAGACCCTAAGTCAAGTGGTTTTAAAAAGTAATGTATCGAGACCTTGTTTCTATAAACTGAGCTGTAAATGTTTTTATAAATATTTGTGAGTGCCATTAAGGTGGTATTAAACTTTCATTGAAAAATTTTAACGTTTCGTTAGCTAATTAATTAAAAATGACTAAATTAAAAAAGGTGCAAAACTTGCTAATTATAATATTTAAGTGATTAAATGGCTTGATTAATAAATGAGGGAGGACTTAAGTAATAAATATAACTAAACTAAGATAGTGGGGCGGCATATGAAGATAAAATAATAAAATAAAGTGATAGAATGACAAAATTGTAATTAACTTGAAATTAAAATAAAACAAATTGGAATTGGAAAGTTTTCTAGGCATTTCTTCTTCAATTTTTGGATTAAACCGACATAGGTAGGGAGCTTTAAGCTGGTTTTTCATATTTTTGCTTCATGCGAGTTCAATTTTTATCCTTTCTTGTAATTTTTATGTTTTTGAGATTGTTGCAATTAGGTTCAACTAAATCGTACCTTCATTTTTTATTTTATTAAAAATTTTGAAAGTTTCCATTGATAAATATTAGATGTTTTTAATGAATAACATGAATTTAGAGCTTTGATTGTGTTGTATGATGGTTTTATAAAGTGGTTTTGTTAAATATTGATTTTAGGATTAAATTTGAAAATGTTAAAATATTAGGGTTTGATAGAGAATTTTGGGTTTATTAGGGATTGTATGAAGGCCTAGAATATTTGGATCGATTATTGATTGAGAAAATTAGTTAATTTGATAGATTAACTAATTAAGAGATTAAATTGCAAAAATTGTAAAAGTTTGGGTCATTAAATTTTAAAAATAAAACGGTATTAATTGTAAAAATGAATTGGAAATGAAATATATGCTAATAAATTAGTAATTTTATATTCTAGATCAAGACCCCGTAGATACTCGTGAAAAAGGAAAAATAGCGGAATAGTCCTTGAACTTCTACAATTACTACAATTCAATTCAGGTAAGTTTGTACGGTTAAAATTTTAAATTTTGTATAAATTGATGATTACTATTATGTATTCTATTGTTGGAAATAATTTATTGTTTGAATTATAATATTGAGTTGGATATTTGGTCTGAATTGAACGCGAGATTTGAGTACATTCGTGATTTGGTGTATGATGGCATTGAAGGGAGATATCGACATTCTCAAGTAAACTGGGGTTTAGCATTCGTTGCGAACTCCCGTGTTTTACTTTATGTTTGGCGTAATTTGGTGTATTAGCTCTTACGAGCTTCTGTTCAGCTTTCGAGCTTTTGTTGGTGTATTTGGAAGGACCAGCTCTTATGAGCTTTTGTTGACGATGTACTCATAACCGTAAGTCATTCTTCGAATGGAAAAATCTCGGTACAATGACTTATTTGATGAATTTGAAAGACATGTTATTTATTTTTATACTAAATTTAAATACGGATGTACTTATCAATTAAAATTGTGAATGACAGGGAATAGTCATAGATAATTTTTTATTATTTGAATTATTATAGTTAGTTCGGTAAGATTTTTGTTTAACTCGTCGAACTTACTAAGCTTTATTAAGCTTATTTGTATTTTTTAATGTCATTGTATATTTTTGGAAGGTTGAACAATCGGATCAACACTCAAGACACACTATTCAGCTTATTTCGGTAGTTTTTGAAACGTTAAATATGGCTTATATGGTATGTATAGGCTTTTGTATGGTCTTGGTCAAAGTTTAACTTATGTAAATATTATGAATAATATTGTAACACCTCCTAACCCCACACCGCCGCCAGAACAGGGTTACGAGGCATTATCGGACATATCAAACAATTTACAAATAATTTTTAAATAAATAACCAACATATTAAAATAAATCATAAATTCATATAAATTTTACTAATTGACTTCATTCATTTTTTTTTATAAATTTCGGCAGCATTTCTATTTATTTTTACATAAAAACCCCTGCAAATTTTAAATCGCAACCAAACCAATCCCAGTAATTCAACCAATACATTTATATACTTATATTATACTTGACATATTGACATAACAACTTAATTAATGCAAATCCTATTATCATTTCTAATTAATTCATAAAACTAATCAAGCCATTTCAATTCGATACCAATGCTATAAATAACTTCTACCATTTCACTAATATAATCATCAAAACATCAAATACCTTTCTTTACATAAAATTATATAACATACCAAAATAACCATTATAATTCTTATGTACATGCCACTTTCATTTAAGGAAGAAAACATCACCGAAATCTCTATGCAGGAGTCGGGATTGTCCTGGATGCTGAACCGAGACTCTGGCCCATTTCAACCTGCGCACGAAAACAACCGTACGCTGAGTATTTTATACTCAGTGGTATTACCATAATTCAAATTATAATAGCAATAAATAATTATAATTACCAAGCATGTAACTATTCGATTTCTTAAATATCAATTAATTCATAAACTTTCATTATTTAACAATAACAATACAATTTTTAGCTATTCTTCAATCTCAATCACATATCACATGTAGCAATTTCAATCACTACATAAACATTAAATTCATGCCTTTCATTTTCAATCTCAATTTCAATCCATAATTTTAAATTTTCTCATATTCAATACCACAATCGATCAAATTCATTTCATTTTCTCATTTCAATTATTCACCCTATTAACAATCTGGACTTTGACGGATACACGGATTCCAACCCAAACACACAAGTACGACACATTGTGCCTAAAACGGTACATAGTACCTGATTAGTATACGACACATAAGTGCCTGAAACGACACACGAGGTGCCTGATACGACACATAAAGTACCTGAGATACGACACATAAAGTGTCTGATGTACGACACATAAAGTGTCTGATCGGCAAAGCCTATAAATCCCATACTCTTCCAAATCCTATGGCATGCCAATTATATCCGACTCAGTCCGATTAGTTAATAGGGTATTTCAATTTCACAATCCAATTTTCACCTTTATTTCAAGAATTCATTTTCAATATCAACTATACTTTTCCATTCACTAATCAAAACACAATTCAATACCAACACATACTTTTCAAATTCAAATTTCAATTAAATTTTACTTTTCCATTTTCAAGCCAAATTTATTTCAATTCCACACATATATCCATTATTCAATTGAATTTATTTCAACTTAATAATAATACTTACCTTATACTTCACTTACCTTATTATTTGCTTACCTTACACATAATTTAAATTTAACATTAAAATAATAAATAATTTGAATTATTGTAATACAAACTGTGATTTTCTCGAGTTTACTCCTCGATAATCTTCTCTTTTCCTTTCCGTGCCAATGCTTTTGGTTCTTTGCTAATTACGAAAATAATAATAATTTACACTATTAATTTCAGCACTAATTATGATAAATAATTGAATTTCTATTCAATTTCTTCCTTATTCTCAATTTAATCCTAACTAGGTTCATTTACTTTCCTAATTCAATTCACACTCTATTTCTATTCAAATTTCATCCAAACTCAAATGTAACTATTAAAATTTCAGCATATTTTCCTAATTTCAAATTTCCCTCAATTTAGTCCCTAAAACATAAAACTTATAATTTCTTCTACAATTTAATCCCTTTATCAATTCTAACTTAAAATTCATTCAATTAAATCCCTAATTCAACAATTTATTCAACATGCACCATGCTTAAAAACCTATGAGCTTACAAAATATCAACTTAATTCCATCAAAACTTTGTTTTAAAGCTTGTAAATCATCAAAACTAAATAAAAAGGGCTTAATTGACTTACCAATCAAAGCTTTAAACCTTAAACCTTTAGTTTTTTCCTTTTTCTTTTCTTTCTTTCTTTTTCCTGCTCTGTTTCGAATGCCTCTGTTCTTTCTTTCTTTTTGTTTCTTTTTTTTGTTTTCTTTCTTTTGTTCACTAATTTAATTACTTTAATATAATAATTAAAACAAATATCTATTTAGTAATTAAATATAAGTATTAGAAATGTATTTTATTAATACAATTGTATTAAATTATCACCATACATTTGTCTTTATTTAATTTATTTTTTAATAAAATATTTATAATATAATTAATTTAATAATATACTTTATAATTAATTTATATATTTATATAAATAAATAATATAAAAATCTAAGATTTTTACAATCTTATTCCGCCTCAACCTCCAAATGTGGCTTAATTGCCCATTTGGTCCCTACTATTTTCCTTTAATTTATAATTAAACTTTTACCCTTTATTCAATTTAATATTTTTTGTTAATTACTCTTAATTAGGCTAAATTCACCTATCTAAAACCTAATTAAACACATAACTAGTCTAGTAAATATTTCTAATAATTATTTTCGAACTCAATTTACTAAGATGGAGGCCCAATATTATACTTTTTCGATGCCCGTGAATTTTGGGTCATTATAAATATTTTGTTTATATAATCAACCTACATATTGGTAAGAGATTAAGGTATTATTGTGATGTTAGTATAACTGATATATGTCTGTATGTATTTGAATTATAGTAAACTTTGGTAACTTGGTTAGGTAAATTAATTAGGTAAGTTTGGATATTTGGTGGACATATTTTTAAGTTGTCATTTGAGGTATCTAAGGGCATATTGGTTGTATATGGTGATAATACATGTTTAAGACTTGATTTTAGCTTGTGTTGAATGCCTTGTTATGGCTGCTTGATGTGTAAACTGTTGAGGCTAGGTTGGTATCAATTTGGGTGAGAAATGTGGCTTAGAAAATGACCTATTTTCGTCCACACGGGAAGAGACATGGGCGTGTGTCTCAGCCATGTGTAACACACGGCCAAGTGACATGGTCATGTGTCCCCTATATCTTCTTAAGAATGCAAGTCAGTATGCTCACACGGCCTAGCACACGGGCGTGTGACTTGGCCGTGTGACCTAAGTCAAAGAGTTACGCGGGTACGGACACAGGCTAGACACAATCGTGTGTCCCTATTTCAAATGATCACATGGCCTGAGACACGGGCGTGTGACCCCTGCAACTTTGAAAATTTTTAATATTTTGTGAAAAATTCTTTGAGTACCCGATTTAGTCCCGACTTGTTTCTAAAGCGTATTTTGGGCCCCAAGGGCTCATATAAGGGACAATATGTTTGATTTCGATTGGTTTCTGACATGAATGCTATATTATATGAAATGTCTGTTTATTTGATCTGTAAACTCTGATAATGCTTTATAACCCTGTTCTGGTAATGAATAAGGGTTAAGGGTGTTACAATATTGATCTGAATCTTAATAATACTTTGATCGTGCTTATTCCTAAGAAAGATAGTCCATAGAATTTTAGTCAATTTTGTCCCATCAGTATCTACTCAGTTCTGTACAAATTGGTGATGAAAGTTATTGTAAATAGATTTAAATTAGTTTTCCTAACTTCATCTTGCGGGAACAAGCTGAGTTTATTGTTGGTCACAATATCTCAGATAATGTTTTTATAATGTAGAAAGTCATTCATTCCATGCGAAGTAAACGAAATGGAAAAAATTAGATGGCGATCAAGTTGGACCTGAAAAAGGCTTATGATAGAGTGAGCTAGGATTTCATTGGTGCTTCGTTGTAGGCTGTTTGGGTTCTTGATTTTCTCAGATTTGTGATCATGGCAGCCATATATTTTTCTTCTATGTAGATCTTCTAGAATAGAGTCCCTACTCGTAAGTTTAAGCCAGTTAGAGGGATCAGACAAGGTTGTCCACTATCGCATTATCTCTTTGTCTTTTGCATGAAATGGTTAGGTTATATTATTCGTGCAAAAATTGATATTGAAAAGTGGTGTCCAATTCGTCTATCAAGAACATGGTCGGCCTTATCTTACCTTTTCTTTTGTGGATCATCTAGTCATTTTTTGCAAAGTGGAGTTAAAATAAGTTGAATTATTAATGGACATCTTAAAGCATTTTTGTGAATTTTCTGATAACAAGATCAACGCACAGAAAAGTAATATGTATTTTTCCAAAGGAGTTTAAGCTAATTTATATTCTCGGATTAGTCAATTTTTTGGGTTTCAAGAGGTTCATAATCTTAGTATTTACTTAGGTGTTCTTCTTCTTTATGATCGAGTTGCTAAAAGTACTCTGAATTTTATTATAAAAAAGGTGAGGCATAAATTGCAAAGTTGGGAAGCTAGGAAGCTATATCCATTACTAGAAGGGTCACATTGGTCCAATCGGTTCTCTTAGCTATTCCAAACTACTTTATGCAATCCATGCTAATCCAAAAAGGTGTATGCGCTGAGATCGAGCATTTTGTAAGACAGTTTATTTGGGATGGTTCTGGTGGCCATCCAAAACTTACTTAAGTTGGGTGGGATTCCATCTGTCAACCAAGATCATGTGATAGTCTTAGATTTCGGCATCTACATGACCAAAATAATTCATTTTTATGAAAATTGAGTTTAATTTAGTCACCAAGAAGGATGCTTTATGGGAACGAGTCCTACGTTAAATATGGCTAGAAAAATTAACTCCTGAAATCCATTAGTAAGAGTCAGTGTTCGCATTTATAGCGTTCCCTCTTTAAGGTATGGTCTCTTTTCTATGAAAAATTAGCTCAATTGGTAATGGCACAAGAATTTGTTGTTGGAAGGATTCCTAGATCCTAAGAGTCTTATCGCATGTTCCTACTCATACAAGGTTAAACTTGGATTGCATTCTAAGAGATTTGGTTATGCCTAATGGAACTTGGAATATGGATCTATTCTGTATTTGGCTGCCCGAAGAGGTGATTAAACCAATAATAAGTATTCCCCCTCCACATCTTGCCTCGAGGCCGAATAGGGTGATTTGAGCTTACTTGATTTTAAGGTCTTTTTCTATTCGTAGTGCATTCTGGACTTTAAAAAATGATTTTTGGAATCCCAAAGAAGTCTGTTGAAATATCATTTGGAAATATCAAAGACCCCAAAGTGTTCGTTTTTTCCTTTGGCTAGTTTTTAACTAGAGACTCCTAAGAAATTTGGAATGCACTCGAAGAGGTCTTGGTCATATTAGTTCTTATAATATATGTGGTCATGAAACAGATGATACTCTCCATGTGCTTCAAGAATGCCTAACAGCAAAGGAAGTGTGGCTGCATGTTGTTCCAATTGAACAATAACATAGGTTCTTTTCTGGTTCTTTTCTGATTTGGTTTTATTCTAACCTTTGTTTTCATATGAAGTTGCAAGATTGAGGAATCTAAAAGAATAGGAATTTATTTATCTTTCAGAATGTTACTTGGGCAGCTTATGAAATTGTCAAACCTTCTCTCAATTGGGCACATCAATTTGATCTTAATCACAATGGATCAAAGACCAATCTTGTAACAGCCCGTTTTCAGTAAAATCAGAATAGTAGTTTCAGGACCACAAATTCGAGTCCGGAGAGAAAATTATTTTAATAATATTTCATAGTCTGCATTATGATTAAAATATCGTATGAAAATTTCGTAAAGAAATTTTATCACTTACATGTCTAATTAGATGGAAAGGACCAAATTGCATAAAATGCAAAAGTTGATTCTAGTAGCTATATGTATCAAATAGCTATGGAATTCAAAATTAGAGGTCTTTATATGGCAAATAGACCATTTAGAGGAGTTAGTAGATAAGTATGCTTAGTCATCCTTGGAAAATTCAATAAAGAAAATGATTAAATTGGAAAAAAAATAAAAAATGAATAATTAATTAAATAAGAAAATATCATCATTTTCTATCATCTTTCCCAAATTAAAGACATGGAAACCCTAGTCATAAGAGCTTGAGCTCTAGCAAACTTTCTTTTTTTAAAGAGGATCACAAATGATCCAACTCAATTTATTGCATCCACCATAATAACTCCATGAATATCCGTCAGATAATTCATGTCAAAACACCAATTACAATCATTTTGAAAAACAAAGTGACAAATAAAATCAGCCACTAAGTTACAACTCCTATAAGTCCAATTGACTTTGACCGACTCACATTTATCAAATTGTATACATAGTGCTTTAATGTGGCTGCCCATAATGGTGACATCATCCTTCCTATTATTAATTTTATTAACCAAATTAGTACAATCAGATTCCAATATAATATGCTTCTTCTTCAACCTCTTGGAAACCTTCAAACCTTCTTCAAATGCCTCCATTTCTACCCATTCAGCACTCATTGAACAGTCTTTAGCCCCCCCACTTCCACCAACCACAAAACCATCCTCGTCTCTTGCAATAACACCATACCCATCCTACCGTTCAAGACCGTTGCGTCAAAGTTAATTTTAATGACACCAGTAGGCAGCTTTGTCCATGTCTTGCAAGGAGTGGTCGCCAGAATAATAGGAGAATTAACAAGATTATGCACTCTAAAGTCTTTGCTAAGGGTTATAGCACATTCCCACACCTCCCGAGCATTATCTTTCTTGTCCATAAAAATCCTGTTGTTCCTACTGCTCCAACAGTTCCAAAGAAGAGTAAGAAAATCGGCTGCAGCCTTTGCATCCATGATTTGAAAAGTGTCTTCCAGCCAGTCGATGCATCTTATGTAGTTGCCATTGAGTAACCGGTTATCTAGCCCTTTATAAGTTAGAATATCCCTTGTCGAAGAACAGTCCTTCAGCGCATGAATAAGGGTTTCCTTATCGATATCACATCGAGGGCATTTCCCCACAAACTCTTGAAGAATATGGGCAATTTTATTATAAGTGAGGAGGATCTTATGACCAACTTCCATCCAAACACCTTAATGTTTGGCAGCACCTTCAGCTTCCAAATAATGCACCAGAAAATCCTATGAGGGCCAAAGCCAACACTCTTAAGAATGAGCCATGAGTAAGCTGACTTAATAGTGTAACAACCATGTGGATTAAGGATCCAAGTCAAACGGTCTTCAAAACTTCCTTTAGAAATGGGTAAATCATAAATTTGGTCCCCCACCGTTTGACCAAAAAGCTCGCACACCTGCTCCTTATTCCAGACCAGCGCGTTCTGAAGCCATAAGTCTTTAACCACCTTTTCACCATCGGTCAATAGAGTATGGTTAATGGAATCCCCACACAAACCCTCAAAACTCCAACTATCATACCGAACATTGATTTTTTCCCATCACCAACTAGTCAAACAAAACCATTTTCCAAAGCTTTTGCGGCTTGGGCAATGCTAGACCACGTAAAGGAGGGTTTGTCAACCCTTTTTGCACAGAAGATATTTGCATCAGGAAAATACTTGGAACTAAGAACCCTATAACAAAGGGTGTCCTTGAACTGGATAAGACGCCATACCTGTCGGCTAAGGAGAGCAACGTTGAAATATGTAGATCCCAAAAAACCATACCACTCATGCCTTTAGGGTGACATAACCGATCCTAAGTCATCATAGACCAACCTCTCTCCTTGCCATTGCTTTTCCACCACGTGTTGTTGATCTTAGATTGAAGCTCCTCATTTATCCTTTTAGGCGCCATGAACACCGAAAAAGCATAAGTGGGTGGGGATTGTAAAATAGCTTTAATAAAAATTTCTTTCCCCTAAAGGAAAGAAAACGCTTTGACCAAATATTGGCCCTACATGAACATTTATTAACAATATCTTAGATTGAAGCTCCTCATTTATCCTTTTAGGCGCCATGAACACCGAAAAAGCATAAGTGGGTGGGGATTGTAAAATAGCTTTAATAAAAAATTTCTTTCCCCTGAAGGAAAGAAAACGCTTTGACCAAATATTGGCCCTACATGAACATTTATTAACAATATCAGTAAAGGCACTTGAATTTTTCCTTCCAACAAGTAAAGGTAGACCTAAGTAATTATCAAGTTTGTTGACCATTTTCATGCCCAGAAGATCACAAAAATATTGTCTTTGAATATGGGGGGTATTCGAGCTAAAAAGGATCATAGATTTATTATTGTTAATATTTTGATCGGAAGCATTAGTAAAATTATTTAAAATTTTCATCACGACCTCGACGTCTTTCTTTTTATTATGAATAAAAATTAGGGCGTCGTCCACAAAAAAGAGGTGATTAATGCACGGTCCATTAGAGCTTGCTTGAATACCCTTAATTACATTTTTATTCTGAGCATGTGCCAACATTCTCGAAAGTGCTTCCAGGCAAAAAAGAAAGAGATAAAGGGAAAGGGGATCTCCCTGTTTAAGACCTCGCTTCGGGATAAAAGGCTCAGAGAGGACCATGTTGCACTTTATCCTATATTGAACAGAGCTAGAGCACATCATAATTTTTTCAATCCAAGTGCTGGAAAACCCCAAACGTTTCATCATCATCTCAAAAAAATTCCATTCCACACGATCATACGCCTTACTCATATCGAGTTTAATCACGAACCCTTTGTTAGGCCGGTTCTTCAGACTTTAAAGATAGTGAAGCAGCTCATGAGCAATCAATATGTTGTCGTGAATCATTCACCTGGGAACGAAAGCGCTTTGATTTTGGCTAATACACGCTGGGAGAGTATTCTTCAACCTATTTGTGAGGACGTTCGAGATAATTTTATAGATAACTTTACACAAACTAATAGGCTAAAAATTAGTCATATCTTTAGGTTCCAGAATTTTAGGGATGAGGGTAATAATAGTATCATTTAAGCAAGCGACATCATTGTTTCCTTTAAGAATCTCGTGACAGAAATGAACCACGTCCGGTCCAACCGTTTCCCAATTTTCCTTGAGCTCTAGGAAACTTATTTGGCTTAATTAGGTATGTATTCTTGTCCTTTTTTTAGTAATTTTTATATTTCTGATATCGTAATAGCTTAATCTAGCTATCTCGGGGATTAATTTGTAAAGTTATCAAAGTACTAGGGTTTTTCCATGAATGAGTATGCATGAATTATGAAGTTTTATGATAGAAAATAAAAGTTTGTTGATAGATAAACAACTTTTGTAAAGAGAATTTTGATGAAATTAAGATTTATGGACTAAATTGAAAAGATAGAAAATTTATGGAAAAATTTTGAATTTTATGAAATACATGGGCTGTTAATATTACATGTAAAAATTGACTAGGCTTGAAATAAGTATTAAATTGCATGAATTTTATTTTCCGAGCCTAAGGATGAAATCGTAATTAAATGAAAGTATAGAGGCAAAATGGTAATTTTGCCAAAAATGTGAATTGAAATTAATTAAATACGAATTTATGTTAAATTCATTTATATAGATCCGGATAGACCAAATACGGAGTTAAAACAAGGAAAAGAGAATGTATTGGATTAGTAGTGTAATAGGCCCAATTTGCCCGGCCCGTAATAAAAAAATATAAACCAAACAAAAAAATTATAACAGTCCAAAATAGTCGATTTACATTGGCCCAGAATATTAAACCCAAATGGCCCAATTGTACTTAGCTCTGTTTACCTAAGCCCACTAGCCTGAATATCCAATAACCCAACTCGGTCCGAATGGCCCAACACCAGAATACACTGTAGCAAACCCTAACAACATTTAGCCTCCAGCGCCGCAGCCAACAGTAGCCTCCCACACGCGTGCCTCCACGCCACGCTCCTCTGTACGACCGTACATCTGCAACACACAAAGCAACAAGAGACGGACAAAAAGAAAGAGCAGAAATCAACAGCAAATCAAAGAAAAAACTAGCAGAAAATAAGAAAAATGTAAAAAAGATTTGGGGGGATTTCATTTTCTCATTGATTTCAGCTATAAAAAAATAGAGAGCCTTTTTTATTTTACACACACACGGAGATTGAATACAAAAACAAGAAAAAATATTCAGAGAAAACTAAGTTTCGCAAGGTTTCTTTTTTAAGTTTCTCTTCGTTTTTCTTTTTTTTTTCACTCTTTTGTTCATAGCTAGTGTAAAAAAGGAAAAGAGAAAGCAAGTTTAGAGTGAGGAACGTACCTGGTGACCGACCTCGTGCTCGCTTCGTCGCAATCGGAGTCGTGCATGGGATTCGAAAAGCCACTGTTAAATGATTTAGCAGAGCGGTGCATAGAGAGGATATGTAAGTTTTTTAAGTTTGATTTTAAATGGAAACAGCTTCAAAGGGATTAGGTTTTTTAGCTTATAGACGGACAAGAAACGACGTCGTTTGATGCCGTTCCAGTGGCTTCAAAAACGACGCCGTTTAAGGCTATTAACCCGATGACCCGACCTGGGCGTGGCCAGATCCGTGTGCTTTGGTCTTGGAGGGAATATTTGTGCCATCGGTCCTCCTGATTTGTTTCAGTGTTTTAATCCAATTTTTCTTTATTTTCTAAATTTCCCCCTCATATTTCATTGTTGTTTCACTTTAGTCATTCTCATAGCGTAGCGTTTCGAGGTGTTGGGATTATTTCCCCTTTTGATCCCTCGTGTTATTCGCGCATCTCACTTTGGTCCCTTTTTTATTTATTTTAATTCTGTTTGTAGCTCTTTAATTTTATTTTAATCGCATTTTGACCCCACATTTTATTTTTAATTTCTTTTGTTTCTTGTTAATTCGGTTCTAATTATGGTTGGATCCTTTTATTAATTAGTTCAATAATTAATTTGTTGTTGTTATGTTATTCAGATTTTATTTATCTATTTTTTTACGTGCTATACTTTAATTTTTCTTATATATTATAATCATATGTATTAGTGTTAAATTTCATTATGTATTATTTTTAAATCAATATATTATTAGCATCATAAATTTTCATGTATTATTAGCTTAGATTTATTATGTATTTGTTTTTAAATTCATTATGTATTATCATTTCAAATTTGTTATGCATTATTTTTTTTAAAAAGGTATTACGTATTAATATATATGTATATATATTGTGCATCAAAACCCAATTTAATATCATTATACATTTTATTGATTCAATGACTTATACTTATGCTTCAATGTCTTTGTATTTTTACATGCATTACTATATTTTAAGAATTTTCATAGTAGAAACTATTTTATACGCATATATAACTTATATTAAATTACTATTAATTTCACATTTATTATCATTATTAATTTTAAGTTGTTCCTCTAACAAGCTTTTGTATATATGTTCGAACCTAATTATATATATAGTTTTTTTTAAAAAGAAAAAAGGGGGGAGACCTTGTTTTATATTTGGCCTACTTGTATTCATTGATTATTTGTCATTCACTTATGTATATTATGAGTTATCCTTTTGCGTTATACATTGTCATTCCATGTCGTTTATTTATCGAAAGAATTACATTTTATTTAAATATCAAAAGCATTTTTATTCAAAAAGCTTTCAAAATAATGTGACACCCGGAATTTGGGATCCTCAAAAAGATTGTGTCCTAACTTACTGGATTCCAATCTTCCTCAGGATCTAAGAGACCTAATATCCTTTTTAATTATAAACATAAATAAAAAGCTTATTCTCGGGAATTCGAGATGTGGTGTCCTAACGCATTGGATATGACATATTGTTTTCTCGAGACGAGGATTTTTCTAACAAATGAAAATAAAGGCAATATTCGATATTTAGGAATTTTGTGAAATCGAACCCTAACTTACTGGGTTTTGATTTCCTTATTTGACCCAAATAATCAGATACCCTTTTCGAAATGCATAGTTTTTAAAAGCCAAAGGATAAACTTAATTTTGAGGATTCGAAATGTTGCACTCTAAGTTACTGAGTGTGACAATTCGTTTCTTTGAAATAAGTGAGCCTTATCATCCGATTCATTTTATTCAAATTTTCTTTTCAAAGGATTGTATTTTAAAATCTTTTCAAATTTCGACACTAAGACATTAAACAATCGATTCGGTACCAATTTTGGGCGTCACGAAGGTGCTAACCCTTCCTCGTGCGTAACCGACTCCCGAACCTATTTTCTCAAAATTCGTAGACCTAAAATCATTTTCAAGGTGATCCAATCACACCTCATTAAAAGATCGGTGGCGACTCACATTTTCATTTTTAAAGTTGATCCCTATTTTTTTCAAAAATTTAAAGGTGGTTTCGACAAGTAGATTACAAATACACGAACACTTGTCGAGGTAAGTTCGTGTAACTAAATTGTGTATATTTATATGTTTGAATTGAATGTTTTGTATGTGAATTGTATAATTGACATGTATGAAAATCAATCGCATATCCGATAATGTCTGACAAGTATTAAGCCCCGTTTGAATAAACGAGAATCGATGGATACAGGGTTCCCGAATTGGTTGTGGTCCTGCATGTGTTGCAGACACACCACAGCTTGAAAGAGCGTCTCATTATTAGCTCTCATGAGCTTCCCGTTATATGGTTCTTATGAGCTTCCCGTTATATGGTTCTTGCGAGCTTCCCGTTAATAGCTCTTCGGAGCATCCCGATTGGTTGTGATCCTACATGTGTTGTGGACACACCGTAGCTCTTATGAGCATCCCGATATATGGCTCTTCGGAGCTTCCTGATTTAAAGGCTCTTTCATGAGCTTCCCGATTAATGGCTCTCCGGAGCTTCTCGATATTGGCTCGCTTGAACCTTCTCAATATTGGCTCATATAAGCTTCCCATTACATGGCTCTCTAGAGCTTCCCATTACATGGCTCTCTAGAGCTTCCCATTATATGGCTCGAAAGAAAGCTTCCTGTTTATATGTTCACATGAGAATTTACGAATATGAATTGATGGATTATAGTTGTGTGTACTTCATGTGTGCTACCCGTGTATCCATTGATATTTTAAAGAGTTCAACGGGCAAAGTTCTGATATAAGTTAAGATGAATTCTAAATGAATCATTACTTTTATATACTTAAAAACACATAGAAATTTGATATTGTTGAGCTCACACATGTTCCTTGACATTTATATGAAACACATGTCTAACATGGTTGATGAGGATATGTGCTAGGGCTTTTGGCTATCTTGCTTGAGTATGCTTTATATGCTTACCATATATGTGAAATAATGGTAAGTTAAATTTCATGTTATACGAACTTACTAAGCATTAAATGTTTATTCTATTTAATTTCCTTTATTTTATAGTAATTTGGAAGCTCGTTGGGTTGGAAGCTTGGCAGAGATATCATCACACTATCTACCGACCCATTTCGGTACATATAGAAAACTAATTTTGGATATAATGCCATGTATAGGGTAAAATTGACCAATGTTGGCTTAAAAGTATTTTATTGTAAATGGCCATTAAAATGGCTTGTGTGTAGTGCTTTTTGATATGTATATATATGTGTCATTATCATGCTTAATATGTGTTTGAAATGGTTAAATGATAGTTAAACAATAAGTATATTGAAGCATGGTTTGAGTTAGTGAAGTTGGTAAAATGTGCATATGGTTAATTTGGTAAGTTTGGATATTTGAATATAAGTTATGAAATGATAAGTATAAATGCTTGGTTATGTTAGATATTATATCATGTATAAGACTTGATTTTGGCTTGGTTCAAAATGTCTTGGATTGACTTGTGAATGTGTTAAAGTGTTAATGTAGGTGTAGACCATTTGGGTGAGAAATGTGGCTTGGAAAATAGCCTATTTTGTCCACACGGGCAGAGACACAGGCGTGTGTCTCAGTCATGTGTGAAATACGACCTAGCACATGGGTGTGTGGTTTGGCCGTGTATCCTCTGCATCTTAAAAATTTCAAAACAGAATGCTCAAAATTGATAACACGACCTGACACATGGGCGTGTGGCTTGGCCGTGTGACCCTTGCACCTATTTTATACAATTTATTAAGTTCACATGACCTAGCACACGGGCGTGTTGCTTGGCCGTGTGACCCAAGTTAGAGAGTTACACGGGTACGGACACGAGCTGGACACAATCGTGTGCCCTACTTCGAATGCCCACACGGCTTGAGACACGGGCGTGCCTCTTGGCTGTGTGAGCCACATGGCCTGGCCACACTGGCATGTGTCCCCTGTACCTTGGAAAAAATTTAAAATTTTACGAAAACTTCTCTGAGTACCCGGTTTAGTCCCGACTTGTTTCTAATGAATGTTTTGGGCCTCGAGAGCTCTTGTAAGGGACTTATGATTGACTTATGATATGATTGTATAAATTATATGAATTGTCTGTATTTAATCTGTAAATTTTGGTAATGCTCTGAAATCCTATTCCAATAACAAATATGGGTTAGGGGTGTTACCAATCTCCTAAAAGTGGGTGACCAAACTCACCCTGAAGGAACGCGGGTTCATTTATTCACTGATGGAGCAATGGCTAAAGACTCCAGAAATGCTTCTGCTGGCGGTGTAGTATGTGATCCGGTTGGTAACTGGGTATTGGGATTTAATCACTACCTTGGTAGATATACACTTTTTGAGGCAAAACTTTAGGGTATTTTGGATGGGCTTCTCATCTTGTTAAATAAGGGTTACAAACGGGCCACAATTCAGACAGATAATTTAGAAGTGGTTAGAGCCTTGACGGTTGAGTGGTCGAAAGATTTAGGTATTACCTTGATTAGAAGGATTCAACGGGTTATGAATTATGAAGGACAGTGGGAGATCATATATGTACCCAAGAATTGCAACTTAAGTGCGGATAGATTGGCTAAGCTCAGTTTAGCATGGCAATCAAGTTTACAAAATTTTGATGTACTTTCTGATGATGTGCTAGAAGCCCTTAAACAAGATTAAGTGTGTAGTGCTTTTGAGCAATTGATTTGACGTAACTTAGATTTATTTGTCACTAAAAAATTGTTAGGGACAATATTTTTTATCCGTAATTAGGGACAGACTGAACCTAACAGATTATTCATTGTGATCCTTATAAATAAAGCCTATGTAAATGGGTCACGATAGAGATGGAATTAATGCGAGAAATCTGCTGTTTTTAGGATTTAGAAATGAAAGGAAAAACGGTGTGGTAGACAAAATAGGGTACAATTTCACTTTTAGCCCCTCTTAAATTTTACTAGTTTGACACTAATAAAAATTTTTCATTTTTAGCTTCCCCTGTTTGTATAACAAACGGATAAAAGGTGGTCATGTATGTTGCATGAGTAGGCAAGTTCATGTCTGTTTCCCTTCCAATTACTCAACCTCCTGCGCTCCTCTGCTCATATATCTGGTCCCACTCAAAAATTGTTAGATAAATTAAATGCATGAATAATTAATGGAATTAAAAGAATGAAACACCATGAAATTAATGGAGATTAGGAAGTGGGTGACCCTATCAATTAGAGCAATATTAGCTATCAATGAGTCAAAATTCATCAACATTTAAGTACAGGACAGCTGTTACCCGTACTTGGCCTCCCTCTTTGATTTGTCGTGCGAGTCTATCAATTGGAGGATGGGATATACCGACTTAACATGGACAAAACTATTTCAAAAAGACAATTATTTAGAAGATTTGATTGTCATTTTAAATTTCCCTGTTTTTAAGATAGAAACCAATACGGACATGAAGTTGAAAATGGGGTCATATCCCACCTTTAATTTGATTGCCTCTCGACCCACTAATAAAAACCTTTCTTCAGCTAATTTTGCCTCTATCCATGGCTTAATTAACCAATGACCAAACCGGCTTCCAGCTCAACATTGTTCTAACTCAATCACTTCACACATTATCAAAGGAATCAATTCCCAAAACTTAGCCCGCCCATAGGAAAAGAAGAAAGATGTGATAGAAAGTTATTCCCTCCCCCATTAATTAAGGGCGATTTATAGCCATTTCAGTAAGGTTTGAGGGGACATTAGGATTATGTTAAATCGAATCATATATGAATAAAATTTCTTTGGCAGCATACTAATTTCATGCGGATGTTTGTTCTACAATAAACTTTCAATTTATAAATAGTTGGGGGACTTAACATAGACCATAAAAATTTGTAGCACATACATAGAATGGCTGATCAAATACGCCATAGATGCGTTAATGGGAACAACACAAGTTGAATGGATGCACCAGAGATGAAGCTAGGGAACTGGCAGGAGTTTTGGTACCTTTAAAAATATAAAATTTTAGTTTAATTTCTTTAAAAATAATAAAATTATGTATAATAAAATTTTATTTTAGTTCCTTAAATATAAAAAAATTTCGATTTACTCCTTTTAAAAATAATAAACTATAAACCAATATTTAATAAAACTACATTTAAATTTCTTAAAAATTTTATAATTAAATTCTATTCCCTTTAAAAAAATTTCTAACTTCACCTTATGCACACCTAACAGATCAGGTTGAAGGCAGGATCACACACGTTAAAGGGACAGAACCTATACATGATGAAGGAAACCTTCAAGCACAATTTAAAGTGGAGCAGCTCTTAGAATTTTCAACTTTGAAATACACCATTTGTCTTTTCATCTACCCTGCGACATCAACGTCGACTTCTTTAATATTTACATTATTGCTTACTTTTTAGCAAGTATTATCACTAATATCTAGTGTAGAAAGTTTTTGGAGTGGTGGCCTAAGTGTCAAATCAAAATGGTTACTTCCTTTATCATTGCGATGGAATATTATTTGTTATATTTGAAATTACTAATTTATTAAAACAAAATTCTTTGAATTGTTGTGAATAAATTCAGATTGCATTAAAGATATTATTAAAGAATGAGCACTTATTAATATATTGAATTTTTTTATTTTATAGGTGTTACTTTAATTGTAATTGATCTTTAATATATTAGTAAATCTCAAAATTTTTTATATATTGAAAAACCTGTATAAATTTATGTACTGAAAGAACACTTTATTGTTCAGAGAAGAACATATTTTTTAGTGCATTTGAAAGTAAACCGTTTATGTTTACAGCCTATATTTTCAAGGAGAATTCTAATCATTACGTACAAAGGTGAGGTCTTTATACTTACGGAATGATAGAAATACTTGATTCACTTGTTGTACCAAGGATTAAATATAGTGAAATTACTCATTGAATTAGGTTCCACATACGTAGGAAAACCTAATTCCGTAAATAATTTTGGTGTCATTTGTTTACTTGATTTTATTTATTAAACATTTTATTAATTTAAATCTTTTAGTTTAAAATAATTTAAAATTTTGACTAAATCGTGAATTGATACGTAAGTTGAAATAATTTTAAATTTTAAAAGTATGATTACAATATTATATTATATAATTTTTTATATGTAAATTACTAATTAAGAAAACATAATAGTCATCTAAGTGTAAAAATAAATGTAATCGTTTGATATTTTAATTACAATAAAAATGTAAATATATATAATTGGAAATTGTGCCACAAAAAATTGACATTTTAATTAAGATACAAGATATTTTAAACAAAAGTGTAAAATTTTGATATTTTAATTAAAAGTATAGCAGTTGTATACGAATTAAAATTAATTCTTTTTCTTGTAAAAATTTTTATTTAGAAAAAGTTAATCTGCAAGTTTAAAATTTGATACCTTAATTTTAAATTAAAGTACTCTATTTTAATTAAAATGATAAACTTCAATTTTATATATTTAGTTCATTCAAATTGAAATAAATTAATACAAGTTACATACTTAAATATAGAAAGTTTAATTAATTTTAAATAAATTAATAAAAATTATATATTGAAATTTTACAGATTTTAATATAAATTAACATAATGTGAATTCTAATTTTAAAAAATTATTAATTTAATTTTAAATAAAATACTAAAATTATTTTATAAAATTATTAATTTAAGTTTAAATAAAAGTGATTAGTTTTAACGGCATGGTGTTATGCACATGAAATTATAAAATTATAGAATATTAAATTAATTTATTAATTTTATATAAATATAACTATAATAATTTCTATTATAATATATAAATATAAAAGTTTAAGTTTAAATTTAAAATGTAAAATGTAAAATGTAAAAAATAAATATTAATATCAATAAAGAGTAAATATAAATTATTTTCTCTATTTTAATTTTTTATTTGCATTTTCACATGGATTATTTAAAATATAAATATTATAATATTTCATAATAAAATTTTAATTAACTAATTTGTTGTACTTTCAATTAGGTATTATCTTGAATGTTCAAACTCGAGCTTTACACATATTTTAAATGAGCTTAATATTTTTGTTCAAATCCTCCCAAATTTCGAGCCAACCTTCGAGTCTGAGTAGGTAGTTCAACCCATGAACAGGTCTAGGTATTACATTATCATAAGAGTTAAACTCGTAAACAGTATGAAAGAGAACTAGAGCTTCACCATGGAAAATAGCGTTGTAAATTAATTAAAAATTTGACTAAGGCAAGTTCACCTATCGATTAATAGTATAACTACGGTAACCAAAGATATCGTTCCCACGAAGACTAAAAGTACTAGTAATTACTGTCTTTCTATTATTTAATTGAATAATTCGAGTGATTGATTAAAAAATAAAATTAACTAAATTAATTAACTAACGAACATGGCAAAGACTCAAAACAAGAAAATAATCGATTAATAACCAAGAAGTAAAACAATACTCAGGAAAGAATTCACTTAAATTTCATCTGTCACTATCAATCTAAATTAGCAATATCTTTACTTAGTAACTTGATCTGTAGAAATCTCTAAATTATACTGATATCTCTTTTGAGAGTAAGAACAACTGACTCTAGGTTGATTAATTGAAATTTCTTTTTAATTAAAACCCCTATTATCGCATTAACTCGTGATTTAGATTCCCCTATTAGATTTGACTCTAATCTGGTAGATTTATGTCGTCCTATTTCTTGGATTGCATGCAACTCCACTCGATTATGCAAGACCTACTCTTAAACAGGGTTTATTCCTCCTCTGATTTAAGCACATCAAACATGGATTAATAATCTAAAAATATCAAATCAAGAATTAATAATCTAGAAATATCAAATCAAGAATTAAGTACACATAATAGAGAATAAGATCTAAGTATTTATTGAGTAAAATAAAAAAATCAAAAGACAAAATTTATCATAGGGTTCATCTCCCCTAGGTATTTAGAAAATTAGTTCATGCTTGAAAATAAAAACATCCAAAACATAGTATGGCTGAAAGAAACAAAGAAACTCATGATAATCTCCTAAGAAATCAAATGTGAATCTTCAATATTAACAGAAATTCGCTTCAGAATTGGCTTCAATGGTATTTTTCGAGTTATTTTATTGAGTATTCTATGACGACTCACTCCTATGTTCTTATTTTTTTATCATATATACGCCTTAGAATGCTCGAAAAACTTAAAAATTGTGTTTTTCCACTGTTTAGTGTGCAATTCCACGAAATCAACACGGCCTACCACACGCCCATGTGGAATGGGTCAACCCGTGTGGCTCCTGTAGCTTGCTTCGATTTTCCAGTTTTCACTCATTTTGCTCCCAAATGCTCTATTAAGTATAAAAACATGAATTTAAAGGATTAGGAGCATAAAATTCACAATTAACATCAAATAATCACCCAAAAACGCATTAAGAAAGAGGTAAAAACATGTTACTTTTAGTGCTTATCACACCTACAAACAACATGAAAAAGAGAGAGCCAAAGCTCCACCAAGAACATCATAGAAGTTATACCCGCAAATTGGTCTGTAGAAGTAGATGTTGCAGTTATAGAATTGTGACTACAAATATGAGGTTGTTAGGCTGTGGAGACCTACAAAAATAAAACCTATTTGAAAATATAAATTAGTAGATAGTAGCAAGTAGGATCATATCTATAAAGACAGATAATAATTTTATTTCTTTAATAAAAATAAAAATAAAAATAAATGGGGTTTAAAATTAAAATTAAAAATAAAACAAAGTAAAATAAAAAGAGATCAAAAAGTAAAATAAAAGAAAATCATGAGAAGAAACTTTAACCAAAGGTAAAATCTATGTTTGATTCGAGGATTTGATCATCGACGCAAAGATAGTTTCAATGCTTTTAATAAATTAGTTCTAGTTGTTGACTTAATGCCGGGCAACCAATCTCTCCTTGCCTGTTCGATACCAAGAGGCAACTCATTTGAAATTACTTCCCTAAGTGATAAATAACCCTGTAACTTACCGACAACATTAAAAATGAGAGAGACCTAATTCTAACCAACAAAGTCACCTTAGTAGAGTTCATTTAAGCTAGATTACACATTCATACCACATAATCGTAAACTACAACATAAATGATTTGTGCAGTTAGTGGCTAGTATTAGAACGAATTAAACAATTACAAATTTAATTATTCTAATTGACAAGTCAATTATTCTAAGCTATCAAATACTGACCACGTATTTAATAAACCTAAGCAATTGTAATTATAATCAAAGATGCATGAATACCAAAGAACAAAGAAGATTTAAAGCGCAAATAAGTTTCGCGAATTTATTAAATCAAGATTTAATAAAACTTTTGACTAGAAAAGAGGGTTTAGAAACTCATAAAATAAAGAAAACTAAATAAAACTAACAATTATCTCCAAATCTCCCCTCAATCTTAACCTAATAATGTCTATTTATGGGGAAAAATAATATATTGGAGAAAATACAAAAAGTGCCCTTAATGAAATAAAGCAGAAACTTTCTAGAATCTTTGCAATTTCGAGTCAAACTTCCAAGTCATTTTTTGGCGTCTTCCTAACACTTTTGGGGCACAAGCTATGAAATATATCCAGTTAGATATTTCAATTCCCTTCGAATCAATATGTTATGAGCCCAAAACGGAGGCCTGTAGCTTAAGTTATGGATAAAATACTGAAATTACACTTTGTTAAAAATTCAAACTGCAAAAAAATTGTCAAAAATAAACTTTAAATTCATTTTTCTTCGATTATTCTCTAAATACATAATAAATGAAATATAAATATAAATATTATAATTAAGAATATAAATAACATAATCCAAAACGAGATTTATCAAAGATCTATGGATGCAACATCATGCTACAAGATGTGAAGTTTGTGAATGTAGAATCACGATTACAAAATCTGATGTTTGTGACAGAAGAATTGTGAGTACAGAATCTGAGGTCTAGGATTGTAAAAATATGACTACGAATCGAGTTATTCGAATCAATTCGAACTTTTTTTTTCGAATTTTGAGTTTGAATCGAGTTGAGTTTTCGAATTCGAATAACTCGAATAATTCGAATAATTCGAATATCAAACTATAATATTTTACATTTTTACCCCAAACTCCCAAACCTTTTTACTTTTCCCTCAAAACTTTTATTTCTTCCCACTTTCCCCCCAAAACTTTTACTCCCCTCCCCTCCCAACCCCCAATCTACCCAAAATTCATTTCCTACCAAAATTTTACTCTCCCATTTATTTTTTCTCAAAATTTCACTCCCCAAAACCCTCAAAACCTTTTATTTTCCCCTAAAATTTTTACTCCCTCCCACTTTTCCCCTAAAACTTTTATTCCCTTCCCATCTCACCTCCCATCTATCCCAAACCTTCCCCCCTCCATTTTTTTTAATATTTTCCCTCCAAAATTTTACTTCCCCCTATTTACTTTCCCTCAAACTTTTATTCCCCAAAACTTTTTATTTTTCTCCTAAACTTTTACTTCTCTCCCTTTAGTCTTTACTCTCAAATAAAAAATCAAAATTATCCAAAAAAATCACTAAACATAAATAGTAATAATTTTATTTATATCTACTATTTATATTATTAAATTAAATTTCACATTTTATATTATTTATATTATTGAATTGTTTAGTCATATTGAATATTTATATTAAAATTGAATTATTAATTATGCCATAAAATATTCGTGTTAAAATTTTATATTGGTATCAATTTCACATTTTATTTTTAAAATAAATTTTATTAAAAAATCATATTTTTACATTTAATATATTTTTTAATTCTAAAATACATAGTGACAAGAATCTGAAGATAATTGAAACAACTAAGCAAGCAAAGAAGCTAACCAATATATAAAAAATTAATAAATAAATTATGAAGTGATGAAAGTTAATAAAAAATTTGATTAAGGTGAACAAATTTTATTACGATGGGTGACAATGGTTATAAGGACCCAAAATTATTTTTTAAAATTTAACTCGAACAAATATATTCGATTCGATTCGAATTTCATCTCACTCGACTCGATTCGAGAAAACTTCAAATAAAGTTAGGATGATAAAATGAGATTCGAAAACTCGATTAACTCGAAAATTTTCGATTCGATTTGATCGAATGCCCACCCCTAGTTTCGAGAGACTAAGAATGAAAGGTTTATGAAGCCCAAAAATTGTGGAGGTTCAATAAACCCCAAAATTGAGGTAAATGTGTTTGGAAAGCTTTACTGGGCTCAAAGATGGAAGCTTTAAGAAGTCCAAAAATAGAGGAACTCTTGTTAAACCAAACAAATGGATATAAATGTGTTTAGGAAACCTAAGAAACCCAAAAATGAAGAGATAAATGCAAATGGAAACTTTACAAAACAAAAAATTGGAGGAAGTTACAAAAAGAAAATCAAAATGGGAACTTTATGAAATCTCCAATGAACAAAATGGAAGCTTAACAAAATACCAGGAAAAAATCGAAGCTTGACAAGCTGAGAAGATTGAGCCATGGGTTTTGGCTTGTTTTCTAGAGACGTCACCGAATGTGAAGAAAATAAAGATAAAAGAGTTGATTCAATCACTTCACACATTATCAATGCCCAAAGGATATCCCATAGGAAAAGAACATTGATGTGTTACAAAGTCTCCCATCATCAAATAAAATTTCTAAGAACTCAGAACTAATTGATGGCCATTTTAGTCATTTTATTAAGTTTGGGAGTATTAGAATTAAATTAAACCAGATGACCTTCATATTTATATGAATAAATGTCATGCAGAAGTTTCTTTAACAGTGAACTTTCATTTATAAATAGCTCAGGAACTTGACATAGATAATAGAATTTCAAGAACATATATCCAGATTCGCTGATGAAAATAGGCTTCTTATTGGATTAATTAATGTTTTGTCCTTGCACAACTTGAATCAATACTTGTTAGCTTCGTGATAATTGCTTGATCTAGGACATACATACAACTATATCTCTCACATGCTCCACTGCATTTAACCTATACAGACTTCATACGTTTCTCATTGCAAACTCTAAGACCCATCACCAGTATATTTTCTTCCATGTTTTTGACTGAGCTGAAACTTGAACAAGAAATGATCAGTCTTAAGTTTTCCTAATTTGCAATTTTCTCGTTCCAGTTCCTCCTCCAGACTCTTAACTTTTCCTCTTATGTTTCTCAAGTTCTTTCAGACCCCCGCTTTTTTTTGTTTAGTAAACCCAAAGTGGATTATTTTGAATTAGTGGAGTCGAGTGTGGAACCTTTAAATCGAAAAAGTGAGTCAAAACGAAAAGCTTTATAAACTCACAAATAAAAAAATATAAAAGTAGATTTCTTTCTCAAATATTTAGGTCAAGTTCGAATTCTCAATTTGTCATTATTGGAAAGACTTTACCTTAATATCATCCCGACCGAGGTTAATACTTGTACATAAAGTGATCTATGTTAAGTATTTCTAATTTGCTATCTATTAGCTCTAGTTCCTCTTCAAGTTTCTTTTAACTCCTTTTGACGCTGCTTAATAAGTCCTTCCGCATCCTTTTTTTTCTTTTCCTTAACCCACTTAATCTCTTTATTAAGGGTGGCTTCTATTGCAAAATTTGCCTCACCAATGGAAATTAATCTACCTTTCACTGTACTCTGCTCTTTTGAAAAATTCAGATGGTAATATCTGAAATAAAACTATACCTATTTGCTTAATCATGTGCTACTTTAGATAATTAAAAAAATATATAAAATGAATAGTTTTGTGAATAGGAGAAATTGTTTATTTAACAGTAATTCATATTTGTTGTGAACTCTTTTATAGTAAAAGGAAGGCTACAGAGGCCTTAAGTTCTAACGGTTCTTACATAAGTGATACCCTCCTTGTCACTTAAAAATAATTGTTGGACACCAGGGAAAGGGTCTTCAAAAACTTCTAAATCATGTGTCCTGCTGATGCATGGTTTCGCCATAAAATCTGCCACTTGATTAGCTTCGCGATACACATGTTTAAAGCGCCCAGTCCAACTCTCGTTGCACACTTCTTTAATCATTTGAATTCCAACAGCAAGGGATTGTCTTCATTGGAACCATCCTGGAGCAGCTCAATTGCCACTCTATTATCACACTCCACCACTACTTTGGAGAGACCTCTTTGCCATGCTACGTTGAAGCCATCTAGGATTGCCGAAAACTCGGCGTTAAGAACAGAACCACTACCGATAGACCTGCAGAAACTAGCTACCCAGTTGGGAAATGAATCTCGTAGAACCCCACCTATTGAAGACCAAATACCTGACACATTCGAGGCACCATCCGTGTTTAACTTAGTCCACCCCAAAGCTGGTGGACTCCAATTAACGTGAACCGCTGAAGCTCTTCTGTTCTGTCAGCGTTAGGTTCTCTGTTACCTATATTAAACGCAAGACTAGAGACCCTGTTAAAAATCTCCTCTGAACTACTGTTACTATGCTGAAAAATGATCTTGTTTTTGTTCTTCCAGAGGTATCAACAACTGATAGCAAAAAATACCTCCCAAACCTTACACTGGTAAGGTAAGTCATGGCGTAGAGTGAGAGGGTGTAGGGATTGAAAGGGATGACATATTTCCGGCGTAACTCAACAACACGCTTTCAGTGTAGAAAGAAGGTGCATGATCTTTTGCTACAAGCAAAACAAGGAGCTAATAAGCCATGTTCTCCACATGCTTTGCATCGAACTTCAGTGTCAAATTCCTTGCTTTCATGGAGTGCTGGTGGATGCTCGTGGGGTGAATGTTGAATCTTATCGGCATTTTGGATTCTACGGTCGGAAGCAAGGCGCATTTGACATCCAATTGGAATTTACACTTTCCGCAGTGAAAGGCCAAGCCTGAGCTAGCTTCATCAAAACCCTCATATTGGCAAGGTACGTCGGTGAGTAAAACCAGAGGACATGAAGGATGAAAGAAATGAATGATTTGACGTGGAATGTTGATCATGCATGAATGATGGACGAAAAAGTTGCAATCCTGGCAGCCATAGGCAAAAGAATCAAAGGCAGAGGCAAAGCAGAGCTTGTTATATATGGCGCACCCAACTTCCAAATGATTATTGGGAGCAAGAAGTTTTAAGGGATGCCAGTGAGTAAAATGTTGAATAAGCTCCTCAGTTTCTATGGTGGCCCGTTGGGTGCCTTCAACATGCATATCAAACTCACACCTTTTACAGCGGTTGCTTAAACCAGAGTCTGTTTTGAAGCAAGCATTACATATATACTCGTAATCTAAAATGGTAAGGAGAAGAGGGCATGGGTGAAACAAATCTCGGATTTCTCCGGGAAGCTTGGCACAGGATCTATGGAGGTAAAAATCACAACCAAAGCATACATAGATCGAACCCGTAATGCGTTTGCAACATCCCCTACAACCAAGTTGATCGTCCTGCGAAACCCCGAGGAGCCACAAGAGATGGCAATGGAGAAAATGCTGAATTTTCGTCGACATCTCTCTGGCTTTAACAAAAGCAAAGCTAATGTTCCAAATTTCTTGAAGGTTTAAGATTGAAGAAAAGATGATTCATTCATTGTATTGTGCAAGCTCTTTAAAACAGATAAGGGAAATACTGATAAATTTTAAACTCAAAACATATTTAATTACATTTCCTTATTAACAAGTACAAGCTTTTTTTCTCCAATCATAACACACTCAAATGCCAAATCCCATTATGCAAGAAATGGAAACATTTCGATAAAACAGAAACCCTGAACAGCAAAACACTTTTTAAGCATAATCTCCAGAAACTGGTACTGAGGAGTATGACCCAATGAAAATGTCACCATAAATCAGCCCAGCTAACCCTCCTCCAATCAATGGGCCAACCCAATAGATCCAGTTACCAGACAAGTTCCCACTAACCACAGCTGGTCCAGAAGAACGGGCTGGGTTCATTGAACCACCACTAAATGGACCAGCGGCTAAAATGTTAGCACCCACAATGAAACCAATTGCAATAGGTGCAATTGTTCCTAGAGAACCCTTCTTTGGGTCAGCTGCCGTGGCATAAACGGTGTAGACGAGTGCAAATGTAATCACAATCTCCATCACCATGCCTTCCACAGCCGTCATTCCTGAAGCAACGCCGTGGGCTGGGACGCTCTGCAAGGTTCAAGTTGTAATTTTAATTTAGAAACAGTTTTGAGATTTTAATTGTTATAGTGAAGTTGTTCCATACCAAGCCATTGGTGACAAACTGGAGAAGAAGGCAAGCAACAATGGAGCCAAAGCATTGAGCAATCCAGTAGAAAATAGCAGTTAAGATGGTGATGTTGCCTCCAACAGCTAACCCAAAGGTGACGGCGGGATTCAAATGACCACCTGAGATGTTGGCTGCAATGGACACCCCAACGAAGAGGGCAAATGCATGAGCCACTGCTACAGCCACTAAACCCGCTGGGTCTAGAGCTGCATCGGCAGTGAGCTTACCTATAAAATATTAAAAAACAAAGAAAAAAAACCATTACATCAACTCGTAGAGAGAGTTGTCCCTTGTTTAAAGGTCCAATCTGGTTCGACTCAAATGAATTAGTGTTCATAATGATAGTAATGTGTGCTTTACAAGGTGGTATACCTTTGCACACTTACCATAAGCAATAGCCGATCCAACACCAGCAAAGACAAAAAGCAAGGTCGCAATGAATTCAGCCAAATAAGCCTTGAGGGACCCGACACTGAAAGAATCACCAAAGCTACCAAAAGCTAACTTAAACCATTTTGGCTCGCAAAAACAAAAGAGATGCACTTAAAAGCTAAGCTCAAGAATAAGAAACTCTGTGCCTAATCAATTTCTTTTGATGAGTTTACATACTATGAAGAAGGTGTATATATACAAAATATATGAAGCAAAATAGCTAGAACGTAGGTTAAAGAGGCATCGCCGGCATCGGCCATAGGGCCTACAAGAGTGAACTGGCACCGCCCCGATTGGCAACCGACCAACTGCTTTATGATAAAATTATATGAATTATGAGCATAAGACAATCAACTTAACTACTTATTTATGAAGAAATCAACAATGGGGCTTCTTTAAAAACTCTAAATAAGGATGGGAATCTTTATGCTCCATTACATTATTGCTGAGGTCTCCTGTTAATTTCTACCTAGCTTTTATTAATTAAAAATTGCGAAGTTGCTCCAACGATAATGTCGATGATTATATATATGTTTTAAAATAAAAAGCTAGTTAATCTCAAAAAAATGTTTTAAAAATCAGAAATGGCAATGAAAGGTTTAATAACAAACATTCCTCTCTTTGATCAAAATGTGGATCGATTTTTTGTTATAGTATAATATTATTTTGTCCAACTATTTTCAAATTTAGTGTGCTCTAAGTAACAATTATTCAGAGTTTTGTTGATAGTTTTGCTAACCAGTATTTTGAGGATATTTTAAAAAATATCATATTAAATAAGTTATAATTTTACGTATAAATAGTTGAATATTTTGAAAGTGGTATAGAATTAACCGGAGTTAAACCTTCTTAAAATAAGTAGAATAAAAATTCCATGTGTTGACTTGATGATTAGGGCGTTTAATGTCCCAAATGTGGCCTGGGATCGAGTCGCGCTAGTCACGATGCTGCTAGGTGTTGATATGATCGTAGATCTGTCTCCTGAGCCAACGCTTTCTTGGAAGGATAAACTTTTAGGCAGGGGAGCTCTAACCGGGTTCAATAAATTCTGGTAAAAAAGACGGCTACCACGATGGTTGTTAAGCATTTAGGGAGGAACATTGGCTATACCACCCTACAAAACAAGATTTATAATCAGTGGCGGTCGTCTATGCCGTTTAAACTTATGGATGTCGAACATGGGATGTTTTGGTGAAATTCCAAATTAACGATGACTTTGAAAAAGTGTTTACCCAAAGGTCATGGGTTGTATTCGGACAATATTTAACCGTTTAGCCGTGGACGCTCCAGATTTTAATCCCTTGCAATCGTTTCAAAATGTTGTTATGACGTGGATTAGATTTCCAGGTTTACCGGGATTTTTGTGTAAGAGAAAGATTTTAGAAGAGATTGGCGGTTTAATTAGTAAAGTGGTGAAACTAGACTATAATATAGATAGTAGGTTGATGGGAGATTTGCTCAAATGGCGATTTATGTTAACCTTGACAAGCCATTGATCCCTTAGATTATGGCACATGGAACAGTTGAACGAGTTGAGTATGAGGCCTTACGATGGATTTGTTTTGATTATGGTAGGTATGGTCATATGAAGACTCTATGCCCTCTTTTCGTCGGTAAACTGGATCACCCAATGGAGAAGGAGGTGGCATCGGCTGGAAAAGCCGAAGAGAAAGAAAAGGAAGCGTTTGGGCCATGGATGGTGGTAGAGCGAAAATTACGAAGAGTTTCGAACAAGAAACGAAATCCAAAAACAAAAAATCCTGAAAAAGATCTTTTTGGATCTAGATTTAATATTCTGGAAGAAGAAGGAGAGTTGGATGTTGAGATTTCGGTAGATTTTCAGGGTGTAAAATTTCAAAAATGGGATTTCACTAGAAACAAGGGAAATGCATATTTTAACAAGATAAACGGCTTGATGAGTGGGTCAGTTAGGCAGGATAAAGGGTCCAACACATAAAGCAGGCTAAATGGTGGTGCTGGGTAAAAAAAGAAAAAAGAGAGAAGCCGGAATGGCGGGCAATTTACCAATAAAAGCCATTTTTTTAAAAATTACCGAAATGGGCCCATTATTTAATTATTTACCGGAATGGTCCATTTTTCCGCGAAATCGCGTCCACGTCAGCAACTCGCGCTAACGTGGACGCGATTTCGACCCGCGCGTGAACAGTACGCAACGGTCAAATTGACCGTTGCCCCCCCCAACGGTAAAAAAAAACTATAAATACCCCTACCCCTTTTTATTTTTTCACAAACAAATCCTCTCTCATATTTCCTCTCAATTCCTCTCAATTTCCTACCAAAATTCTCTCAATTTCCTTCCAAAATTCTCTCAAATCCATATTTAATTTCAATTTCCTCTCAATTTCCTTTTTTAAAATAATTTTAATTTTTTTATATTTTTATAAATCGTAAAAATTTGTACGATTTCATCAATGGCCGGATCATTGACTCGTCTTGATAAGCATCACATATCGGTGGAACAAATGACAATGGTAAGTGTTAAATTTAATTTTTAAATATTATTTAAGAATTTTTTATTTATGCATTTTTTGATAATTATTAATTTATTATTTGTTATAAAAGTCTGAAGATCGGGTATTGGAATGCAATATCCGGAATATGCATGCTCCTCCATCACCGTTGGTAGAGAACTACCTGCGGGAAGCGGGTTTTTGGCACGTGGCGACGGTAGGTCGGGGATGCAAGTTGGACCCGAAACTGATCAGTGCGTTGATCGAGAGGTGGAGACCCGAGATGCACACATTCCATCTTCCATGTGGAGAGTGCACTATCACTCTAGAATATGTTAGTCTGCAGTTGGGATTACCGGTGGACAGGCACCCAGTCACCGGGTTTGCCCAATCTAGCAATTGGGAGGGGGTGTGCTACGAGCTTTTGGGCGCTATTCCGGAGAAAATGGAGGGAAGTAAGGTCGAGATGGGCTGGTTACGTGACACATTCCCTGATCCGGATGAAGATTCAACCGAAATTGAAAGAATCCGATATGCCCAGGCACACATTCTTCAAATAATTGGAGGTTATCTGATGCCCGACACGTCACGGAGCCGTGTACATCTAAGATGGCTGCTAAAACTCGTTGATTTTAGAGCAGCCGGTGAATTGAGTTGGGGGTCTGCCGTCTTGGCAACATTATATCGGGAGATGTGCGGGGCGACGCGACCGAGGAGAGCAAACATCGGAGGTTGCCTGTCACTACTGTAGTCATGGGCACGGTTTCGCTTTCCATTTCTACGTCCTCGAGTGAACCACCCATATACATTCCCACTCATAACGAGGTAAATTTTATTATATTACATTTTACAATTATTATGTAGATTTTTAAAAATAAAAGTATGATAAATTTTTATTTAATTAGGTGGAACCATCCGGCAAGTTATGCTCGATTACCATCCTCTCTTGAAGATATACGGCTTCTATTAGACCAACGGTCGGAAGCAAAAGTAAGTATTATTGCAAATAGATATTTCTATACATTCGCTATTCGATTGATATTTAGTATTTAGTATTTAGTATTATGTATATAACTAATATTTCTATCATGTTCATATAGTTTCAATAGACACCATACGAGGATCCGGCAATTCGGGCAGTAATCCCGGAAAAGTTTTTACAAAATCCACAAGCTTGGCACGTGAAAGTCGTGTTGGTCAACTACGCAACCCTAACCTAATTTAATTAAAAACCCTAACCCCTAACTTAAATTAATTACAAACCCTAACTCTAACCTAATTTAATTAAAAACCCTAACCCTAATCTAACTTAATTAAAAACCCTAAACCCTTAACTTAAAAACCCTAACCTTAACCTAAATTAATTAAAAACCCTAACCCTAACCTAATTTAATTAAAAACTCTAACCCTAACCTAATTTAATTAAAAACCCTAACCCTAACCTAATTTAATTAAAAACCCTAACTCTAACCTAATTTAATTAAAAACCCTAAATCCTTAACTTAAAAACCCTAACCTTAACCTAAATTAATTAAAAACCCTAACCTAATTTAATTAAAAACCCTAAACTCTTAACTTAAAAACCCTAACATTAACCTAAATTAATTAAATACCCTAACCCTAACCTAATTTAATTAAAAACCCTAAACTCTTAACTTAAAAACCCTAACCTTAACCTAATTTAATTAAAAACCCTGACCTAATTTAATTAAAAACCCTAACCTAAGTTAACAATGTTACATTCACGTAATGTTAGATTTGGAAAAATGTTTTGACTAGTACTAACAAATAATAATTTTACATAATTTGATAATTTTACTAACCATTAATACAATTTTTTGACTTAATAATTTTACATTCACATAATGTTAAATTTGGAAAAATGTTTTGACTGGTACTAACAATTAATAATTTTATATAATTTGATAATTTTACTAACCATTAATACAATTTTTTGACTTAATACAATTTATCAATTAATAATTTCACAAACTTAATTTTTTTACAATTACATTCAACTATTGCGATTAGGGCATGATCGACTTGTATGGCCTGGATTCTTACACCATCCGCACAACTTCGTTTCACTGGATGTGTCTCGGATATCCATATTGTTACGTATTCTAGTCGAGCAAGGTCGACCCTTTGGTTTGCGACGTAATTCTCTATCCGGTAACAGCTTAAAAGGAGCAAGAGATACAGACGGCCACTTACGTTCATCTGGGACCAGTGGGAAAACGTGTCTCCATACGTTGTACATGTTTTCTAATTTGTACACTTCGTCCACATAACTCATCGGATCCAGAGGGAGTTATTGACAAGCTGCAATAACATGAGCGCATGGATAACGAAGTGCATCAAACATCTCACAGTCACAAGTCCTATTTCGCAAGTGTACACGATATTGCCCGCCAACAACACCTTGGTGCGGTCTGTCAAACTCTGTCACGCGAAATCATAAATTATCTCGATCGTGACACACTGCGTGCATGGTGTTTGCCCTCGCCTTGGCCTTGTTAATTTCTTGAACTACCTTGCTGCATCATACATGGCCTCCCTGCATCTGCCCTGCATAACTTGCTGCTCGCTTTGGAAATAACGCCGCCAAACGAAAATATGTCTCCCGCACAACCGATGTTATCGGTAGATGGCGCGTTCCTTTAAGAACAGAATTTATACATTCTGCTAGGTTCGACGTCATATGGCCATATCGTAGGTCACCGTCGTATGCTTGTGCCCACTGTTTGAAACGTATGTTACAAAGGTAGTCTGCCCTTTCTCCATTTTGGGATCGTAAAATTGCCAACATCTCGTGAAAATGATCTTTATTTATTTCATACCCTGCCAATATAATATCGTAGTGAATAATTTATACCACTTCTACCAATAAAACTAATTCAAATTGAAAAACGAAATAACACAGATATAGACCAAATACCCATGTTGGTCACTTGTCGTCGTTCGCTCTTAGATGGATATAGCCTGTAGTAGCTCGAAACAACGTGTCTTAGGCAAAATCTATGGTGTGTGTGCTGTCATAAGCTTCCCTCTCAATCAAATGCAGCTAGTATACCGGAGCCCCGATCTGAAATAACACAGATATCAGGTTGGGGGCACACATGCCTCCTTAACCTAGAGAGAAAGAAATTAGTCATCAGACGACTCCCTTGGTGTTATTGCAAATGCAATTGGAAGAATTCTCCCACCGCCATCCTGTGCCACTACAAGCAATAGCCGATGAATATACCTACCGAACATGAAGGTACCGTCAATTTGTACCAACGGCTTACAGTATAGAAATGCGTCTTGACATTGCTTAAAGGTCCAAAACAGGCATTTGAACACTTGGCATCCATGTAGCAATCGGCCGTTGTAGTACGCATGTTCCATTTCAAGGTCTGTGATGGCACCGGGGACGTATCTCTCTAGCACCTGACACCACCGCCATATTTCATTATATGAGGCGTCCCACCCACTATGCATCTTCTCCAACACCTTTTTCTTAGCTATCCAAGCCTTGCGATAAGAGGGCGTGTACCCCATTTGGCTACGGATATTGGCAATTAACACCGGTACTGAAGTCCTAGGATCTGCTTTTATCGTGGGCAGTATCAAGCTAGCTAACATAGCTGAATCCATTTTGGGATGATCTTATGAAACACCTACAAAGGGAATACATTAAATAATGCAACATTGCATAATAAAAATATTATTCAGATACAGTCAATACTGCACCTGCAGCACATGTATGTGGACTTTTGTACTTTTTTATCTCCCACAACCCTGTCCTTTTCCTTAACAAGGCGTAGATTTTCTATGAACATGTGACGTCTTACACCGAACACTTTGCCTCAAACTTATCAGATTTTGATTTAACGACGTGGTAGTTAACGCCGCTTTTGATGCTATGTTGTTTCAAAGCACCAATAAAACTATTCTTGTTGGTAAACTCTAACGTAGATTTTCTTCCTCATCTGAACTCCTGTCAGCATCTTCAGCTTCTGTTGGAATAGGCTCCGGTTCAAAAAATAAGCCAACTTCTGCACCATCCGGCCCGGGCTCTCGAGGTGGATCCATATTGGAGTCATCTTCTAACCTACAATCATCTGCAATGTACGAGGTTCCCTCGCCGGTTGACGTTATAGGGAGTACATCATCCCTTCTTCTAGGTATTTGATAACATCCCCAATTGGATGTAGATTGCCACCCGCTAGAACTTGATGCCGCTCCCCAGTACGTATTTGCAGTATCAAACATTGAGCCACCGACGTACATGTCCCATCCACCGACAGAGTGTCTTGCAAGGGATGTGCATTTGACACCGCTACCGAACATGGGCTTTTCCGTATTTTGTAACCCGCTGATCGAGTGTTAGCCAGGTGTGGTGTATACATCTCGAACACCGGTCGCTGGTACATCAGTTGGCGATGTAAATTATACATATAACTCAATATACGGTGCTCCACTAGCAAGATGAGTCTGCACCATTGCCTCCAAGCTACGAGCACCTTTTATGTCGAATGAGTCATATGTCACCGGATCAACAGAAGAACAAAATCGATATGTGATAGACAGAACTTTCATTAGCGTCATTCCAGAAATTTTACGCCTAATCCTTTTACGAAGTTCTGTCAAATCTATGTTCTGGTTAAAAACCAGTCGCACCGTATTCTCCGACAAAAAAACAACACCATTCTCGATGTGGCAAACCTCACCATTGTAGTAAATAACAGCACTAATACGTTCACTCATATTTGAAACTCTAACCTTCTTAGCCTCTCTAAATTGTTTCTGCTGTGACTTATGCATTCTGAGAACATTTTCTGCCTAATTTGTAGCCTCAGCCCAAATATGCTACTGTAGCAAAAGAGCGTCCATGATGGCACGATTTTATAAATTCTTCTCAAATAGCATCCTGCTAGAAGCAATTTTATATCATTTGCTCAGAAACGTCAAAAAAACTTATTTCTTACATGACTTACTGTAGCAAAAGCGCGCTGACGAGGCCGCGATTTCACAAATTCTTCTCAAATAGCATCCTGCTAGAAGCGATTTTATACTATTTGCTCAGAAACATCAAAAAAATAATTATTTCTTCCGTGACCTACTGTAGCAAAAGCGCGTTCACGAGGGCGCGATTTCACAAATTCTTCTCAAATAGCATCTTGCTAGAAACGATTTTATACTATTTTATTAGAAACATCAACTCGAAATTATTTCTTCCAGGACCTAAAAACCCTTAAAAGCCTGAACCCTAAACCCTAAAAGCCAAAAAAACCTAACGTTGGGAAAACCGCAAAATCGCGTCCACATCAGCGCGATGTCAGGGTACGCGCCAGGAAATCACGTCCACGTTCGCAGCTCACGCTGACGTGGACGCGATTTCCTGGCGCGTACCCTGACATCGCGCTGACGTGGACGCGATTTCGCAGAAAAAAGACCATTCCGGTAATTTTTGAAAAAAATGGCTTTTATTTGTAAATTGCCCCGAAATGGCTAAGCTTGGGCCTGGGCTGGAGGGTGCTATTGCCACTTAAAGTTTGGGCGGTTTTTTTGCTAGCGTGGAGATTGGACTTGTTTTGGGAGATTCTAGGCTTCATCAGGCAAGCCAATCTGTCGCTAATATGGTATCTAATAATTTCCCTATTTCAAGTCAGATTAACAAAATTCATTTGGATGCAGAAATTGCTGGTAACATTTAGAAAAGTCTCCTAGTATTGATTACTTGATAGAGATTGGTAAGATTTCAAATCACCTATTTAGTCATCGCTCAATCATGACTTTGCATATTAATCCTACTTATGAGGGTCTAGTTGAAATTGAGGTGCCAATTAATGACGAAATGTTGGACCCCGTTAAGTACTCTGCTATAACTTTTTTAAGAAAATTCGGATCCGAAAATCAAAAATTGGGCAAAGGGTAGCTGTCTTGGAGATTTGAGAGAAGTCTATTAATATGCCACAATTTTACATGGCAAATTGGGCTTTCTCGGCATACTTAAAGAGCTTTTTTTAACAAAATAATGTCTTTTGCATAGTTTTTTTATTCTTTTTAGATTTTAAATTAATAAGTGAAAATGTCTCGTTTTTACCCATTTTATGACCCAATTTGACCAATAGTGTCATTGGGAGGCCTAATGTGTGATTGAATGGTGTAGGGATGTGATGGATGTAAAAAAACGAGCAAGAATGACACCAAAGGCAATGGTATTGCAATATCCACACCTTGGAATCTCTATACCTCTAACAGGATGGAAGATTAGAAACACCCTTCAGTGGTATCGTGATATTCTCTTTGGGTATCGCGATATCCACCTTTCAAAGAAAACCCCAAAGCTCGACACTGTCTAAGGTATCACGATATCCACTTATGGGTATCGTGACATTGCCTTCTTTAGGGGGACAAACTAGGACAAAAAGGGTAGTTTCTGTCCACCCGATCCACCAATCACCCAAGGCCTATGTAAGAGCATTTTTGGCAATAAAAAATCATCAGAAGACAACTTAAAACAACCAAAATTGTCTGAAGAAAAGAGAGAAACATTAGCTTAGTTTTAGGTTTAGTTTTCTCTATGTTTTCTCTTAGTTTTTCTGTACTTTTTCTAGAGTTTTCATTTTTTTTCTTCTTTCTTAGTTTAAAATTTATTTTTTGTTCTTGATGTTCTTAGTGTTAGTTATCACTGTAGCTTAGGCATATTTGCACTTTCAGTTTCTGTACTTTGAACGCAAGATTTTGTTAGCTTTAGTTTAATGTATTTCAGTTTCTTTCATTTTAAATCTGTTAAAGTTTGTTCGTTTTATGTTTGTTTCTTTAGATTTTCTTGTTGAATGCCTTTAATTTCATGTTCTTTAAGTTTTCTAGTATAAAAAGCTAAACTTTTATATTTTTCTCAAGTTTTACTTTAACGGTTGTTGTAAGTTTCATTTCCATGTTCATTCTCTTTATTTTCAGCATGAGTATCTAAACCTAAAATGGAGGTTTGGTTTATGGAGATGTTGATAAGCTGATTTTTGGGCTAATGACTAAATCGAATAGAACTAAAAACTTAGAAAGTGACACCCCTAAGGGAATTTAGGCAAGTGAGATCTTAAGGTAATCTTGTTGCGTACCCATTCATTAGTCCTGAATTAACCGATGAGATCAAAAGATAAATCAAAACTAATTCGTCTAAGTTAGTAAAATTGAAATAGGAAGATAAAATTGAGACACTTAGTAATTTAAACAATTTAAGTCCCTTGTCCGAGAATTGGTGAACCACATCAAAATCAACCAACTGCCGCTAGTCATTTATTGGTTAAATTCCTAGTTTTATATTCTTTGTAATTTAGTCCCTAGGTTAGAATATTTAATTTTCTTGCAAATTCTTCTTATTATGTTTTGTCATACCATAAGATCATATTAGTAGCCACTTAGACTTTATCATGTATGCTATCTATTGCTCAATTTCCATCTCCTTTGGATTTAATCGTTGGAATACTCTGATATTCCATTATAACACTACAAATATTACAACTGACCTATACATTTGCAATAAAGTTGTTCTTTAAAATGGTTTTATAAAATTATTTATTTTACGCGCACGTGCAAACGTGATTAAAGTTGTTGGAAAGACAGTGAAAGATTGAGTAATTCTTAATGTACACTTTTAAGTAAAGATAAGTAGCATACGACTTTGTGCCTATGTTTTAATGCTTTTCTTAACTATCTCTTACTGAAGAACGATTGGGAGTCATGTTTAATGCTGACTGTAGGCGACCCAAAAGAAAGTTCGTGTCTAGTACGGATGGTTCTACATTGCTTAACTGAGATGAATATGGTCCTCATGAGAGACAAGGATATGGTCATTGTTATGAATTCTGTAGTTATGTCAGTCTAGTAGAGAGTGACAATTAAGTATAGGAAGCTGGTCACTTGACTAACGAACCTTACGACCAATATTCCTCGTATTCTTACAAGGTAAAGGGTGTGCATTGGGAAGAACCTAATGGGGATCACTGTCAATCTCATTGGGGAGATCATTCGAGGAAGACATGTTAAAGTGCAAGGAAAATATGAAATCAGTATGGAATTAGCTAGACCTTGTGTTAGCAATCGAGCGACTCAGAGTTGGGAGAAATACTCCGGTGGAAAATTGTGTCTAGTCAACATTGTTGAAGTTGAGAAGGAAGCTTCCCATCAAGACATTAAAACACAACACTTGAAGGTTGATTTTCAACAAGAGATGGAGATCGGGGCATTGTGCATAGTGTTGGGTGATATCGAAAAGATCCCCGATTGTAATAAGGTAAGTGTGGAGGAACCTCCGCATTTTTTAAACCTAGTAAAAAGATCCCTCACCACAAGCCAACCACAGATAAACCTCATCAAAGAGGCATTCAATTGAGAAAAGAGAATTCAAGAGAATTTGAGTTTGTAATTCCATCATAGATGACTCCTCGGGAAATGGAATTGAGTAGGTTAGATTTTGATGAAAAATGGTTCAAAACAAACGGATTGAAACAACTTAAGTCAAGGCAATGCCAATTTGTGCATTCGTTGAAAAGGGTTTCGATTAACCAAATGAAAAACAAATATAGGGTTAAAGTTTCTAGGACTTCGTAAAAATTTCATTTCGGTGGAATGACAGAACATCCAAAAATTGATATTTTAAACACATCCTTACGCATTTAATTCTCGTTCTGTGAATCATCAGTGTTTCGACTCGAAACTCACCTTGGCAAACCTAAACTCTAAAAAAAGTAAATACATAAATGTGAAATAGTGGAATCGCGATATCCATCACAGGATATCGTGATATCGCTAGCAGTTTAGTAAAGAGGATTTTAAAATTTTTCTCGATATCACGGTACCCAAGTCGGGTCATGTAAAAAACGAGTCATATTTTCATGACCTACGTGTTTTAAAAGGTTTTTAAACCTCCTTACACCCTAAAAGTCCTAAATCCTCCAGTTTAGTGCTTTAGTCACATTCCATACCCATCTCTCAACTCTTTTCTATACAAGAGCTCTCAAAGGCATCTTTCAAGCTCATTCTAGGGTTTGAAATCTATCTTACGGTTTTTCCTTTTGCTTTAATTTTTTGTTTTATATTTCTAATAAGGTATATTCGGGACGAGACCGTTTAGAGTTTGAGCTCAAAGGCATTTTCAAGCTCTTTCTAGGGTTTGAGCTCTCAAAGGCATTTTTCCTCTTGCTAACTTGCCTAATAAAAGACCCTTTAAATTTTTAGATGGATGGATTGAACACCCAAATTTCTCGAAATTTGCTAAAGGTAATTGGAACTATAATGGGAACATGAATGCTTCTCTTACTCAATTTACTGTCAGTGTTAAACATTAGAACAAGTCAGTCTATAGGCACACTAGTAATCGTAAAAGACAACTAGTATAGAAACTCTTTGATATTCAAAGGTAAATGAAGTGATAGAATCTTGGTTTCTTGGGCCAACTAGAGATGAAGATACGAGAAGATTTGGAGAGTGTTCTTTACCATGAAGAACTTCTCTAGAGACAAAAACAACGGGTGATTGGCTTTTCTTGGGTGACCAGAATACCAAATTCTTTCACAGGCGTATGCTTCAGAGGAGGAAACATAACAGGATTACTACTTTAAGAATAGACAATAGAGGAGACCTTTCAATTTGAGGCAGTTTTATTTTTTCAGAAGTTATATAGTGAGTTGTCGAGTCCTATGGGGTGACTTCCTTCCAGTTCGTTTCCTAATTTAGGGTATGATAATATTCACCTCTTGAGCAAGGAGGTCACTGATGAGGAAATTAAAAAAGCCTTATTTGATATAGCTCCATTAAAAGTATCGTGTTGTAATGTATTTCACGTTTTATTCTTTCAGAATTAATGGGATCATATTGGTAACACAATTTGTAATTGGGTCAAGATGGTTTTTGCTAGGAAAGTTATTGATCCAAATTTGAACAATACTTTAATCATTATTATTCCAAAGATGCATAACCTCGAAATTTTTTCTCAGTTTCGGCCTATAAATTTATGCACTGTTATTTATAAATTGTGATGAAAGTTATTGCCAACCGACTTAAAGTTGTTTTTCTAAGGATAATTGCACAGGATCAAATTGGTTTTGTAGCAGGTAGGAATATCACAGATAATGTTCTTATAGCTCAAGAGGTAATTCATTCCATGAAAAGTAAATAGAAGAATAGAAATTGGATGGCTATCAAAATTGATCTAGAGAAGGCTTAAGACCAGGTTCAATGGGAATTTATTAATGCTTTTCTCCATGCTACAAGTATACTTGACTTTCTTCGTAATGTTATTATATCTGCTATCACGTCTTCTTCTATGCAAATTTTATGGAATGGAGTCCTAACTCAGAAATTTCGGCCTACAATGGGTATTTGACAGGGGTGTCCGCTATCCCCCACATTTTCATGTTGTGCATGGAGTGGCTAAGTCATAGTATTCATTCTACAATTATTTTGGAAAAGTGGAAGCCTATATGTTTATCTTGATCAGTTCCATATTTGTCTCATCTATTTTTTTGCAGATGATCTCATTATATTTGGCCAAGCAGAAATGTAACAAGCTAAGATCATTAAGGAGACCTTAGAGAATTTTTGTGGATATTCTGTCATCAAATCAATACAATGAACCTACTTGGGAGTTCCCAGTTTTCATGACAACGTTATTAACAACACTTTGATATTTGTGGTGGAAAAGGTTTGGAGTGAACTTTACAGTTGGGATGCTAGACAACTGTCTTTGACAGGAAGAACTACTCTTATGCAATCTGTATTATTATCAATTTTGAGCTATTTCAGGCAGTCGATGATGATACCTAAAGGCATTTGTGTCGAAATTAAGAGCTTAGTTAGACAATTTATTTAGGGGTTTCGAATGGGAGGGAGAAGTTGGCAATGGTTAGTTGGGACTCTATTTGTCAACCCCGTTCTTATGAGAGATTAGGCCTTAGGCATTTGAGAGACCACAACATTTCTTTTATGGTGAAACTTAGGTATAATTTGATGATGAATTCCAACGCTCTGTAAGTATATATTCTTAGATCGAAATATAGGATTTAGGATAGAATCCCTGAGGATATTTTGTGAGGAAGATGTTCCTTCCTTTGAAGGGAACTTTCAAAAGTTTGGCCTTTAATTCAAGAAAAGTCACTATAGTCAGTGGGTAATGGAATAAATGTTAAATGTTGGATAAACCTATGGATTCCAAGTGTCGGTTCATTAGTAGATCAAATTCTATCCCATGATAACCTTGAGAGGGATTTTTTACTTAGAGATATGGATACTGAAGATGGTCATTGGAATCTGGATCTCTTTCAATTCTTGTTATTGGAATATATTATTAAGAGGATTGTGTGGATCCTTCTCGCAAACCCATTAGCAAGGGAAAATAAAGTTGTATGGGCCAATACTTCCAAAGGTTATAGCCTACCCCGACCGAACTAAAACAACCTAAATAGGTCAATGTCCCTTCCTAAAGGTCTCCTGTTGTTATAGTATAACCAGTTGCCTTTTAAAAATGCCTACTGGAAGTTTTATGAGACGACGTGGAATCTGAAGGATGAGGTATGGCAGATTCTCTGAAAGTTGCAAGGACCACAAAAGGTGAGATTCTTTATCTGGATGGCATTTAAAGATTGACTCCTCACCAATGTGGAATGTGTGAGAAGGGGTATATGGGATAATAGTGCATGTGGATTTTGTGACCATAACTTCGTGTGAGAAAGATGAGGGTGCTTTCATGTTATTAGAGATTGTAGTACGACAAAAGTTATTTGGGCTCAGGTAGTTCTAGTGGACAAACACATATGGTTTTTTTTCTAGAGATTTGAAGGAGTGGTTCACGGTGAATTTACAAAATCATTTGAGGATTTCGATAGGTGAGGTGGATTAGCCATGTTTTTTTGGCTTAATTTCCTGGCGCATTTGGAAAAATCACAACCTTTATGTGTTTCAAGGTGTTTCTTGAAGTGTTGATGAAGTGATCAAAGTTTCTTTTTGTTGGGCCAAATAGTTCGCCTCTATTCGGAAACCAAATATAGATAAGAGGTATGTAATGTTTTCATCTTTAGCATTGACAGGTAATTGGATCCATATGAATAATGATGGCATTGTTAAGGCAGAATCAGGCTTCGCAACTGTAGGAGGAGTTATGCGAGATTAGAGTGGGAAATGGATTTTAGGCTTTAACCGGTATTTGGGGATATGTTCAGTCTTGGAAGCTGAATTATAGGGCATATTCGATGACTTGGCTCTTATATTAGATCGGGGACATTATAAAGTATTGATAATACATATAGTATGGAGGCAATTTAAGTTATTCGAGAAAGTTATCAAGGGACTTAAATTCTATTTTGATCAGACGCATTCACCAACTATTGGCAAGGGTAGTTCAATGACGAGTCCAACATATTTCTAGAGAAAAGAATGAAGTTATAAATTATCTAACTAAAATGGCTTGTAGTAATGACAATTAACTTAAACTGTAGAATCATTAAAGGAAATAATCTAAAGAAGGAATCTCAAGGTGAACACTTTCTAATTTTCAACATGGATTACAAGTTTTCATCAACAAAATCGAATCATAATTTTTAAAATTGTTAGTTTAGTTCTCGTGTTTTGCACTTGAATGATGTCATAATATATGTTTTAAGTAATCAACATAATAGTTTTTTGGATAAATTACATTTAAGATCATTAAACTATTAGAAGTTTACGTTTTGATCACTTAACTTTAAAAAGTTACAAAATGGACACTGAATTATTTGAAAATTTTCTTGTAAATCACTTCTCTTAAGTTTTTTTTTCTAAAATTCCAGCTAGTGAGCTTCAAATGACAATTTGGCAATTGTTACAGTAGATCAATACCCATAAGCAAGTAAAAGAGCATACCTTAGATCTAAGTGGATCTAATGATTAGTTTCGGAGATCGAAGAAGAAAAAGGTTTGGATTTTGGTTTGTAGATCCATAACATTCAAAGCTATTTCATGAAAAGATTTGAATTGTAGAAAATAATGGGAATGATAACTTTCGATTGGTGCAAGCATGCGAATAAAGAAGGCCATACAACAACAATTTTAATATCTGAATGACTTAAATGAAAACTTTCAAATAGTTCGATGACCATTTTGTAACTTTTTGAAGTTAAGTGACCAAAATGTAAGTTTCCTAATAGCTTAGTGACCTTAGGTACAATTTACTCTTAAAAAAAACTTAAACTTTGATTGCTTCCTTTGATACAACTTCTCAAAAATATTTATGAAAATAGATTGATTTTATGAAAAAGTTAAATTTTTTTGGTATTTAGATGATTTTGTGTAAAATATGTTGCATATTTTGGCAAATTTTTTTGAAATAATTTTTTAATGTTGTTTTTTTAGTGAAACAAACATGTCTAAAATGAGCAAGGCCCCACATATGTAGGGTATCCAAACTGCATAATCATCTTCTGTGTTATTTATTTTTTTTGCACTTTTAATTATGCCTAAAGCACTTGGATCTAGTGTTAGGGCTAGTTTAGTATTGCTTTTGAGAAATTCTTTTAAAAATTATTTATCCAAAATGATTTTAAGAAGTATTTTTGAAATTTTGGTTTAAGATTTAAGTGTTTAGTATTTTTGTTAAAAAGTGCTTTTGAGAAATAAAATGTCAATTTTAGACATGGTGATATAAAGTAACAAATAAGTATTTAAATAAGGTTCAAATTAGTTAATATTATGATATTTTAGTAAGAATATAGAAATTAATTTATTATAATTTTTGTTAATATTTTAATATATAAAAAATATTTTTTAAATATTTTTTAAACAATTAACCAGAGAAGGAAAAGTATTGTGTGTTGGAGGGGTGAAAACGTAATTAAGCTGTCAAAAGTGCTTTTAGGAGAGAAAAATTAAAAATTTTAACTCTCCATTTGGGAAAAAATGATTTTAAAAGCCAAAAATTTCCTTCAAAAGTTGTTTGTTTAGCCTTCCTTTTACTTTAAAAGTATTTTCATATCAAAAGTACTTCTAAAAGGAACTACTAAACACAGCCTTAGTACTACTGCTAACATTGCTCAAAACTACCTTCAAACATCAATTTAATCTCAACATTACCCTTTAAATATATATAATAATAAATAATATTTTATTTTTCAAAAAATCAATTAATGAATTTACTTTGACGAGAACTTGAGGAATTTCACTTTAATATGGGGTTTAATGAAAATATATTTTATTAATACTCTTTTAATTTAAAAAATTGAATAATTCCTCTTTAAAATTTTAAGGATAAATATCCCGTCTACTCTTTATAATTTTGGAAGATGAGGGATTTATTACATATTTTCGTACTTCTTTGTACAATTAATATTTTAATCATTCATCCGTTAAATTTATCAATGCAATTGCATTCAGGGATGTAGCTAGGGGGCTGACAAGACCCCGATCCCCTAAAATAGAAAATTTTTCATTTAGGTCATTTATAATTTTTAAAATTTTAAATTAGTAAAAGTAAAATTACACATTATCCCCTAAAAATGACAAAAATTTGGTTTAATCATTTAAAATTATAAAGATATAGACTATTAAAATGGTGAAATTACATTTTTACGATCATAAATATTACAATTTAATTTGAGCCCCCTAAAAAAGTTCCTAGCTTTGCCCCTGATTGCACTTGTCATGCATGTAAATTTTCAAACAAATTTAATATCTTTATATATATATATATATATATATATTTATTTACTTATTGAATGGTTGAAAGTTTTTTTTAACGTAAAACAAATGGTTAGAAAATCTTAATTTAAGTCAAATTTGATATACATGATCTATATTAATGGAATATGAAATATGACGGTTAGATCATTAAATTATTAATTGTACAAAAATATACAAAAGGGTGTTAACCCGTGTAAGTAGGTCCCTACCTATTTTGGAATTGATACTTTTATATAGTAAGTATATATATATTTAGATATGAGGAGGGATACATCGTAGTTTTACATCTTTTTTATATTTTTGTATTATTAATATTTTAATAATCCCACCATCATATTTCATATTCTATTCATATAACTCATGCATATCAAATTTGGAGTAAATTAAAATTTTTCGACTATTTTTTTACGTAAGAAACTTTCAACTGTTTAATAAATATTAATATAAACAATATTTTAGATTAATATTATAGATATATCTGATTGATTTGAAAATTTAAATACATCACAAGTATAATTAATTTAATGGTTAAATTATTAAAAATATTAATTATGCAAAAATATGTGAAATAATGCAAAAGTGGAATGTAACCCATTTAGATGAGGTTTAGATATAGATCACTATAATTATTTACATAATTTGCTGAAATTCACAATATTTAATTCCAATTTCCTTGTAATAATTGTCTTAGTAAATGCAAGAAGTTCTTTGGTTTATGAATTTAGGGTTGTTGGTAGAAAATAGCATGTTCGCTAAAGTTTTGTCCATTCTCTTATGTTTCTTCTTATTATAAGGATAATTATAAGTTCATTTTAACCATCCGTAGTATTGTTAGGCTCTAATGCTTTGTATGGAAAGAGGATTACAGCCTAAACGTAAATTTAAATACACTGTAACATATTATCTTATTTAAAATTATTCAAAAAACAAAAGAAAGCTAAAGAAATTACTTGCTGTAATATTGTCAGAACCGCTTTTAATTTCTATTGCATGGTTTTATAGTTTTAACCTATAATTACTTTCCTTTGGCCTGAGTCCCGACCGAGTAAACAGGCAACAGAATTCTGGCGGGAAACTCAGTCAATCAATGGAAGATTAATGGCAGACATCCATTATACTTTAGTAGAACCCTACTGATTCTGCAATTTTCTCATAAATTTCAAAATTCTAACGGTACCCTTTTTTTTTTCTCGAGAAAATATTAAAGAGCAAGACAGAAAAAAGATGGAAGTGAAATAACTCCTCATATTCAATGCACTCAACAACTCTCTGTCTCAAGTGCTGAAATTGAATTCTAAGCAGGCAACTACCCGGTCCCATTGGAGACTCATAACCGGTAACCTTTGCCTTATTTATTTCATATTCTTTTTCTCTTTTTTACAAACTTAAAAAATCCCATATTTCAAATCTCAGTATTAAAGTTTCCTCTGAATTCAATCACTGCAAACATTTGTACCTCCATTTGATGTAACTATAACTCTCAAGCCTTGCCCTTTTTGTCACAACAATCATATATATTTGTCGGGTTTTATTTATTTTTCTCACGTTTGAACTTATTCTGTCAATAATATAATGGTAAACCATTGATATATTATATAGTGTTAAAGAATGTGAAAGATTAGAATAGTGTGTAGAGTTGATGAAACAAGGGAAATGGATGGTTTCCATTTAGGCCAGGAAGAAGCAGCTGCAGTTGCTACAAGAGAAAAGAGAGAAAATGAAGATTGTTCTTGGTCATCATCATATCCACGTGTTCAGGCTCAACATAGGCGTTCGAAGAGGTCACACTTCTTCACTTTACTAGTTTCCTATGCTGGCAATCCAGCTTCTTGGGTTTATTTTTCTTTGTACTTGGATGGTGCTTGCATCCTTTCTTCCTCAAAATTTCTTTTCTAATGTGGTATTTTATGAGGTTAGGCTCTTGACATGCTTTTAACTTGATCAGAAAGTGAAAGATTTGGGACCTAATAAAGTGAAAATGGTGCATCATCATGACAGTTTACTTGTTTTTCTTACAGTGCCTCAGACAGAGATTTGGATGTTTCAAGAGATGGAGTTCTGCAGCCCGAGGAGAAACAACAGGAGGAATTACATGTGAGAATAATTCGTAAAAATGCCAAGAAAGTCTTCTCTGTTTTTATGTTATCACTATCTGTTTTTTCGAATATGAACATTGCAGGCATCTGCATTATCTACTAGGGCTTATAGGACTCCAGGTCCTTGTCTTGACCGGTCTGCTTATAGAAACAAAAATCCTTCGTTGAACCAGCGAGCCTCTTTGGAGAAAGATGTAAGCCTTGAAATTAGATAACTTCCTTTGATTAGAATGTTGGTTCTGCAAATACTGGATGTTCACTTTTAAACACGATTCTCACAACTTTCCTTCACATAGATGACAGAAAAGAAGCATCTTCACCACTGACAGCCACAGTAAATTACCATGATGTTATGTTATTGTGAATTTGTATTCATATATTGAGTTAGACACTCACTTTCTGTAAAATTTCTTCGGTGAAGATGAACCGTTTTAGTTCCACTTCAGTTGGACAATAGATGGGCAAAGACTCTTTATTCTATACATGAGTCCTTAATTTGCACAGAAAATAATGGCATCACTGGTTTTGCTAAAGCTGAATGGCTGTATTATGAATTATGAACTCTTTTGCTGCATTTTCAGCAATATCATTAACCATGGTTTTCCCCTTTTACAGATTGAACTGCTGCAATTACGTTTGCAACAAGAAAAATCTATGCGAATTATGCTTGAGAGAGAAATGGGGCGGGCTTCAAGCACTTTATCTCCAGGACACAGGCATTTTGCTGCACAGGTAACATTACGACTTAGAAATATGTGAATTCTTAGCAGTTAGAACTGTTTGAAAAATGTATACGAGACCTTGGTCTACTCTAGGTTTCATTCTCTACAAGACAGAAGTTACTATTCAGCATGTAGATTTCATAGAGTTGCCTGCATATATTAACATGTTTTACATATTTCTGATCTGTATGAGTTATGTAGAGGGCACTGTGCTTGAATGTATACTTAACAACTACAATACTGAACTGATTAATTTCAGACAAAAGAATTGATAACTGAGATCGAGTTACTTGAGGAAGAGGTTGCAAACCGTGAGCAACATGTACTCTCCCTCTATAGGAGCATTTTTGACCATTGTGTTAGTCGGCCCCCTTCTGGGCAAAGCTCGGGCAAGGCTTCTCCAGCTCGTACAAAACATACATCAAGGAAACACCCGAGTATTATTTCAAGTGCATTTTGTTCATCAAAAAAGTTTCCTCTGAGGCCTTTGCAAGCTCTAGTTTCCACTAATGACTCAGGGAAAAGAACCTCTAGAAGTATTGATGCTTCACAGTTCTGTGGAAAAAGTGACATTCTATTTGACATGTCTTGTTCATACCCAATTAAGGTAAGAAATGTTTACACCCATATGAATACTAGGTTGGCCTGTCATATAATGCCATGCATGTTTTCCTTTGTACTTTCTTATCCTCACTTAACTTTCGGGTTCAGGAGAAGGTTCAGGGGATGGAGAAAAACTCAGTTCTGCGAACCCTGAAAGAACAACTTTACCAATGTCCAAGCAAGTTGTCTGAGGAGATGGTCAAGTGTATGGCAGCAGTATACTGCTGGCTTCGTAGTGCAACATCTCTGAATTCCGAGAAAAACCGATCACCTTTATTGTCAAGGTCATCAACTGATGTTGTGCTACCTAGACGCAGCTCTGGAGAGGACCAGGATTTGTCTTGCACATCCAATATTGAGATATCTTGGATATCAACGGATAAGAGCCAATTTTCTCGTGCATCTATTGCCATTAGCAACTACAGGTTGGTTTATTACAGATCCACAGTTACATGCATAACTATGTAAGTAAAGACTAATTAGATAAAGATACAGAAACTTTGGAGGAAAAGCTTCCTTAAGCTCTATCAGTTTAAGAGAAACTTCTTTAAAGCTGACATAATTTGTGCATCATTTCTTCAATTTCAGAGCTCTAGTAGAACAGCTAGAAAAGGTGACAGTAAGCCAGATGGAATATAGTGCTCAGATTGCATTCTGGATCAATGTGTACAATGCCCTTATTATGCATGTAAGCTTATATTTAGTTAACAACTCATTGGTTTTGTCTTTGTTTTTATACACTATTATTAACTCTCTTCTTTGCCTTTTATTGCAGGCATATTTAGCATATGGAATTCCCCACAGTTCTTTGAGACGGCTAGCCTTGTTCCACAAGGTAGTCCTTTTCATTATCTAACCCAAAACATATTCTGGACAACTTTTAAGATCAGGCTTTCAAAAAACACATAATGTTGATATTTGTTGGTGGAGCCAATGCATCTCAGTATCCTTTTATTTTGATCTAGTCGTTATTAGATCGATATAACTGAGGTTTTTTTACTGTATAGTGCAGGCTGCATACAGCATTGGTGGCCATATCATAAGTGCAAATGCCATAGAGCAATCAATATTTTGCTTTTGCACACCTCGAATCGGACGGGTATTACTTTTCACATCTGAGCGTGCTTATATAGAAATGGGTTAACATTTCAGAAGGTTGCAACATCAACAATATGTGTTGATATCTGATTATGATTTGTTGAATAACAGTGGCTAGAGACCATCCTCTCTACTGCTTTAAGGAAAAAATCTGGTGAAGAAAGGCTATTTATCAGTTCAAAACTCGGTCTTCCATATCCTCAACCACTTGCCTGCTTTGCTCTTTGTACTGGTGCATTTTCTGATCCTGTGGTAACTTCTACTTCTCTTTTACATGGTAAATGCAGTATGAAACTTTGAAAAGATAATCGAACCATCATTTACTTGGTTTTGACGACAAATATTTGGAGGATAAACAAATCTGTATTCTGAATTAGTTTTGACAACAAAATTTCTACCACGTCTTAACTTGTTCTTTTTTATAATAGCTAAAAGTTTACACTGCATCAAATGTTAAAGAAGAGCTGGAAGTTGCAAAAAGAGAGTTTCTTCAAGCAAATGTAGTTGTGAAGAAGTCAAAGAAAGTATTTCTACCAAGAGTATTGGAAAGGTTTGCAAAAGAAGCCTCTATCAGTTCAGATGATATCCTGAATTGGGTTACTGAAAATGTTGACAAGAAGCTCCACAATTCGATACAGAAATGTATTGACGGTAAATCGAAGAAGAAATCATCGCAGGTTATTGACTGGTTGCCTTATAATTCAAGTTTCAGGTATATTTTATCAAAGGACTTAACAGAGAAACCATGGTGGGTATGAGTTTGACCGGTTGCCAGACATTTAAACAGGTTTCTCAACATCGTGTAAGCATTGTAACACGGATTGTGGCCGGAGGTGAGGTGTCCGGTCATCTTTACTTGTAATCACGTAACCATTTCATTGTATATCTTAATCTTTGTTAGATTTGTAAAATAAATCTGAAATAAAACTTAATAAACTAGGATCTATCATGTTAAATCATCAAGAATAAATCAAAAACTAAATACGTACCTTGAATCCATGAATTACTTAAAATTTACAGATTTTGGGATTTGATCTTCCAAATTAACATACAAGAAAATTCAGACAATATTTAGTGAAGGATGAGATATTAGAAAATATATGTTGTATAATTTGGACCATAACCCTAATATTTATAACCTTGCCATATTAATTCTAATTCCTAATTAGCCCATCATTAAATAGAATTTGATTAGAGCTTAATTACTAGAGTATTACACATAATATGTACCTATACTTTATTTAATAATTAAAGCCAAATAAAACTTTAACCAAATTAGTTATATATGTGATGTCTATATTTTCCAACAAACTTTACCCGTATAACGTATTCTTAATCAATGTAAAGTTCACCAAAAGTAGTGCTGAGTTTAGGCTTAGCCAGGAGTTATGGCATTTTTGTTATTGTGAGACAGGCATTGAATGATGTTTTCAGATTGACTGCAAATTCTTAGTTAGTACATAGTGCAATAGTCTTCACCTATGTTTTCCAAACTTTCAAAAACTTTCAAGTTTTCCCCACTTTTAACTGTATAAACCATTAAAAAAAACACTTAACAAAAAGGATTGCTGGTATTCTTCTTAAAAGCAGTGTAAAGACTCAAGATAGCACTAAATGTCAGTTCAAAGGCAAATAATTTCATTCAAGCAACTTGTTTAGGCTTTGCATGTTTTCCATGATTTTCCTCTTCCGAGATTCCCAGTTTTGTCCGGAGAGCAACTCTGCAGTTGCACATGACATGGAAACAATATTATTTTTAATTCAAACTGAATTTGATAGAACTTATAAAGTTGGATTATTCTATCTTTTTACTCTTTTCCATGGCTTCAACTTCCAAATTCTAGCAACATTATTGGGCAAAAAGAAAGTAAAAACTAAAAATCTAAAGAAGCATCACCCAAGATTCTCTGTTTCAACTTTGACTGATAAAAGCAATTGCCAGGTTATCACAAGATGGATGATAACTGTTCCGACAGAGATGCTTCAATATCCCAATGTTACATTGGATTCAGAATCAAATTATATTAAATCTCTAAATATTTCAACTCAACATAGTAATTTTGATGGATAACTCTAATAATCTAACTCAACATAGTAATTTTGATGGATAACTCTAATAATCTAACTTAAGATTTAAATTATCTAAATTTGGTGTATCCAAATATAATTATATATTTGTTTTTTATTCTTTTATACCACGTGAATATCAATACTTTTGTCAATTTGGTCTCTAAATTTTATTTTTACTCCACATTAATCCTTTACCTCGACAATTTTTCTCCATTTTGGTTCATGTTTATGTCATGTCATCGCCTAGATTTTTTATAAAAAACTTATAAAATTTTAAGTAATAATATGACATAACAACAAAATGTCACGTCATTACATAAATCAAAATTAAAAAAACTTATCCAATTTTAAGACTAATATGAAAAATAAAATCTAATTTTTTAAAAATTTAAAATTTAAATATTACTTTATCCTTTTGGAAAACAACCATAGAAACTTTAAGATGAGAACACTTTTTTATGTACTAGTAAAGTTACTAGTATTTAAGGCGCAAATAAAGGTAGACTGCTAAGTACACTCTACACATTGTATTGAAGAAACCCAATTTTTCCTTGAATTCGAATTAATGATTCGTTATCTTATTTAACAAACCATACAAATATTATATTGCTGATTTAAATTCTAATTTCCTTGCCAAATGATGGATTTTCTTTAAGTGTTACAACTTTAAAATCACTCAATTAAAAATTTTATTGAATGTAATTAGAGGTGTGTATAGGCCGAGCTCAACTAAAAAATTTAGGCCCGTTTGTTAGGCTCGGGCCCGACCCGAAAAATGGGCTTAAAATTTTACCCTAGTCAGACCTGGATAAAAATGTTAAAACCCGGGCTTGATTCAGCCCGCCCATATTAATTTTTATATAATTTTAATATATATATAATACATCAAAAATACTAATAACATCAAAATAAATATTTCCCAACAAATTGAAAATAGATTTTAAAAAATATGTATACTTAAATAACACTAAGATAGATGCAACTTAATAAGCAAATGTCTCTAAAATCATAATAAAATTAACAAATGTCTTTAAAATAATAACAAAATTAACAATAAAATAAGTTTTATACAATATCCAAACAATAACAACAAAATAATAGCAAAGTAGGGAGAAAACAATAAGAAAATAATATTAAAAAATAAAAAAATAGATTTTTTTATCCTTTAGTGAATTCGGGCCGGCTCGGGCCAAAAATGTCTTACCTGAAGTCCGACCTATTTTTTAAACGAGTCTTATTTTTTTGTCCAAGCCCATTTTTCGGGCCTATATTTTTGCCCAAACCCTTTCACATTTTAGGAGAGCCTTCGGGCCGGACCGGGTGGCTTGACCCATGAATAGGTCTAGTAATATAACTACCTTAATAAAAATATTTTTAATCTAATGATCAGACTTTTTTTTTGTTCTCTTTTGATTTGAGGACTTGTTTCATTACATGACATATAATTTAAATTTAGGTCTTAAATCGATACTTATTTCTTACATGTTCAATAAATATATAATGTCGATTTACATCGATATCATTTGATTAAATTTTATGTAAAATAATAAAATTTTAAATCACGTTCAAATAATTGACAAAAAAATCACATTCAAATACATATGTGAAATGTCTATTGTAACTCGATTACTATCTCTTTCTAGCAAGGCATTTATCCAAAAATACCCACATTAGATCATATAAATCTTCTTCACTAACGAGATCCCCTCCAAATGTCTTTTTACACTCGAAACTCTACTAAAATGAAATAATATCACAAATGGTTTCTCATAAATTTATAAAAAATTCAAGATAAATTAGAAAAAAAATAAATTAATAAATTAAAGGTCATATTTACTTCTAGTTCAAACCAAATTCTTGGCTTCAAACCTAACAATATAGTTTTAAAATGAAAAAAAAAACAATTGAAAGTAACTATCATGAAAATTTGATAAAACATGAGGACTATTTATAGTAATTTTCTATTTTGCATTTGAGCCTAAAATAATATATACACGAAGACGGCACCTGGAGTCGTCAAAGTTGGGTGCTCCAAGTGCCCATTTCAACTATTACGTTAATTAAATTTTTTTATATAAAAAACCTAAAAATATTAATTAGTTATGAAAATAGATTGGAGAAAGAATTACATATAAAAATAATCTGTTTGTTACAGTATCTATTGATATCGTTTGACTAATCAATGGCACCACTATTTTATCTTTTAATTATGATCCAATCATCAATGTTTTGAAAAAAAAAATTTAGTGGTGTTGACTAACACAATAATGGCATTGTATTAAATTAAAATTATATAATCTAAAAAAAGATGCCGCGGTAGAACCAAATTAAATAGTTTTCAACTTTTAATCTATTTATATGTTAAGTTTATCATCTTTTAAAATTATATTCAAATAGTCCTTAAAAAATATAATAATAACAAAAATTGTTATTTAAATTAGCCAAATGCGTCCCTAAAAAAATTTCCTCAAATTTTATTTAAATTTAAACATAACATATTTTCTTAAAATTCAAAAGCTTCAAGTACGCTCAAAATCATTTTATTACTATAACTTATGTATGAATGTTTGCAGTCTATTGAATTGAGTGGGCATTTTTGACTAACAAGTATCAACAAAAGTCAAATAGATATAGTATAGGTTTCAGAAAATCATTTAAAATTTATATGAATATATATGTGAAAATTACGAGATTTAACTGATTAAAATGTGTTTAAAAATAATTAGAAAATTTTAAATAATGCAATAAATAATAAAATTTACAATTTAAGATAAAACTTTGATTTAGTGATAAAATTAGTTTTATCAAACCATGTGTCATAATATGCAAATTATAAATAAGGACATTTTTGTATTATTTAGACTAAAATATTCTAGAATAAGATGACTTATTTTAAATACATAAAACCATTTTCATATTTTTTTTAATTGAGTTGATAAAATATGAAAATTTTTTTAACCGAGTTGTAAAATACGAAATATTTTTTAATCAAATTAATATCTTGTTGACTCATAATACAAACTTAATTAGAAATTTAAATAATAGTATAAATAATAAACGTTAAGTGTATTTAATGTAGATTTTCCTAAATTGTTTATCACTATTCAATTACATCCTTATGTTCCAAAAAGAAAAGAAAAAGTATTTAATTACATCCCAACTGATCGGTCGTTTACTTTTTGGCAACATCTGCAATTGTTGGACTGATCAATCTCATCGAACAGTCCAAAACTACTTGGGAACAAGATCAAGAAAATTTCGGACCGTTGATATAAAATAGTAGATATATAATACGTCTCTAACCAACCGTCCTCCACCACGTGATCTTCACTAGATATGAGCGACTTCGGATTTTCCATTTCATTTTTTTCTATTTTAAGAAATAAAGAAATAAAAAGTTACCATCTTCACCGTAATCAAAATTACGGGTCACAGTTACCATCTTCACCGTCCATTTTCACACTCGATGCATCAAATCGCACCGCCAGGAACTCGTCTGTCGCAAGAGAAAACGGAGGGGGGACTGTATCGTTAACATTATCAGAGTTGCTTTATCAGCATTTGAAACAAGCCACGTGTGATATTCCGAAATATTGCGGGTCCACATGATGATGTTTGGAGTTGAGTGAACCCTCATTTTTATCATTTCCGTTTACGAGAAAACGAGACCCAAACAAGTCTCTACGTATTGTTATTATTACACATCAGAAAAAAAAATCTTCCCCTTTCGCTTCTTCTTCTCTTTTCTTTCACTGACTTCTTTTTTACTTCGATTCACCGGAACCCTATCTCGATCCACCGGAAAATTCAAGAGTCCGGTTAGTAGCATATACTAATAAACTGTTCAATTAAGTTACTCTTCCGTTAGCTTAGGCTTGACTCGAGCACTTTATGTTTTCCTTTTTCTTCTTGTTTTCTATCTTTTGGTTTTCTCTTGCTAGTAGTTTAGTTCCTTCTTGCTTTTTGCTATCATGTTATGGTTAAACTGTTGTTTGTTTTGAATTGGAGTTTTTTTTTCTGGTGCAGTAGATGACCGTACGACTAGGGAAGAGTTGAGGTACGGCTTGGGATTTCATCACCGAATGGAGGGAGGTAGCGTATCTAGACTTACTTGCTCTGGTAACTGTTCATATTCCTACTTGGTTTTTAAATAAACAATCTTTTAGGGTTTTTCGTTTTTAATTAGAGCTTGAAAATAGTTATCTTTTTAACCTGGCAAATTTAGTGTTAGTCAAAGTTTAGAGTTTTTTTTTTCTGCTTAAATAGATTGGAACTAAGGTTTTCTGGATGCTTTTCAAGGTTGTCTGTAGCTCGGTCAATTATATTGAACCGGTTTCTTCTCTTTTAATATTATGTTCTAATCGTTAATGTATCTGAGCTAGAGCTTTTGTTTAATCCAATTCGCAGTTGACTAGTTAGTGGTTTGAGCTAGGGTTTTGTTGAAAGTTGGTGGTATTGATATCTGAGTGCAATGAACTGTTAAGTTCAGGAAGAAAGATAGGTGGGTTTATAATTGCTGCAATGGAGTTTTAAAACTCCAGAGGTGGGTTTATAATTGCTGCCTTTCCATTTACTAAATACCTTAATCTGGTACTTTAGTTTGCCTCCTTATATTGGAGAGTGAGACTTGGCAATTATGTATACTTGCTTGTAAGAGTTCAATGAAATCCTTTTTTTCTTAATTCTGATGGCGAAACAGACCTGGTCGTTGAGATATTTCAGTTTTTTAACATTTGTAAACTCAAATTGATTTATGTTTGAATTTTCACATTAAATTTGCATGTTGACTTCTATTTTTTTGCTTCTGCAACTTGTAAAGCTGAATCCTCCAAGCTTTATATGCCAATGAATGAAATTCTATGCGCAGTTGCCAAGATTCCCTCTACTAAATATTTCTGGGAGAAAACATGCTCATTTTATAAAAAAAACAACCCTATAGGATTAAGGTGTTGGCATGTTCTAGGTTTATATTAACCTTTTATTGGGGCCTGGGTAGTGAATCATGGAGGTGCATAAGTTTTATTTTCCCTTATGTTTATGTAATTTTAGTTCAATAGTTAATCTTAGTGTGTTTGTTTTTTTACTCTTTTCTCTTTTTTTTGGCGTGATATGAAGTTGTAATTGTTAAATTTTGCATTTATTGTGCATATTTACTGCAATTTTATAGTTTATCAGATTCTATACCAGGAAACATAAAAGATTTTGTACCCATTGTTTACGCAATTTTACTCTTGTTGCATGAGCAGTTGGCATCTTTTCTGTGCTTCCATTGGTTAATGAATCTAGTTGAACTTAATGTTCATTAAACTGTAATTTAGCATTCAGCGCTATAGGAAGTACTTAGCTGGGTAATGTGGGTTGTTCTTTTGGAGAAAGTATCTAAATTTTATTTGTTTCCTATGCAATGCGCACTGGACCAGGATACTCTTAAAACTCTGATTCCTCACCACTTTATCTGTGTAGTATTTGAACTGCAATTCAACAGCCCATTTTCTTCATTAAATGTTTTCCTGTTGTAGGGATACACTCATGGATAATGATGAAAATGATTCCCAAAGCCACAATTGTCATTTAGCTGGTGAAGGGAACAATAAATTTCCTCCTGTTTTACGCCCTTATGCTCTCCCAAGATTTGATTTTGATGATAACCTTCATGGGCATTTAAGATTTGATAGTTTGGTTGAAACTGAAGTTTTTCTCGGCATTGAAAGTAGTGAAGATAATCAGTGGATTGAAGATTTTTCTCGTGGGGGTACTGGGATTGCATTTAGTTCAAGTGCAGCTGAATCTTGTTCAATTTCTAGGTGCAACAATGTCTGGTCTGAGGCAGCCTCCTCAGAATCTGTTGAAATGCTATTAAAGTCTGTAGGACAGGACGAAACTATTCCTGTTCAGACTATTAGTAAGAATTCAGATGCCTGTGATGAACTGGGCTGCATAATAAATCAGATGGAGCCTACTTTGAAACATGGAGATAGTGGTCTTCCTAAAGTAGGGGATGACTTACAGCCTGCATTACAGTCAGGAGAGTGTCCAGGTAAACTTCCTGGGTTGAAAGATGATATAGGAGGAGATCATCTGCTGGTTGAAGATGTTTCTCAAACGCATGAATTTGGCACATCTGTTGATAGCACATTGGACGATCTAAATACTAGAAATACTGATTTGCCTGTGACTAAGAGAGATGATTCTAAAGAGCATACTGTTAACGAAAGTCTAGTGGAAGCTTCTGTTGATCAATCTGTGGATGACAGGGAGCAGGAAGATAAATGTACTGGTTCACAAGTCGATGCTGTGATTCACTCCGTGCAGAACGCTTATGCAAGTAATGCTTTGATAGATAGTCAAGATACCACACATTTAAAACATGATCTCATTGATGAAAATGTGGACGGTTCAGCAAATCAAAATGTTGACTTGAGCCAAGAAGTTCAAACTGATGGTCAGAACGTGAGTGAGAATGCAGTTGCAAGTGTTACCTTGCTTGCACAGAAGAATTCAGCCTTGGATATGCATTCTAAGGAAGAACGACATGCTATTGGAAACATTACGACTGCCGGTGAGCCTGTTGATAGGATATCGAAAGGGAATTCTAACTTCCATATGGTGGAAGGGTGCAGTGAGGGCTTGAGGGTAGAAAGTCCTTTGCGGACTACCATTTCCGAAGACATTGTCTTGTCTGAAAGAAAATTACATGACATATCACCAATGCCTTTTGTTGGTGATACTGACCTTAAGGAACATGGAAGTGAAGTCAGCAATATGGATACTAGAAATCCTATGAGTCTAGAGTCAAATATGGATTCAACGGTGCAGATAGCATGTGATACTCTTGAGAAGAAGGATTCGTTAGACAGTGATGGCCACCCTGATATGAAAATCTTGAGCAGCAAGTCTGAGAAATCTTTGGTAGTGGATGATAATGGTTCTAAGGGTGAAGGTGAAGGTTCCCACAATACTTTGGGAACAGAACCTATGAAAGAATGTGAAGAAAGTATAGTCGTTGAACATAGTGATGATTATAAATCTGATCAGACTGTTTCAACTGCTGCAAATCAGAACACCAAATTGTCTTCTGATTCTAGTAACACAGATTGTGGGGAAGGTGGATCTGTGCCTGTAATAAAGGGAGTTGACTTCTCATCCTCCGGTACAGGTCGCACGGCAGATGAGTTAGCTTCGATTTTACAATCTGATGTTGCCATTAGTGGCAAGTCAAGTATGTATATATTGAAGCATTATGTCTGATAATTGAGCTTTCCATTCTTCCATTTTGTCATCTTTTATACATCCTGCATCATTTGCTAAATTGGTGTTCCTGTGTTACAGTGGAATGTGTTCTTTCGCCCTCTGGTAAGGATCTTCCTGCTGCTACTGCTGTTTTGTCTGATCAAAACAAGGTTCAAGTGTCATCTGCAGAAACAAGTTTCTCAATCATGAATACTTCTGGAATGACATCGGAAAAGGGTGCACCTTGTGAGACTAGTGGACAGTCCTCTTGTAGTAAAGTTGATCAGTCCTTGTCAATGGAGGGTACTTCTATTGATGAGGGCCAACATGGAGACCAGGCAATTCATGGACTGTCAGTGGAGGTTGTAAGGGATAAGCATGTATCATCTATCATCCCTGATTCAACAGTGAGAGGAACTGATGGTGCTGAAGCTCAAGTTATTTCTAAAACGGGTTCTTCAGAAGCTGCAGGTGACCTTTTATGATTAGTAGGGTTTCTTGGTTTACCTGGTATGGTGCACTTGTTTTACTGTTGTCTGTACCTTGTCATTATGGTGGTTTTCCTTGACACGTAGTTCTCTCTTAATATATAGTTTTCTGATGATGACTTGTTGGTAATTATTTTTCCAATGATGATTTGTTGGTTATGACCTACTGTTGTTTTTATTAAGCATATCCTTGCCTTTCTGTCACTGGAATCTCCATAAGATTAATGTCTGACAACAAAAAGTTCCCCTCAGGTGCTGTATCAATGCAACAAAATAACCAGACATCGACAAGTTCATTGCCTTCAACTTCAAAGGAACCTACCTGTGATTCTGGCCAAAATCATCCCGAAGATAGTGACCCCAAATTAGTTACAAAAGAGAAGAACAGTGATCATGTTGCTAAGCATCATGTTGATGGTGAGTTTATTTTATCATTTAATTTTGAAGTAATTAGATAATTTAAGCCTGTCATGGTAGAATTCCTGGTTTACTCTTCTCAGTCTTGTTCTTTAGATCTGTTATCTGTCGTTTTGGTGGTTGGTTTGTTTTCCTCTTTCTTTTTTGCACCCCTCCACCTCTCCAATGTTCTCTCGAGATGCATCTTCTTTTGTTCGTATCTTCTGCTTTTGAAGTTATATCCTGTTTAAGGGTTTTCTATGAACTATCTACTTGTTTCTATAAATGTACACTCTACAAATTAAATACATGCTTAGCCTCTTTCATGGCTCTATTTTCTTTTGAGACCATTTAATTAGCTTTCACTTTCTCCCACTTTATCTAATGTTATTCATCTGATGGATTATTTTGATGTTGCAGGCGGTCATGTAAAGACTGATAACAGCTCCTTTCCTTCTGCACCTTCATCTGAATCTCAAACTAAGATTCACATGATGGGAAGTGGAAGTAGTAGTGCTGATCTTGACAATCCTTCATGTGGCTCTCCTATTGTCATTAGAACATCTGAGCAGTTCCCAAGTAAAATTGGAAATGATGGTTTGAAAGGATCTGAGGGTCGGAGTGCTTCAATTTCTGGGGTCATTAATGGGGAAGAGAACAAAGACCAGTCTATTTTTGAGGATATGAAAGGAAATTATGCATCTCCTGGAGACAGAACTTTCACCTTTGAGGTACCTCCATTGGCAGATTTGTCTGGAAAAGAAGCTGGCAAGAATTGGCAACTTTTTTCTACCATGCAACATGACACAATATCCTCGGTAAAATTTGTTTCCATAAGTGATATTCTTTTGTTATGTGGACCTTTCTTTTCTCTTATGTTTTCCTGATTCTCATTTCAAGTTGAATTTTTAAAAGTTTCTTCTGATGCTAGTATTTTTTTTTTGTTATTTATCCTGGTTATGCTCACTCTATCTTGCACATGCTCTCAACAACAAGAAGGTCGAGGGAACACTATCAACTGCTAGCTTAAGCAAAGTGGGTACCAAGGCTGCTCAGGAGGTGAGTCATGCAAATCTTCAGGCATCCAAGAGTGAGAATGTACGTGGTCGCTCCAAAGGGACGTCTGAGGGTAGTGGCTCCAAAGGGACCTCTGAGCGTAGAGCAAGGCGAGTAGGTGGTAAGAGCACGGGAAAGGAAGCTGCTAAAAAGGGAATTGCTGCAAAAGAAATGACTCCCGCAAGTCGATCAAAAAGAAGTGGTAGAACAAGTAATACATCACTCAGTTCAGCTGGAATTGGCCAGCTCATTCAATCCAATGAGGTGAAGCACTCTGGACATATGGAAGGGGCAACCACGAAACCATTTGGTGTTCTTTCTACTTCAGTATCTAGCCTGCCAGACTTGAATGCCTCAGCTTCTTCATCTGCAGTTTTCCACCAGCCTTTTACCGATTTGCAACAAGTTCAGTTACGTGCTCAGATATTTGTATATGGAGCTCTGATGTAAGTCGTTTATCTTTTCTTTTTTTCATTTATATACATGCAGCAACATGTTTTGGCATTATAAGATTGATCAATACATGGAATATGTGTTGAGATTGTTATTACATGTGCTTTGATATCATTGTCAAATCTAATTGTCTAGGGTATTTTCTTTTCTCTTTAGGATCTTTGATCATTTAAGCATATCTATCTGATTTTTTTGAATATTGTTGCTTCAGTCAAGGAACAGCACCTGATGAGGCTTATATGATATCAGCATTTGGGGGACTTGGTTAGGTTTTCTCATCTCTAACTATGTTACTCTGTGGTGCTTTATACAGATTTACTGACCCCTTTTTTTTTTAAATATCAAATTCATGCAGATGGTGGAAGAACCATGTGGGAGAATGCATGGCGAGCATGTATAGACAGGGTACATTCTCAAAAATCTCATCTTGTTAGCCCTGAAACTCCGATGCAGACGCCTTTAGGTATCTATCTTGGCTTGTTGAATTTTTCTTCTGATTCTTCTGTCTATTAACCTAATTGAGATGCTCAGGTGCCAAAACTTCTGATCAGTCAGTCAAACGAAATGCACTTCAGAATAAGGTTACATCCTCACCTGTTAGTCGGTCCACCAGCAAGGGTACTCCAACGACAATTGTAAACTCAATGGTTCCCCTTTCATCACCACTTTGGAGTATTTCTGCGCCTTCCTGTGATGCTCTTCAATCTACTGGCATTCCGAGAAGTGCAGTTATGGATTATCAGCAGGCACTTTCTCCATTGCGTCCTCCACCTATAAGGAATTTTGTTGGACATAATGCTCCTTGGATGTCCCAGTCCCCTTTCCGTGTACCCTGGGTTCCACAGACTTCTTCTTTTGATGCTCGTTTTCCTGTGCTTCCTATCACAGAAGCAGTTAATTTGACCCCTGCAAGAGAAGCCTTTGTGCCTCATTCTTCTGCGATGAAGCAGGCGTCCACAGTTCCTATGGTCCAGAGTGGCAGTCCTGCTAATGTTTTTGCTGGGACTCCCCTGCTTGACACAAAAAAGGCAACAGCAACACGTGGTCAACATTCTGCTGATCCAAAGCCCAGAAAGAGAAAAAAGTCTACAGTTTCTGAGGACCCTGGGCAGATTAAACCGCATTCTCAATCAGAGTCCGTTTCAGCTACTGTTGTGACTAGTAATGTGTCTACACCAGCCGCTATTACAACCCTTGCCACTGTTGTTTCCAAGTCATCCACTGACAAATTCGTTACATCTGTCCCTGTTGACCATCTTGAAAAGGGTGAACAGGATTCAGATCAGAGGGTTGCTCTGTCTGAAGAGACCTTTGGTAAACTCCAGGAGGCTCAAAAGCAGGCGGAAGATGCTTCTACTCTTGCCGCAGCTGCTGTTCATCACAGTCAAGAAATATGGAATCAGTTGGGCAAGCACAAAAATTCTGGTTTGGAACCAGATTTTGAAACAGAATTGACTTCCGCTGCTTTGGCAATAGCAGCAGCTGCTTCTGTTGCAAAGGCTGCAGCTGCAGCTGCCAAGGTTGCCTCAAATGCTGCATTACAAGCAAAATTGATGGCTGATGAAGCATTGGTTTCAAGTGGCTACAAAAATTCTGTTCCAACTAATGCAAGTGCTTCTGATAATGTCAAGAAGCTTGGCAAGGCTACTCCTGCATCCATCTTAAGGGGTGAAAACGCTACTACTAGTTCAAATTCCATCATAATTGCTGCAAGGGAAGCTGCTAGGAGGAGGGTAGAAGCTGCATCAGCTGCCTCAAAGCGAGCTGAAAACATGGATGCCATTGTTAAAGCTGCGGAGCTGGCAGCGGAAGCTGTATCACAGGCTGGGAAGATTGTTGCTATGGGTGAGCCGTTCCCATTGACTGAATTGGTTGAAGCTGGTCCTGAGGCATACTGGAAAGTACCCCAAGCATCTCCTGAGCCAAATGGTTCCATCAGAGAGCACATAGACAGTGGTCGTGTGGAAGGTCCTACTTCATCTGCTGGGCATCCAAAAGAGGTTCAAGTAGAAAAGAGGGAAAAGCAAAGTGTTGAATATGGAATGTCACCAACTCTTAGAGAGATAGCTAGAGAGTCTCTAGAGGATCATTCTAGATTAACAGGTGGCATTTTGGGTCCTACTGCAGCAAGCAGAAAGGATAAAAAGGGACCAAAAGCCCACAAAGCTTCAGAAATTGCCAAAACTAAAGGAGTCACTTCTGAATCCGAAATTGGGTTTGGACTGCCTTCCGTGATCACTCAGAGTGAACATGGGAAAGCAGGGGAAACTTCAAAAAATAACAATTTAAGGGAGGGTTCCCATGTTGAGGTTTGTAACTTTTTAGTCAAATCTAAGTTGAGCTTTTGATCTTTAGCTGATTACTCCATTAAGTTCTGAAGTTGTATTTGATGGAAATATGTGGTGTAGTGGTATTTGAATTTTAAAATAGTTTTGAATGCAGTCCTAATTACTTCTGGGAAATGTTGTTGTTGACATGTCATTTTTATTCTCTTACAACTTTACCATTTCTTTTTCTCTAGGTACTGAGAGATGGAGATGGCTTAAAAGTAGCATGGTTCCCAGCTGATATTCTGGATTTAAAAGATGGCAAAGCTTATGTGTGTTACAACGAGCTTCGATCAGAGGGTGAGCTATGTGCATGTTTCATGTTGAACCAACTAAATGGTGATTGCTAGGAAAGAAGATCTGTCAGACAATCATTGTTCTTAATTTTTATGCAACTCCTTGATGTGTATCCAATTTCACTTTCTCTTTTGGGATTCTTGCATGATTATCTCTATTCTGAATCAGGAATTTGCTTGTGTGATGTTTGCTTCTGTTGTGGAAAGAAATTAATGATTAAATGCACGAGGGTATCTTACTTCTCTAATGTACTCACTATGTACCTTGTACATTGTGATTTTTGGTTTCTTATGTAAAAAGTGCTTTCTTGGTAGTGAAAATTAGACATTATGTCTCATACACTTGTATTGAGTGTGCCTTATTAACCAACCTGTTTTGATTTCTCATCTTACAGATGGTGATAAGCTAAAGGAATGGGTGGAACTTGAAGGTGAAGGGGAAAGAGCACCCAGGATACGTACTGCTCGGCCTGTTACAGCCATGCCATTTGAAGGAACGAGGAAGAGATGCAGGGCAGCTATGGGTGACTATAATTGGGCTCCTGGGGATAGGGTTGATTCATGGATGCAGGATAGGTATGCATGTACTATTTGCAATATCTTCTTTCTTTTCATCGGATACCAATGGTAATGTTGAAGGTAATTAAGGCACTAATATATATATATACATATATATGCATCTATGAGGAAATAGTGTAGGAGAATTTGTCAATATTTGCTATCCAACTTGAACACGAGCTATTTGTTGGATTTCCCTAAAGCAGTATTGCAAGATGAATTTGTAAGCATATATTAACTCTCACTAACTGTTCTAGAAGCAATAGTGGAAAGGATGTATAAATATTGTCTTGTAAACACTGAGATAAATTAAATCTATCACATAGGTTGTGCTTATCTTGTGGACAAGTCAATAAAACAACTTAGCAACAATCCAGTGTTTATGAAACCAATATTTGTCTTAAGGTGGAGTCCTAAATTTATTCATTTTTTAATCTGATAAGTTATCATTTTTAACTTTTGAACAAACTGATGTTCAGCGAAGGTCTTAACTTAAAATCGTACAAGATTGCATTTTAAGCCTTTTTTTTTGCGGATGGCTTTGGAGCACTTTATGAGTGTATCTCCTTTTCATCCTGTATTTTCTTGTTGTATTTAGAGAGAAAGAGAATCTCAATTGCATGAACCCAACATTAGTGTCAAGAAATGAACCACTGTTTGAAACTATGTTTGTTATTTACCTTTCAGCTGGTGGGAGGGGGTTGTCACTGAGAAGAGCCAGACGGATGAAACATCATTTACTGTTCACTTTCCTGGTATGCGCGTATTTACAACACTTTTAAACAAATTTGGTTGTAATGTGCTTAGTATTAAAGTCAATGTGGCTTGTTCTTTGAGAAATAATTAAGGATTTTTCATTATATTTATTAAAGCTCGAGGTGAAACATCTGTTGTCAAAGCATGGCTTCTTCGTCCTTCTCTGATTTGGAAGAATGGTAGTTGGGTTGAAGGGTCCAGTTTTAAGGATACTAATGGCTCTTCCCACGAGGTGATATGTTAGCTTGTATTTGTGATTGATGTTTTCTCTGGTGATACTTTAATTGCTTCTTTATACTAAGTAATTGATCTGTTTTTCAGGGTGATACCCCTCAGGAAAAGCGACCTAGGATAGGCGGTCCTGTTGTAGAGGCCAGAGGGGAAGATAAGCTCTCAAAAAGTTTAGACCGTAAGGAATCTTGGAAACCTGGTGACATGAGATTGCTGGATTTATCTGACAACGAAAAAATATTTAATATTGGTAGAAGCACCAGAGATGAGAATAAGCCTGATTCACTCAAAATGGTACGTACTGGTTTAAAGAAGGAAGGTACTGGTTTAAAGAAGGAAGGATCAAGAGTTATTTTTGGTGTTCCGAAGCCAGGAAAGAAGAGAAAGTTTATGGAAGTAAGCAAACATTATGTTGCAGATCAGAGTGGTAAGACTCATGAAACAAGTGATTCAGTTAAGTTTACAAAATATTTGATGCCTCAAGGATCTGAGCCCCGTGAAACGAAAAATAAAATTGAACCAAAGGATAAACGAGCAGCTGTATATAGGCCTAAAGTTCTCAAGTCTGGAAAACCACCTAGTGTTTCTAGTAGAACTATTCCTAAGAAGGACAGCTTATCAAATACTCTGGTTTCTGAACCCGGTGATTCTGCAGCTGCAGATGTAAGCCATGCTGAGAATATATCAGGAAAGCATAACATCATGGAGTTTAGATCATTTTCAAGTACTGATGGAGCAGCAAAAGGCCCGGTCTTATTTTCTTCTGTGGCTTTCTCATCAGATGCTCCCCCAAAGAAAAATTCAGCATCAAATGCTAAATCTGAACGGGTTAGCAAACCGAAACTTGGACCAGCTTCTGGGAAGTTGGCCAAAATTGAGGAGGAAAAAGGTTCCAATGACAATTCAATCAAAACAGTATCTGAAGTTGAACCTCGGAGATCTAATCGGAAGATTCAACCAACATCAAGAGTAAGTAAACCGATAAGGTCGTTTCTTCTTTGATAAGTTGAGATATTACGAAAATAATTCTTATACTATTGCAGTGTTGTATTTGTGGAAAATTAATTAAAAGACTTGTTTGCTTGTCCGTTATGTGCCACTGTAAACCTTGAGTAATTCTATGCTAAATTCTTTGCTTGATAAAGAAAGGGGTGAAGGAAAACTTGTTATTATCACTAGCAGCAAACACAGTGTTGTCTTTGTCCCTTATATTTTGATTTGATCAGCTTATGGATCTTGTTTGTTGTCTACAGCTCTTGGAAGGCCTACAAAGCTCATTGATCATCTCAAAAATTCCTTCTGTTTCGCACGACAGAAGTCACAAAAGTCAAAATAGGAGTAGTAGAGGTGAACCTTAAATTTCGTGGTATTCGTGAAGTAATGTTGCTGTTTTTCTTTCCCTTGTTGGTTGCCGAACCGAACATGTTGCTGTGCATGTAGCATAACTGTGGTTTAACTCTTTTAACAGGAAATAACCAAGGGTGAGAGGGAGGTAGATTGTTTTGCAACTTCTGAATCCAGTGTCAACAACCGGTGTAGCTTTGTGTAAATTAAGATTAGAGAGAAAAGCTAGGAAAGAAAATGGCTTCTTGGGCATTTGCGATGTAGCTGTATAACTGATTTTTTAGGTTTCGGTTAACAATTATAATTATAACCTTATCTTTCTTGGTCATGCCTTTCTCTCTAGGTTGTTGTATATGGAACTCTTTCCATGTAGTTTGGCTTGACGTTTTGCAGAGCAGCATTGCCAACTGATCAATCCTTTGTTATTCCAGCGCTTCCGAAAGTTAATTTTCGGGTTGATGTTTCTTTTTGTTTGTTGCTATTCCGAAGGTGCAAAACAAATGAGAAAAGTAAGTTTATTTGAATACACTTCAGTACACAGATTCTAGCCTCAACGATCACTCTGCCAAAGCATTATATCTTTAATCATGATAATATTGGAGAATTAAGAGAATGATGAACTCATACAAAGGCCAAAGAATTAGTCAAGTATTCATTATCATACTTTTACAAGTATCCAAGTTTGAGTCTTAGTTGGCTTGCTAAAAGGTACACACACACGAAAAGAGAGTAAAAGAGACGTATAGTTATGCAAGTATATATCTGATACAATCAATAATGAATTAATATAATGAAATAAGAAAACGATACAAAATGATAAAATGCTTCTAATATCTTTCGGTCACGAAGCAAAGGATTACAAGGAAATCATTGAGCAGGCACCTAATTGGCTTTTAAAAGCTACAAAGTAGATCTAACAACTGACATGATAAATAAATAAACAAACAAGTGAAGTAGCTAAAACAAGTTCAGGCGAAAGGGACTAGTACGGGCATGTCTGCAAATGGCGGTTGCTGGATCCTTTTGGCTGCCATGGTAGCTTATCTGTCCACTTCCTGTTGATTCCAGTGCTTATGATAAGATGCTATTTATAGGTTAAAATTATTTTTGTCTCTCTCTATGTATTTCTAATAGAGAAAGCGACGTGCATTATGCAACGTTTTTCGCTCTGAACTGAGATCGTTTGATAGTATTATTATATGTCACGGTAAGCAGTCGGATAATTTGGCTGAGACCAGAGTACGCGCCATGAGCCATCTTAGTATATAAAGTTAGCGAGCAAGAGACGAATATTTTTAAATGCCCCAAGTTGGCTTATGTTCAAGGCATGAAAAAGAACTGCAAAAAAAAAATAGGTCCACAATCAACGAGTATTGGTGAATGAATTTGATCATTAACACTAGAATCGATATAGCCCACCTAGCACAGCAAGCTCAGCCATCGTACTTTCATCATAACAGTTTACTAGCTACAATACCTATTTTAGTGTTTTACCTAACCAAAACTTATCATATATATATAAATCAAAAGTTGCATTTTCGTAAAATCTTCCCTTTCTCTGTACAAATTTGTTTTTTCTTCATGGATTCAAACAGAAATGAGAAGAAACAAAAGAAGCTTCCCTTACCGAGCTTTCGGCTCAAACATCAAGTTCTATCAAGTTTTCTGCAGGCTTAACAAGAGATGACATTTAAGTCGGCAGGGCAGATGCATCACTAGGTTAGATGGATCTTTGTCAATCAATAGAAAAAAACTCCTGTTCTGGTCATTAAATCAGCCTGTAGCATTAGCGTCTTCCTTTCCCCTTAGGCTTCATTCTCCTTGGCTCCCAAAGCTGGCTCTTCTTCCTTGCTTCTCTCCCTCAATCCTTGATTTCCTTGTTCTGACCGAGGATCTCCCCTTTTGTTGTCTACAACATCACTTAGTGGCCTCTCACAGATACAAGAATATGGATATTCATGAAATTCACCACGTCCAGGTCTCATCTCATCTGGCTCTCCCATGAATCCTTTTTGAAATGCCTTCACCTTTCTGGCGAAGGTATCCCAATCCATCTCATCCCTTTCCATCATCAAAGGACCAAACCTCTTCGCATTTGGTCTTATAGTCCTCTTGTGCCCCATGTACCTCCTTCAAATCCCAGTAAGCAATCATGAATAGTTAAGTAAAGTCCAGCGAGGATCATCACTACGCTAAATATGTAATAAATGCTGAAGATGTAAATGCAAAGAAATAAAAAAGGAAAGCACATATGGAGCCTATACTAAGCAATTTGATACCTGCACATCATACAAAATTAAGTTAAGTGAATTTAGTTTTAAAAATTTTAGATCATATGTAACTTTTAACATCAAATCTAACACATATGGCCACCAAAGAATTTCATTTTTTTTATTATGATTTCGATCCCCATACCTATGTTACAGGTATGCAAATTAACACATGGTCATGTTAAGAGCATTACTCTTGCTCATAGTTGACGTCATTCAAGCCTGGTTTAAATTTCATGTCTTCATTAAATTAACTCAACAGTTCAGTTTCTAGATTAACTTAAAAGTTAGCACTATATGGAAGATATGCGGCTGTAGCAGTTGATACAAGAAATAACTGGACTTCTCACCTTCGACCTGCAAGAATCTTGGCCATATTTCCATTATTATTGGTGACGAAAACATCACTTTCATCACAAACAATGTAGTCAATGGCAGCAAGGCGAGAAGAGAATGGAAGAAAAGGTTTTAGGTCTTCATTAGCAAGCATCTCTTTCGTATAAAAGTTGGGAAAGAGATCTCTTAGTGGTCGAAGCGTCTCTTCTCCACCATATATTTCTCCAGATGCAACATAGATGTACGAGTCATTTGCAAAACCAAGTGCCCTCAGCATCAATCCTACTTCATGAGGAGTAAGTGGACATCTACCTCGCCTCCTCTTTTCATCAGCATCTACATCCTGCAACAATACAAGGATGAGTGCAACTTTACTAGATTCCAGGATGCAAAAGAAAAGAAAAAGCATTAGTACTCATTCTAAAAACATTGTCTTATGCTGTATATTAAAGAAGGAACTGATTAAGGAGTCAAAAAAGATGATATCTCACTGTCAATGTTTCCCATCTCTTTCGTATCTCTCCAAGCTCATTCCTCTCCTTGTCACCGCCACCAAAGTAACAACCAGAAAATGCAAGCATATCCGGTTCAAATCTGTAATTAAAAGAGTTTGACTCATACAAGGAAAATAGGTCTTCACAGAGTTCAAAATCATACTTCAGAATGTTTCTCCATGCATATGCATATGAGCCAAAGTGCCATTATTGAATACACACACTCAGATTTGAAGTGCTGGAGCCGTTGATGCAGAAAGTAGTTGTTGGATGCAAAGTCAAAAACACAATGGTTAAACAAACTCACTGAAGTTATATGCATTTCCAAAATTTTGAGGATTTGGCACTTAAGTGAAAGGCATTCTATACTGTCACTAGATTATCTGGTTTGAAGTCATAGAGATAACCACATGAAAGTAAAGGGACTTCAAAATAAGTGTAATCGTGCTCATTCCAAAGTGTGATGAGTTATTTTGCAGATATTCCCATGGATTACTGACAAAACCCAATTTCAGGAGGCACATCTCATCTGGTTACAATGTCAAAGTTTCTTTCGCTATGCACATAAATTAAAAAGCTAAATTCTATCTTTCTAGAATTCAGAACAAACCTCAAATGGACTGCAATAAAACGGTTTGCCATTGCACGCATTCTCGTTACAAGTTTCTGCCCAAGTTCTTGAATAGGTTTTGTAAATCTTAAAGCATGATAATTAGCCCGGCAACGCAACTTTTGTAGCTCATCGTCGATGTTGTTGGCCAGTCTGTAATCAAACTTTGTCAGTTGTAGGACCTACAAAATTTTCAGAGTGTTAAACTTAAAAGCTGCAGGCCCACATGAAAACCAAAATATACTAGAAAATGTCTAATAAGAATATTCTACTAGCATGGTGCTTGGATTGGAGAGATACAAATAAGAAAAAGAACACTCTTTCCCTTTGAACCGCAAAGACAGGAGAGAGAGGGAAAAGGGAATTGAAGCTAACAACTTTTTGTTTGATCTCTTATTGACTCAAAGATACAAGTAGTCTTGACAATTGGAATTAAGTACATTTAATTTTTACAAAAGGTACACAACTTATGGATTTATATAGACAATTGAGAAAGCAAACTAGAAACAGAAAGTTCAATCATAACCAAAATAGCGTTAGTGAGTAGTATCTGAAAGTGATCTTACAGATCTTCTTTGAAGTATTGGCAGAACTTGATCTAGATAATATTCTGGAGGGGATTTCCTCGGGACACGCATTGTGTAAGGAGGTTTATCCATTGATCGCATGAATTTATCAGGAACTCTTCTGACAATAGTAACATCTTTTGCAAGGTAAGAAATGAACCAGTTGACATCGAAAATGTTAGCAAAGTCACTGCATGTCAGGCAAAAAAAACACTTAACAAGGTAAATGAAGTGAAAGGAAGATGTCACTTTTGCACAAATTCTAATAAGCTGGTTCAACTTACCTATCATCCTTCCAATACGAACGATGATCCAATTCAGGTATGACTAAGGTTGCATTCAGAATCCGTGCAACAACTACAGCATCTGATATCTGCATGCAAAAAGCAAATTATTATTTATAAAGAAATAAATTCGGTAGGATTCCCAAGTCTTAGATGCACATCAAAACTAAATTAGTTCGAGTCAACTAAAGCAAAACTTATTGGTTCAATATACATAAAGCAGGAGCAACGGCACTCAGCAGATACTCATAGATAAGTTACATTTTCCATTGGTGCAATTACAAGATCTTCCATTAGGATATTACCAAAAAAATATAACATAATGTACGTTTCGACTTACTCCTGTTCTCTGTTGATTCAATCCTCCACTTGCTGCAATAAGCAAATAACCATTTGATGATCGCGCACGTATAGCAACTGGCATAAATGAAGAATCAGCGAACTTGAGAGACTGGTTTGGTGAAACTTAAATAAATAAATGAAAAAAGTGGAGAATGTACTATTTTCTAAATGGTAAAACAGATGATACAGGACATGAAGTATTTAGAACCACTTTACTAAAAACTTATGCTTAAAAAATAAAGCATTAGCAAACTGCTTGGAACGAGTTCATTCCATCTGATTCAATTACTGGGAGAAATCATAGATAATCTAGTTTTAACCTACATCTAAAGCAACAACTTTGTATGAATTGATGATATGTTATGAATTAAATACTGGAAACGAGCATTGAATTACAGCTAAAAAAACATATTTTATGATCAGAGTAAGAAATCCTGTTAAGATTGAAATTTCCTTAATGATCCAGTTTCTAAAACCAAAATGCATTTGAAATTAATAAATACAAGAACGTACGAGGAAAATTACGACTTCTTTTGCTGCATCCATAGAAGTATTTTGCATAATCAGATTGCCATATATCAATCGGTCCTTTATTAATTCCCTCCTACAGCATTTGCAACAAAATCAGCGTCATAAAATATGTCCAAAAAATAAACTTCAAATTTTTAAATACATAAATGAAACTGAAGTTTCCTATTTTTTTTCCCTACCAATTTGAAATAGGATCTTCGTTTCATAAGTCGCTGGGAGTACCACTCGAGATCAGATGCCACATGTCCGGTGAAGAGCGAGATCATGCCTAAGCAGAAAAGCATCAAGCCGCAGATGAGCGACCATGAGATCGGCTTCCTCGGCTGCGCCGCAGACGATCGCCACTTACAACACTCATGCTTGTGGCTTAAAAGGCTGCCGCCTGGATGCTGTAACAGCGCCAGTTTGTCCGACATCACGCTAAACTCCACGCCTTAGCTACGCCCATCACGGACTCAACAACAACAAAAGCAACCGCCGCGACTCCCCCTTTAACTTCATCACTTATTTACGCCAAATGCCACTCCCAATGATTTTACCACCATCAAAAGAGTACAAAACCGACGGAAGGTATAACTGTAAAAATTGCGAATGCAGAAGCTAAAATTCAAAGAATAATTAGGGCTTTTCTTCTTCCTTTCTAGCGATCCACACTCTCAAAGCTTTCTGAAACGCGGCAGACTTTGGATGTTCCCTTTTTTTTGTTCACACAAGAAAAAAAAAGTAAAGATTGAAGAGAGAGAAAGGTTAAGCTTTTGTTTTAAATATTAAAAGGAATAAATTATTATAAAAAATGCAAAATTGAAGATTAAGATTTTAGAGACAGAGGAGAGCTGCTTGGCTTCACTTCACTCCATTGTATAGGAATGATTGATAACAACGGTTTTATATGCTAATAATTGTGATATCTCTGTTTATGCCTTTATGGAAAAATATTGGTGAAGAAGATGGTCAATTCTGTAATAACCCTTCATTTTTAAGGTTAATAACTTGTATTTACATCGATGTGTGTTCTTTTTGGGCAAATCTTACACCGATGTTTATTACTTATAAGATCCTTTTTAAGACAATTATATTGTCTCCTCCAACCTTCTTTTTAATTACATTTTCCAGATCCAAATTTATTTTAATGAAATAAAAATATTTGAAATTTATTAATTTTTCTTAAAAATCATTGTGGATAATGGTAATATAGAACTGTCACAAAGAAGAAATAAAAGGAAAAATAAAACATACCGATTTTACGTGAAAACTTTTTCGATAAAAAATACGGACAAAAGAGGAAAAAATCTACTAATGTTAAAAACTGAATAATACAAGAGGAGTTGCGACTACATCTATTTAAAGATTGAAAAGTATTATTCTAATTAAAATCAAATAGAGAAAGTGTAGTTCTATACGGATTCTTCTTGTATTATTTCTTTAACAGGAATTTAGATCACACAAGTCTAACTATTTTTATTTTAGAATTATATTTTATTTATTATTTTTATTTTCACTTTGCTTTTTTTAAATAGTACTAAAGAATCTTACAATTTCATATTAGTAGCTAGGTGAGTATTTTTTTTATTTTAAAAATATTATATAATCCAACTTAATAGTTATATTTCAATTATTAAATAAAAATTACTAAAATTTTAAAATTAAAAATATAAAAATCAAATTTGGCTTAAAAATGTAATATGATAGGAAACCTGATTAAACCATGGTTAAACGGTTGATTAAGTACGTAGCATACAATTTAAGAACATAAATTATCTGCATTTGTTGCCAAGACTTCTAATTTGGTTTATTTATTTTATAAGTAAAACAATATGAGAGGCTTTAATTGGTTGGTTGAAAACATCAACAAATGAAAACAGCAGCTAAAAGACATTATTATTATTATTATTTATTTAATATTTACTTATAATACTAAATAATTTTAGAAAAGATCAATTATGAATGGAAGAAAACATCAAAGAAGGGTGGGTTATTTTCACACTGTCAGTCTTTCTTTTTCTGCCCTTCCACTTTCTGGCTAAGATGAAGAGTTACCATTGTTGTATAGTAAAACAGTAAGCAGCACATATCAGCCCTGGATTTTTGGCAACAATAATTTGGAGATATTTGAAGAAACTGAATTATGGAACCCACATTCAAAATATACTCGGTTTCAACTTATTTTGGGGTATTTTTCTTTTGGTTCCCTCCTTAAAGATGCCACCATAAAGTGTGCTTTGAATCATCTAAAAGCCTATAGGAAGGCCTAAGAAGAAAGGGGTGGTCCTAGATTTTTTCTATTTGGGTACCACCAATTTAATTCATCATCATCAGAACCTGAGGAAACCCTATAAATATGCCTTGTTACTACATGTAGATCTAAGGCTCTTGTTTTGACAGCAATAGAATGGGAGCGGGGGATTGCCATGGCCCATTCACATTCAATGAAACCAATAATTCATATCTGCTTCAACTGAAACCTATTTTCAATGTCTACAAATTTCATTATATATTAGTTTATTTGGAGTTGGATCAAGTACTATTAAATTTCGAAAAGGGTTTTCGAATTCAACATCTAATCTATTTGGATTCGATCCTCTTTATTGGAAGAAGAAAAAGGGAAGCAATGTCATTAAGCTTTGAGAATAATAAAAAATGAAGGGACCCATATGTATTGATTACATTCCCACTTAACTCAAGAAATTGATTTGTCTCGACAAAAGCTAAAAAGCCTACATGAAATCATGATCTATTTAAAAACGACATTTTTTTATCAACTAATTATGTTGGTTGCTGCTGTCATTACTAAACTAGAAGTAAAAAATATGAGTGTTTTGAGGTGCACGTGAGACAATTTCATGACAGTTTTGCATCCAATATCTACAACTTTAGCTGGTGAAAACTAAAAAGAAACCGACTTATGTCTCTACTACATTTCACTTGGCTTTCTTGGATGCAACCATCATTTTCCCTCATCATCTTTTTAACTTACTCCCTCAGCTTTGTAAACCTTTCTCCATTACCCTAAAATGTTATTTCAATTTACTATCGGGTTCCTTCAAGATGAACATGAGTTTGGAGCATTACAGTTTGTACTTCAATATGCCCTCCGATGTTAAATCGGTTCAAGGGCTTCGTAATAAAGAAAAGTAAAAGAAATAAGGATGCATAAAATGAAGATAAGATAAAGAATGAGGTCCTCGTGAATAGGAGTGAGCAAAACTCGATTTGATTTGAAAAAAGAAATCAAAAAAGTTTTCGAATTAATCGAATCGAGTTATTCAAATTATTCGAGTCAACTCAAATAACTTGATTTGAGTTTCAAGTTCGAGTTGAGTTGAATTTCACAATTCGAATAATTTAAATGACAAATTGGTGTAAATACTCTTTTGGTCCCTGTCAACTTAGAAAATAAGCAAATTGGTCTCTCACAACAAAAATTACAAAAAAAATATTTAAAATATTTTTTAAAAATTCAAAAAATATATAAATTTTCAAAATTTATATTTTTAAAAAAATTATAAAAATTCTAAAAAAATAAATTAAAAATTTGAAATTTTAAAATTTAAAATTTAAAATTTTTTAAAATAATAATTTTGGGACTTAATTAATAATTCAAATTTATCACACTCAAGTATCTTTTTTTATTTATTTTGTTTTGAATTTTTTTTCAAATGTATATGGTCTCAAATTTATGTGGTCTAACATGAAACTAGTTATACTGTAACAATATTTTTATTTGACAAATTTAATTATTTTTAATTTAACTCGAACAATTTCACTATAGTCAAATTTCATTTCACTCGACTCGATTCAAAAAAAATTTCAAATTGAGTTAGGATGATAAAATAGGACTCGTGAACTTGATTAACTCAAAATTTTTTTACTCGATTCGATCGAACGCTCACCCCTACTCGCGAAGGGATAACACATGTACCCATTATTTATTGTTGGTTCATAAGAGAAGCTAGACATTGTACCAAATCGGATTGGGTTTGTACTAGGCAAGGACAAAGATAAGGTTCAGGAAGTGGTCTTTGCCTTCTAAAAAACAATAGATTTATCATTTAACCCCTTAAATTTTTATGAAATTGCATGTTATTATAATAGTAAAATTACATTTTCACTGACCTTCTATAACAATTTTTTTAACTTCATCCTTAAATACTTAAAGAACTTATTTTTATATTATTCTAGTATAACAAACTCCATTCAATCTTTTTTTTTTTTTTTTGTTCCTATATAAGCAAACTTTTAAGCCTTTTTAATTAACATAAGAGCACTTATCAGAGCCATAATAGGGGGGAAGGCTGATCAAATGTCAACCATATTGGTAGACAAATCGTGCATGCAATTTAAATGCTCCGATCCCTCACTTATTATAACTAATATCATATCTAGTATTGTGTAAAGAGAGCCATACGAAGCTGAATAATTAATTAAGAACAGCAGTGTAGGAACGCACGTGATCAGTGATAACATGGGATGAATGAATGGGTTGTCAAAAGAATTTAATTACAATTAGCAACGTCGACTCACTACGTACACACTACACATGCAATGGAAATCCTATAAAACCGCGAAAGATACTCTGCCAACACTCGAAGCACCCTTATATATAATAGGGTTGACCAAATATGTATGTGTGTGTGTCAGAGATGAGGCTGGGAAGGGGAAATTGTCAACCGAAGGTGATGGATTGAATCATTGAGAGTAGCGGAGTTTCAATGGCGCTGCTTAGATTCAAGGGTAACATTCGAAGTCCCCATTGGGAGTGAATAAAGGGAAAGAAAGAGAGATTGATTTAACGAAAGGTGTAGTTGCCTTATTTTGATGATTATGTCTTAAAATAAGGTTTTTAAGTTATGATTAATAAAGGAGGCTTACTTGATTTTTTTTTTGTGGTAAATTACATCAATTGTCTTTGACATTAGATTAAAATTACGTTTCTGTCATCCAACTTTTAAAAGTTACATAATTGTCATTAAAGTTATTGAAATGTTACATTTTGGTCACTCATCCGTTAGCTTCCGTTAAGAGGATGACGTGACACGTTAGTTTAAAAGGCTAATAACTAGTTTGACCCTTGAACTATAACTAAAAAATCATTTTGATACTTTTAAATTTTTTCTTAATAATAATTCTAAACAATTTAAAGGGTAAACTATTCAGATAGTCACTTAAGTTTTAATGCGTTCCTATTTTGGTTGTTGAATATTTTTTGTTAATTTAGTCACTTTCGTTAGATTAATTGTCATTTCTAGTCATTCCATCATTAAAATGCCTTGATCACTAAACGGAATGATAATGTGATAGTCTTTTGATTGGTATAATAACAAATTTAGCCCTTAACACTTTACATAGTCTATCAAGTTGGTCCTAATATAAAAGAATTCAACAAATTTAACCCTCAATGTTTGCATATTTTGTCAATTTCGTCCAAATTCAAAATAATTATGATTTTAAAAACTTGAAAATATATATAATTTATTTTTAAAAAATATATAATATAATATATTAATATATAAAAAAGTATACAAGATGCCTCGGAAGTTTTCCAACACATGCCATAAAGAGAAACAATGGCGTGTAGCAGGAAACACAATAGCCACAGCTGCTTTTATGGCATTGTTTTGATCAGTGAGCATCATTAGCAGATCCCGTTCCCCCATTGCTATAAACCAAGTTTGCATCAGCCAAATAAAAGTATAAATTGTTTCATCTGCAATTAAAGCGCAACCAAATAATTTTATTTAATTTTTTAATTTTTATAATAAATTATATATATTAGTTTTAAAATTATATTTTTTTGAATTTGGACTAAATTGACAAAATGTACAAAGATTAAGGGTTAAATTTGTTAAAAAAATTTAGAATTAAGACCAACTTAACAGAATGTGTAAAGTGTTAAGGGCTAAATTTGTTATTATAGTAATCAAAAGACTACCACATCAGCATTTAACAATAGAGTGACTAAAAATGACAATTAATCTAACGGAAATGACTAAATTAACAAAAAAAATTCAGAGACCAGAATAGGAACGCATTAAAACTTGAGTGGCTATCTGAGTAGTTTACCCTTTAAATTTTTTAGAATTATTACGAAAATTTTAAAAAGTATCAAATTAATATTTTAATTATAGTTCAGGGCTAAATTAGTTATTAACCCTTTAAATTAACATGTCACGTTATCCTCTCAACAGAAGTTAATCGATAATTGACCAAAATGTAACATTTCAATAACTTTAATGAAAATTATGAAATTTTTGAAAGTTGAGTAACAAAAATGGAATTTTGATTAATGTAATTTTGATTAGGGAAAATTGATATAGTTTACCCTTTTTTTTTTGGTTTGGTCCTAGAGCTATCGGTCAGTGGACTTTACACTAAAGTTCCTCGTTGAAATTCATATTTAATAAGATGGGTTTTTCTTTTTCAAAAGTGGCTTTTTTTCTAAGACAAACCATCATATTTCATATAAAAACAAATAGAATTTAAGACATAATGTTTTCAAGGTCTGGCATTTTTTCATTATCTTTTATCTACTATTATTCGATATAAATTTAATTATTATTTAGCACTCAAGATTAATAAAAAAAATTGTACATATAGGAATTTTAATTATTATTTAATCAATAAGAATTATATCATAGAATGAAGGTAAAGCATTAGATTTAATTTATTTCACCTATTTTCCATTTTGACGTTAGTAGTATATTTTCCTTCCGCTTCTTTTATCTAATTGACATAAAATAATTAATTATTTATCAAAATAATTCAAGTAAATATTTATGTATGAAAATGACTTGTTCTCCATAGTATCTGCCGGTGCCGCCTGACACACTGGCAGCATTGGCTTTCAATGACGACTCAATCATTGGCTTTTTTTTAATATTATTTTTAGATATCGCCATTGTGACAGGTGACACTTGTATTTATTTTTCAAAATACTTGTTAAAGATATGGGTATTCAAGGAGGGAAAAAAGAAATTTTGTTTTAAAAGATCCTTTTTGGGTGCCATCGGTACGTCAGGCAGCACCCATTAAAATCTTTTAAAATAACTTTTTTTTAGGTGTTGCCGTTATGTTAGTCAACACCGGTGATATTTAAAAAAAAAAATCATTGTAGAAAGAGTAGTTCAAAACTTTGGTTATTGTTTAAAAAGATTTGGAGCCGACTACTGAGAGATTTGAATCGTAAAAGTCAACGAGAAGGAGGAAATCTCTTCTTTGGTGTCGAAATGGGCACTAAAGGCCACCGTAAACGATGACATCAGTGGCTATTGAGTACGGTGGCTAAGGTTTTCAATTGAGAATAAGAAAGAAAAGAAAATACATAAATAAAAAAACAAAAAGGACAAGTGAGTACGACGTCTAGGGTTTTCAATTGAGAAGAAGAACATAAATTCGAATAGGAAAGAAAAAGAGCATATGGAAAATAGAGAATCAAATATGGGAAATGAAAGAGAATAGCGTATATGAAAAATAGAGATATGAAAGGAAATTTAATATTTTATGGAAAATAGATAATCAAATATGGGAAAGAAAAGAGAATAACAACTATGTAAAGTAGAGATATGAAAGGGAATTGAATATTTTATGAAAAATAGAGAAATTAATTATTTTAACTATGTAACGTTTTAACTTGGGACATTTTCGTAAATAATTAATTATTTTGAGTGAGTTGGGTAAAAAACCGTTTTCCTTCAATTAGGGTCCATTGACCCATTCTTCTGATTCCTTTGACATTTCCTTCTTAGTTGTTGGGCTCATTTGTTTAGTCGGATCATTAACATGCAAGTAAAGAAAACAGACTCTTTCGTTTTATTTCAATAGAACGCCTCGCGCTTATGTTGTTCAATTTTTTTTAATATATTTATATTTAATATGTACATTTTGATGTATAATAAAATTTCGGCTGTTATCAGATATTTTCAAACAGAACTATTAAGGTTTTAATTTAATCATTAAATTTAATTGAATTTTCAAAGTATTAATATTATATTAATTTAGTTTTTCTTTCAATTTATTCATCAATTTTTTTCACTTAAAAGAGAATTTCAAAAATTATAAAATGGTTCAATACCAAATAGGACCACAGGCCTCGAACTTCAACAGAGCCTTGATACATTCGGGAAGATCATTACAAGCACACAAAAGGTGCTAGAATTCTGTAACTGTTCAAAACTGCTCCCTAATCAAGCCATCATATCAACACATTGGTTTCCCTTCCTGCAGTCATTAACAAGTGCTACAAGGAAAACATGGTTAGTCTCATAATTTTGGATAAGTTTAATCACAATCAGCATCAAGTTTAATCTCTAAATTAAAAATACTCCGCTGCAATGGTAAGGTGAGTACATCTTTGAGTGCCCACAGCTGAGTGTAGATGTTAGTAGCTGATGGGATGTTCCATTACGATCCTTTTACCCATTCTCCTTTCTCATTTAGGATGATTGTTGTAGCAGTACCACTTTTGTCAGGATTTGTTAAGTTTGAAGAAGCCCATTGTCACCATCAATAGGACAAAATAGTGTCACTTAAATTTAAGAATATCATTTTTTTAAATATGTGATAATCAGTTATCTATGTTTTGATTCGAGTGTATTTAATATAGCCTTTAATATCTAAACAGATGACTAGGCTAGAAAAACCCTAATTGATAATATATTAAAATATTTTAAAACTTAGGAGGAGTTTAAAATTTTCATCATAATTTTTAACATAATTAATTGGATAAATTTTAGATAAATGAATATTGTCCCTGGAAACAAATTTTAAATTTTGAACATTTGTCACACTTATCCGAATTCATTTAGATTGTTAGAGATAAAATCTAGTTTTCCTTATTTGTGTGAGAAAAGCATGAAAAATTTTAAAATGAATAAATGATTTAAAATAGAAACACCCAGTACAGACAACGCATTCATGTATTAAAATATAACATTCATTATTAATATATAAATTTATATAAAATAAAAATACACAATATCTAAAAAATGAAGTAAAAAGAATTCTTCATCTCATTTCTTCTTGCTCTTTTACCATATTTCACCTAAATTTAATGGTTAAATCATTTTTTGGGACTTGAATTTGGTAATTTTTTTGTATTAGGGTCTCAATATTTTTTAGTTTAAGTTAGGTCCTGAATTTGACAATTGTTTCTATATTAGGGGCTAGACTAGACAAACTTTTCTCATATTAGGGCTTGAACTTTTTTTTTGTATAAGTTTTCTGGTAATTTTGGAGTCTGAACTTGACAATACTTTAGGGCTTTCAAGAATTAACTTAGACAAAAAAAAGTTCAAGCTCCAATGTGGGAACAATTGCCATGTTTAGGCCTAACTTGGAAAAAAAAGGTTTAAACCCTAATATGAGAAAAAATTGTCAAGTTCAAGCCCCAATTTGTAATTTAACCCTAAGTTTAAAAGATGCCTAAATTTGAAAATAGCAATTTTATTAAATGCTCAATTTAGGGTTAAATCTATGAGGGGTCTATGACGTGAGGATAAAACATTTTTAAATGAACAAATAAGAGCCAAACTTTTTTGAATGTGTTTAAATAGTTCATGCACTTCATCTAGTTTGCAGCATAAAATTAATGTTGTCATGTTTAGAATATAACACATGTCAGTTAAGTCAGATATACAACATTTGAAAAAATTTTATTTGAGTACTCTTGAAAATATTTAGCCCTTATTTGATATTTTAAAAGATTATATCCTTTATGCATCAGAACTCTTTATACTACAAGGTTTTCCAAGCCAAGTACTTTTGTTTTGGTAATATCTTTGAGGCCAAGGTGATTGAGGCTTTTTCCTCAAGTTATTTTTACAGATGAGGTGCCTCCTCTCAAGATTTTATGATCATTAGATGATTATGGATCGACATCTTAGGATATAGGCACGATGTGCTTTTTATTTAATGGAGACTTGATATATTATAAGCTCTTTTACTTTTTGATAATTCAATTCACACCATTTAACTAGATGACTGCCTTGTGTGGATATTTTTATTGTAATTATCTTAATATAATCTATGATAAGAATATTTAATAATTTTTATCCTAAAAAAAGTCTTATTTAACCTTATTTAATTATTTTGAAAAATTTTATCCTACATCAACATTTCTCCCGGGAACTTTCATTTTAATTTTCAATCCACAAGGGAATAAAGAACCGAAGCTTTTTATTTATTTATTTTATTACAATTACCACTCCAAACGGTTACCCGACCCGGTCTAACATTTGATCGCATCAGATACTTCATATCGCTAAAACCCTAAACCCTGCCTGCTGTTCTGAGGTTCTCAAAAGTCTTTCAATTCTCCATCTCCTTCAAAAAGTTTTCTTCCCAATGGCTTCAATTTGCAACAGATTCATCAGTAGATCATCACCCTTCATCAAATCAGCTGTTAGATCTAACGGTCCAAAATCCTCTTTTTCCAGATCCGCCGCCGCTCCCTCCATTTCCTCACCTCTCCCCTCCCCTTCCATATCTCCTCTTCGCCGTTTCTCCTCCAGGTACAGCAGTTTTTTTTTGCTTTTGGTTTTCTAAATTTTATTTCTCTGTTTTCCTCACTTATTTTTTCGTTTTATAAATAGAGCATTACCAGCTCTCTATTACTTAAAGTTCAACTATTGTTCTTTTTATGATGGCAGGTGTCCATCGGAGCTGGGATCTGTGCAGTCACTGTTGCCGCTACACAGCGCAGTGGCAGTGGCGAGGATGACTTCATGCCTGAGCACAACATCGAGGAGTTGCCGGGCTCTTTCTCAGGGTACACTCTGCTGCACCTATCCCGGCCTCTAGTACTGTTTTATCTGTTTTCTATAGTGAGTAGCTTTTTTTTTTCTTCTTTTTTTTGCTTCTCCTACTATTAATATGATATTATATATCTGCTATTATTTCATCTTTTTTAGTTTTGGTATTGAATTTGCTGTTTAAATTGAATAATTCTTTTTTCCTAGTTCAATTGTTTCAGGTATTAAGATGTTAACATAAGAATTCTGTTTTTTTTTCTTTAGCCTCGTAAATGCTGTGTGTGTTATAATTGTGGTTGAACGCTTTAAGGTTAATAGCAAGATCATATTGATCAAACAGAGCAATTTCTAACTAACACTAACTCAAATTAATGTATTTGATCAATGCCATTTTTATTTTTGAATTCTTCATATTTCATACTTTTTGACAACGCTTTCCTTCATCCCTGTAGAAGTAAGAAGCGAGTAGCAATTCTCTATTTCTCTGTCTTTGAGCTGAGTATTTGCAGTAGACTGTAGACCATGCACTTATCAAAAACCAAGGAATATTATGATTTTTCTAGAAAGTGAGTTATGGGAAAGATGCATAAACTTGTATCTTCATAGCTGTTCATCGAGTTAGCCAGTTAGGCGTAGAGGTAGCTTTTCTTCTAGGGTATTTGACAAATACTCACCCTGAAATGGATAGGCAATTCATGTACCCTTATAAACATGTTTTTATCAAATTCAGGCTTATTAGTAAAAAAGAAGACTGCAAAGATTATATGGATATATTTTTAAGATGCAAGATTTCATGAATTGAATGATCTGGTCCCAGCTTATATCTTGGATGCTACTTGGATATCATATCACAAATGCTTTCTATCTCTGATCCTTATAGTAGTTGGTTGAGGTTAAAGGTGGCAGTTCCTATTGTAGATAACATAGCTAATTAGAAGTAAATTTCAAAACTTTTGTTGCTTAAAACTTGTGGAGGCTATCAGATCGTTGAACTTGCCTTATCTGAGCAAAACAAAATAGGGTCTATGAAATGGGGCTGGCACTTTCATAATGTATCTTAAAGATATCTGACCTGAATATTTGGTTCCTGCAGGCACATAAGTTCAATAAGAGAAATAAAGTGGGAATTTACAGTGACAGGCTCATCCTCATACTCAAGTACGAAATCATGAGTGCCTTTTTAGTGATCTTAAAAGTATTTAATTATGTCAGGATAGAGCCTTAGTCTTACGTTTGTGTTTTTATAATCTAAATCAGTTCCATTTTTTATACTCTTCCTATTTTCGCAAAGAAAAGCCTCTGTTAGACCTAACTCGTCGCTCTCTGTTGTCCTTGTGGGAATGGAACACTTCCTCTTGTTCCCACATTTGTGCTGTGATTGGATTGTTTCTTCCTGCCTTCCTGATAATTAGACTTGCTTATGCTATATAGGGAAAGATATAACATCAAGATTTTCAAGTAGCATCTGCCACCCCACCGACCTCTTCCATCCAGCTTTGTCCTACAATTGCTTCATTCTTTGCAAATTCTTCTTTTCCCTATCTGTTTAAACATCAGGGTGGATCATTAGCCTATCCTCAAGTGTCGTAGACACATTTAGACTGAGTGAATGCATTCTAAATATTTCTGTAATAGAGGTCAGGATATGGTTAAATCACCTTTGTAGAATCATATATTTTACTTAGATTTATTGCACTTAAAAGTGATTCATTATGAGTGATCTAGTCCATGATGGTAACATAGCTGCTCCTTTTCCCAGATGGAATTGATGGTACGTGAGACATGTAGCTGTTTTCGGTGGTGGACCTGTCATCTATTCTTCATTTGAGTTTTATAGATTGAACACTGTTGAAACTACTTTAGATGATCTATTCATAATAACTATTTGAAGTTTTGGTATATTTATAAGTTTGTACAAACCTTCTGGAAAGTGTCCTTAGCTATTCTATTAACATAAGTTCAAAACCAGATTTCATTAATGCCATTCATAAATATTATCTTATTTGTTGAGATTAGGTTGCTGCACTTGTTTGTTGGTTGGGATTAAGTGATATTATTATCATCATCTCTGCTTTATTTTCACATTGTAGAATGGTTTCTGCTGATAACATTCTGATTGAGTGCATTCTCTGTTGGCATAGAGTTTGGTCAATCGGTTCCGAGGTGACTTGTTAGGGATCATATGATAATGAGGAGTGTTCAAAATCAATATGATGGAAGCAGCCAGCAAGGACATGTAGATTGTTATTTGAAAACGAAGTGACACTTCTAACAGCAGAAAAGCTGATTTTGATTCTTACTAGTAATGAGATTGTTTTCTCTAAGGTCTGAAATAAGAATTTTATTGTTATTTAACTTTATTCTTATATGATCCCAACAGACATAACCATCACAATCATCTATCACTTTCCAATTTACTTGCTTCTTGTGATTCTTTCCCTCCTCTGCTGGCTGGCTGGCTGGTCACTGTGAAATTACAACATTTTGCTATTAATACATGTGATGGTCCGGGTGCTTCTTTACTTCGTATGACCACTGAGGTCATGTTTTTTTTTCTTTTTTTTCTATACAATATTGGGGCTGTGGGGATGGGGATGACATGATTTAAAACTCGAGTCAAACGGATGTGTGACAAGAGCATTAACCACTACTTGACAAGATCCGATGTCAAGTTTTCAGAAATTCAAATAATCAGTTTTCTGTCTGATAAAAGCAAAGCCGAATGTTGAAACATGCCAATCAACAACGTATATGCCGTTTTCAAGGTAGATTTGGAAACCACCAAAAGCTTGTCAAAGTTGTAGTTTAACGTAACTATTATAAAAGCATTGTAGTAAAATAAATTGTTGAATGGAATTTAAGGAAATCCAAACCAATTCTTTATTTTTTATAATACCATGGCCTTTCCTCCCTCTTTTAATATCTTCTCATATTTTCTTCACTGTTATTGTTTTTCATACAGAAAAAGAAAAGAAATTTTTACAACCCATTTTCTATCAGAAAGTTGTTTTTATTTGGGTTGTAAACTCGAGTTATTGGAATAATCTAATACGTAAGGATAAATCGGACACCAAATATCTTATTAAGTTGGTATCACGGATCAATCATGTCCAAATCAGTCATAAAATTATTAAAATACTCTTTCATATACAAATTCAATTATATATTTTATAAGGGAGTGTTTTTTTTTAATATAAATAATAAAATTTGAATAATTAACTTTATCATTATAATAAAAAAAATTATGTATCAATTTACATAATATTTTTCATCTATATCATAAATTTAATTGTTTTTATAAGGATTATAATCCACTTTGGATAAAGAATTGTTGAGCTTCAGTTTTCCAACGTTGTATTAAAGTAAAACTTGGATTGTATTCATAACCCCACTTTCTCGGTTTTTGACAACCTATAAATTTGGTTGGAATTATTAACGAAAATTAAAACTGACTTTAGTTCTTTTCATAATTTTCTTCTTCACTTACAACTTCGTTTTGTTTTCTTTTAGAAAGAGACAAAAAAAGTGAAGAACAACAAAAATGATAACAATCTTACATCAAAGCCTACTTTTATATTTTTCTATACCATTTCTTTTTTATTTTTAATTTAGTAATATCAATTTAGTTCAAGAAAGAAAAATATGGCTAGTGTTCACTTCTTGTGTAGCTTGACAAGTTTCCTAGAAACATACTTGATGTTTCTATACAATCTGGGATGGTTTTGGCATCTATCATTGTTTCAAGTGGACCAATTTCTTGCTCACCATCTGGAAACATGAACATCTTGCAGCAACAAAGTGAAACTTGTGCCATCTGAGTGAGGGCTAATCCCAAGAACAAGATGGGGCCTTGAACATGTTGGGTAATAATTCATTCTTATGCCCCGTTTAAGCTCCCCTTGTAAACTTTTCAACTCATCTCTTTTTAACCCCATTAATACTGAAAGGTTTGCTTGGATTTCCTCACCTATCTTTTGCATTTCTCTCGAGTATTCTTCCAGTGCTTCTCTACAATCCATAGGAAAATCAACACGACATAAGATATGTTACAAGTATATAATACTTGAAATGATACAGACACACGAATTATCAATCCTTTCGGGGATCTACATGGGATTGTTACATACTTGAAACCTGGTAAAGAGAGGGGCCAAAACTTGAAGTTCCTGTTTTGAGAAGAGAGAGTGATTAAATAAATCATGTCAGACCTGTAATAGGCCCAATTTTTTAGGGCCCAAAATCATAAATAAATAAAAACAAAAATAAAAAAAATGTCTAAAATTACAACCAAAATTTAACTTAGCCCACTAAACCTAAACAGACTCTAAACCCAGTTTTCTAGGCCCAAATTAGCCTAGCCCAAACTCGATTACAATAGAAGGGGAAACCCTAGCAGCAGCCTTCTGCCCTTGCGGCGCAACCAAACCAGATCCCCGCGCGTGCTGCGCCTTCGCGCCGAGTCCACGCGCCCCTTCTCCAGACCGTACCTGCACACAAACAAACAAGCAGGAACGAACGAAATAGTAGGAAAGAGATGGATTTTGATTTTTTTTCTTTTCTTTTCAATTCGGCTACATAAGGCCGATTCCAATGTTGTAAAAAAGGCTCCTTTTTTGGTTGGAGAGATAAGAAATAAAAAACAGAAGATTGGAGGGAGTTTTTTTTTCCGTTTTTCACTGTTTTCTTTCTTTTTTTTACTTCTTTGTTGCGAACACACACACATGCACACTAAAATACAGAAAAAGGAAGAAAAAAAAAACAAGTCAGATTTGAGAAGGTGATTTTGAGTTTTATTTTCCTCTCTCGTTTTTTTAGTTCTTTGAGTTATTTTATTTACTGCCTAAGAAGAAGAAAAGAAAGAAGAGTTAAAGGTTTTTACCTTTGTTGCGAAGCCGTACCCTCATCCTCTTTGCCGTGATCAGAGAAAGGGTGGGGGATCGGAAATCTTTTGCGCGGCTGGGGTTGAAGTGGCGCTGAGAGAGGGGGGCGTTTGTTTTTTATGTTTATTTATTTATTTATTTTTCGTTTTTTGAAAAATGAAGATGTGGCTGCAAATTTAGGGTTTTACTTTTGACCCTTGCATGATGTACGAAACGGCGCCGTTTGGAGTCTGATCAGTGTCTCCAAAACGGTGCCGTATTGGCCCTGTAACCCGCGTGTGTGACCCGACCCGGGGAGGATCTGCGTAATTTTATTAATTGGTCCATTTGCACCACTAGTCCCTCACTTTTATTGCGCGCTACAATCAAGTTCTTTTATTTCTTTTTTAAATTTAACCTCTTATTTCATTTTTGTTTCACTTTAGTCCTTCTCATAACGCAGCGTTCCGAGGTGTTGGGATTATTTCCCCTTTTGATCCCTCATGTTATTCGCGCGCTTCATTTTAGTCCTTTCTTTTTTATTTATTTCAGATTTATTCCTAGATTTCTGTTTTAATTCCAAATTAGTCCATTGTTTTATTAATTAGTTTAATATTAATTTATTATTATTATTTGTTGTTGTTATTAACATTATTGTCATACTTAGTTGCATTTTCGGTTACTTATTTTATATATATATATCACTTTATTATGCACTGTTATTTTTAAATTCTTTTATTTTATTATTATCATACATTATCATTTTAAGTTTGTGATGAACTATATGGTTGTTTAATCCAATACAATATATTTTAATAACTTCTATCTTATAATATATTTTTAAAAAAGCCACTTTTATATATTTCATCTTCAAAGATTTATATGATAGTATCCTTATTTAATATTTTTATATTTTCATGTATACAATTTATATTAAATTATTTTTACTATATATATATCATTGATTTCATACTATTCTAGTTACTACCTTTAAATTTCCCTTTGGATTTATTTATATATACACATACTTTATTTTTGTAAACCTTAAAATTATTACTTATATAGAGTATGTTTTATTAACTCTATTTGGAATCTAATACAAGTTCATATATGTTTCTTTTAAATTTCGATGTTCGTAATTTATTGATTATCATTTATTCTCTTGTTTTTTGGTACTGAAGGATTAATTGTCAATGTTATGGTTTTTTTAATGTTGATAATTATGTTTGCATGGTTTGAGATATGTGATTATGGAGGTTATGTACATTATATCATTTCGTTTATGTTGATAGATTACTCGAGTTCATTAGCATGCTTTTTAGGATTATGAGTTATCCTTTCGCGTTGTACATTATTATTCAGTCGTTTTTTTTTGTTCAAAATCGTTTTATTCAAAAAAAAACTTTCAAAATAAAGCAAATACTCGACATTTGGAATCTTCGAAAATTGAGCCCTAACGTATTGGGCTCCAATTGTCTTCGTCGAATCTAAATAATCAAGAATATGCTTTAATCAAAACACATAAATAAAAGCTTATTCTCGGGAATTTGACGCGTTGTGTCCTAACGCATTGAATATGACGTATTGTTTTCTTGAGACGAAGATTTTTATAACAAATAAAAATAAAGACAATATTCGATATTTAGGAATTTTGTGAAATCGAGCCCTAACTTACTGGGTCTTGATTTTCTCATTTAACCCAAATAATCGGATATCCTTCTCAAAATGCATAGGTTTTAAAATTTAAAAGATAAACTTAATTTTGAAGATTAAAAATATTACGCCCTAACTCACTGGGTGTGACATTTTATTTCTTTGAAATAAGAGTGTTTCATTATTCAATTTATTTAAGTTAAAAGAATCATATTTTAAAATCTTTTCAAAATTTCGACACTAAGACATTAAACAATCAATTCGGTACCAATTTTGGGCGTCACGAGGGTGCTAACCCTTCCTCGTGCGTAACTGACTCCCGAACCTGTTTTCTCAAAATTCGTAGACCTAAAATTATTTTCAAGGTGATCTGATCACACCACAATAAAAGATCGGTGGCGACTCCCGTTTTCATTTTAAAAGTCGATCCCCGTTTTTCAAACAGAAAATGGTTTCGACAGCTTGGCGACTTCGCTGGGGAGACATTTAGAGAGTCAAGCCGTAAAATTGATTGTTTCTTGTCTTATTATCGAAAATTGAAAATTTGATTTGAAAATTACGATCCTCTCTTTGCATTTGTTTGTATAATTATTGTTTTATACCTTGGCATCATATTAAATAAAGACTGTTAGTCTTTCCCTTTTAAGTGGGAGTGAGAAGCTACTCCTTCGTGAGGTTTTCACCTTCGTGCAGGATAGTTGATCACTTTCGGAGTACATCCGTACCTATGTCTTCGTGAGATTTTCATCTCCGTGCAGCCATAGGGAAATGTATTCCCCTGAGCCGAACTTGGTCTGTATGAGCCTATAATGGGTGAAGATCGATGAACCTGCTGGTTCGGGTACCTTATCTTTAGAACCAAAACTCATATAGTGGACTTTGGAACTTAACCTAGGTAGAGCCACTCCAAATCTCTAGTGGTCACCCGACTAGGTACTTTTGTTTTCCTTGCTTGTTTACATTTTCTACTAACCCCTCTTGTCGTGTTTTGATTGAGATTACATTGCATTTGCATCTTAGAAAGGAGATATTGATTCAAGTTTGATTACTAACTTAGAAAGTTTGTCATGGAATACGGGTTCTTTGATAAAGTGAAAAATAATACGGTTGCCTGACTATATTATGAGAAGCACAAGAAGAGCGATGGAACAGTTCGTGACCTTACTTCGTGGCCTAAGGATTCAAGACGATCGTATGAGAGCCTTCGACGTTCCAAAGAAGTTGACGAGCCTTAGGAAGACGGATAGATGGTGGATCGCGACCAAGATCAAGAAAAGGAGCTAGCAATGGCATATATTAGCGAGATTACCTCAAACGTGTGGATGAAGAAAAAGATCGATATTGTCTCTTGGAATATAAGAGCGAACCCGTACATGCCTCTGCTTTATGTAAAGGAATTTGCTTTCTAGAAAAGTTTTCTAAATGTAATTGAATCAGATTCAACTTCTCTTTAGGCATTCATTTCATGCATTTGCATTACATGCATGAAAATCCATTAAAAGAGTCTAATTGAATAAATTTATTTCACCTAAGCTGGAAAACCAACCAACCCAACACCCTTACGGTATCCAAGCAAAGGTTAAAGAAATAGAACAAAGGTTGGAAAAATTAGAGCTAATGCAGACACAGATGCAGGAGCAATTGACTGAATTTCAACAGGAGATGAGAGATCAGATGCTAGAATTACGGAGAACCATGATGAGCCAGTTCAACCGATTGCTAGCTAGAGAGTTAGAAAAAAGGAAAGACTCGGTAGTCCACTTTGGGGTTGATAATGAGGATCTTGCCAATTCCCTAGATTATACTCCGACAAGTGTCCAAGTCCAGCCAGATGGGCGTCCACAAGGGGCACTCTTTACTATCAGATCACAACAGTATCAGACTGGTACAGCAACACCCGTGGGTTGCTTGACAGACCCAAGGTCCAATTTGAGGAACAATTTTCTTGTTGCTCTCGATAACCCAGCTGAAGCAAAGCAGGCGAGGGTGGAGTACCTAGGTACTACAAAGGCCCCGAGGAAGAAGGGGAATAAATGGGATAATGCAGGCAGTTATAACAAGGGCCACTCAAAACCAATCACTGCAGGCCGACCAAAGACGAAACCACCAGCCATCAGAGCCCTTTAAAGCAAGAATCTGGAATGAAACCAGGTACTGAGAAGCTCCAATTCATACCAATTCCGATGTCATATAGTGAGTTATATCGAAGATTATTTGATGCATGTGTGGTGTCCCCCTTCTACTTAAAGCCTATAGAGCCCCCGTACCCCAAATGGTATGACGTGAACGCACAATGCGACTACCATGCGGGAATTATGGGGCATTCAATAGAGAATTGCATTGCCTTCAAGAAACTGGTTGAAAAACTCATTAACATAGGTGTTGTCAGATTTGATGATTCGTCTAGTGCAGAAAATCCACTACCCAATCATACTAATAATGGGGTAAACATGAGAGCAGGAAGGAGATTAGTTATCTCTGATTCAGGTGGAAACTATGAAAGACAAGACACCATTGTGAGTTCCATCACGAGAAGGGGTACGAGACCCAAGAGAGTGTAAAATTCAAGGCCTTGGTTCAGGGCATGATGGACGACAAGAAGATGAAGCTCTGTGAGGAAATTAAAGAGGAGAAAAACATACACACAATGTTTAGAGGTGTTCACACAAATGACATATATGAAGACACAAATGAAAAGGGACCTTGTTAGATATCTGCCCTTATAAATCTGGAATGTTCTAAGCAATTAGACTGCAGAAGAAAGCCCTGTAGTTTTTAGAACTTATTTAGAGTAATGTTCAGAACATTTTTGTTGTTTTTAGCCTAAAAATGATAGAAATTCCTTTGTGAAATAGGCTCATGTCTGAACGTTGTTATTTTAATGAAATACATCTTTGCAATTATTACTAAGCCAATATTTTCATTCTTTACAAACAATTCCAGATTCTTTCATTCTTTTAAATTTTCTTCTAAATTGTTATTCATTCATTCATAACCATATGGTACAAATAAGTATTCATGAATTTATGCATTCTTTTGTATATTCTTCGGTACTTATTATGGGTCCCCAGATATCAAATACGTGAATGACTCTGCTACAGACCGTGATTTTCCTTTTGAGCGGGGCATGTGCTAAGAGGGATCTCATGACTTTGAAAATGACAAAGATTGTAGCTTATCTCCTGACTTATTGAGGATGGTTGAACAGGAGGATAGACAGATCCTACCTCACAAGGAATCATCAGAAATTGTGAGCTTGGTGAAGATTAGAATTGATCTGACCGCAAAAATGAAGTGAGACCTCATTAAATTACCTCTAGAGTTCAAAGATATCTTTATAGGATCATACCAGGATATGCCCGGGTTAAGCACTGATAATGAAATCTGCACAACAGCACGATGTCAAAATTTGTATGAACGATGTAATTCTTTGCTGGGGTAATGCCTTTCTTGTTGACTCAGTATAACTTTGCCTGTTTGAAGTCGAGTTTCCATCTCTTCAAGTTTTGTTGGATTTTATCTTGATTGAAGAGGATGATCCAAAGTTTTCTATTGAAGTTTCGCCCCAGAAGGCTCTATGAAAGAAATCTGACACCAAAAGATCTCTTACAAGGTGAAAGTGGAAGATTTTATGTGTAAGACTTTATTTAGAAGCAATGGTTCTAATCAAAAGAGATACCATAGACTTGCTTAATCCCATGAGTTTAGATCCTTTAAAAAAAATCAAAAATCAAAATCAAAATAAAAAATGAGAGAAAAAGAAAGAAGAAAAAAGAATCTAGATGAAAAAATCAAAATAAAAAATAACAAAAAAGAGTAAAGGAGAGGCCAAAGCGAAAACCCGCAAAGGGCGCTTTGTGACCAAATGTGGTTTTGAGTTGAAAACCTAAAAAGGGCGACTCAAATTTTGAGTAAAATGGGGCATGGACATTACCATTATCGAAGACTCCTAATGGGCATTACTTCATTTTAGTGATCATTAGAGGCTGCTTCATACGCCAATGTCATCACATGCTTATCCCAGAGAAGATGGTATTGGAAAATGTATTAAACCTGGACAATAGCACGATAGCTGAGGTCTGAAATCAATTCAGAAGCAGACACCACGACTCGTCACTAAATTGCCTGAAGGTGAACATCGAAAATTGAAGAGAAATGACTGAGACTTACGAGGACTGACATGAGAAATCACCATTTGCCCTCCTTGCTTGCCGAACATCCATCAAATTTTCTATCAGAGAAACGTTGTTCTCTTTGGGTTACAGGATTGAGGTAGTTTTACCTATTGAAATCCCCTCTCTCTCCGGGTATTAGAGTGGGAAGGATTCAATCGCGATGTGATCAGTTGGACCTAGGAAAAGGGTTAAAAGTTATTCATCAGGGTCGGATGTACCAGAAACAAATTATACAAGCCCACAATGAATAGGGTCATCTCAGCGAATTCTATGAGAGGGCTAGATGTTGAAAAAGATCCTTCGAAAAGATTCTAGAGGGAAATGAATGCTAAGCCGGGGATGTCCTTGCGTTGTAAAGAAGACCTTTTTTAGAGGAGCACTAATTCTAAGCGAGATTGCTAATCTTATAAACTCGGATCCAGTCAAAAAATACTTCATTTAAAGAAGAAGAAAGGACCAATTCAAAAAAAATGGAGAGGCTAAGGGGAAAACCCGCAAGGGGTACCTTAGGCCAAAGGGGATTTTAGTTGAAAACCCGAAAAGGGCGGCTCAAATATTGATCGGAATGGGGCATGAGGTGATTTAAGCTGCTCAAATTTTGATTGGGGCATTTGATGATCCTGCTATACCTGAATTAACAGGAAAGGGTATGCGACATCTTGGAGTATTGATAAAGCACTGTAGATCTCCTAAACACATGCCAAACTCAGAATGGTCTTCAGAGAGTTTGTACAGAGAAGTTCAAGCTGCGATATCTGGGGCACCCAATTTTCATACTATTCATATTGAATTTGTTGTTCTTGGAATATTTCATTCTTTTCCAAGATACACATTCCTAATCAATTTCTTAGTCATCCTTCTTTACTATTTTCGATAATTTGTTCTTTCGAGCTATGCTCAGAACCAATTTTATTCTTATCCATTTTTATGACCTTTTTTGCAAACATGTTGTTTGGGATAATGATTAATGGACTAATAAAACTTTCACAAAGGACGTTTTGCATATTACTCTGAAAAGTTTCTAAATAATATAGGAGCCTGAAACAGGACTATTGTTTAGAATGCACCAGGTAAAGGTTGGAAATTTGAGAAGGAAGAATCTAAATTTGGATTTTCTCTTTGGATTTCGTTGTCAAATGCATTGGTTGAACAAAATGATAAGATGACGGGTTGATGACAAAGCTTAAATGAACAAGCAAGCAATGATCATCAGGCAATAGGAAGAGGTTACCTCGGAGAAGAGAACCTTCATCTGCCCATAAGTCTTTGGTACGACACCTTGGGAATGGTGTAAGGAACTAGAATGATTCGGATCCTGTATCCTTGAATTGTGATAAGGAATGATTGAGGAAAGGTCACATATTTCTACGCTTGGATTATAGTGGGAGAATGATGGTACAAATTTTGTGTCCCAGTGGATTTCACAGTGGGGGCAATCTGACTAAAGTCATTCTTTGAAGAAGTCGGTCAAGCGAGAATACGTTGTAGCACGTCAGCGTTAAAGCCTTGATAAACCTTGATTAATGACAACCTAAACGTGATCATTCTCGAAAAAAATAAAATTCTGCATTTATGCAAACACCATTTACACATGTCTAGTTAGGAGCATTTGATTTATTCTGATCATGACATCCTAATGACTAGGCATAATTAAGTTCATAAACGAATTATACAGGTCATGTTCCCTAGAGAACAGATCGGTGAAATCGCTAGCCTTATCTCTCTGAGCAGCAGTGGAGTAGGTGGGAAACTGCAGATCTTGTCTCCCTAAGCAGTAGTGGAGCATATCGAAGATGGCGAATCTTATCTTCAAGTGTAAGGAAGCAAATTTAAGCCAAAAGTCCTATGTCCCTGACCAGCAGTAGAATAGGTTGAAAATTACAGATATTGTCCCCCTAAGCAGTAGCGGAGCAGATCGAAGACGACGAATCTTATCTTCAAGTATAAGGAAGCAGATTTAGCCACAAGTCCTATGTCCCTGACCAGCAATGGAATAGGTTAGAAATTGCAGATCTTGTCTCCCTAAGCAGTAGCAGAGCAGATCGACGACAGTGAATCTTATCTTCAAGTGTAAAGAAGCAGATTTAAGCCACGAGTCATTTCTCTCTAAGGTTGCAGTGGAGCAGACTAAGTAAGCAGGTCTTATCCCGACTGAAGTTGCAGTAGGACAGATCGAAGACGGCGAATCTTATCTTCAAGCGTAAGGAAGCCGATTTAAGCTACAAATCCTATCTCCCTGAAGTTGTAGTGGAGCGGATTAAAACTACAGATCTTATCTCTTTGAAGTTACGGTAAAGTGGATCGCATCGGGTCTTATTTCCCTGAGGTTGCAGTGGAGCAGATTGAAGCCGATAATCCTATCTCCCAGAAGTTGTAGTGAAAGCGGATTAAAGTAATAGATCCTATCTCCCTGAAGTTGCAGTGGAGGAATCAAAATGATGGATCTCATCCCTCTGAAGTTTCAGTAGAGTAAATCACATCAGAATTATCTTTAAAGTTGCAGCAGAACAAGTTGAAGCTACAAGTCTTATCTCCCTGAAGTTGCAGTGGAGCAGACCAAGTATAACAAATTTTGTTTTTTGAAAAACAACAAGTTACAAATCTTATCACCCCGACATTGCGGTGGAATGGATCGAAGCACCCATACCTCTGAAGATACAGTGGAATGGAATGGAGCCACTTGAAGAAGAAGAGCACCAAAGTCCAAGCACGACTGGGCAAAATTGGTCATCTTTAATCTTTGCTCTATTCTCGTTACACGACAACGAGCAAAGAGGGGCAGCTGTAATAGACCCAATTTGCCCGAGCCTAAAATCACAAATAAATAAAAACAAAAATAAAAAATGTCCAAAATTACAACCAAAATTTAACCTAGCCCACTAAACCTAAACAGACCCTAAACCCAGTTTTCTAGGCCTAAATTAGCCTAGCCCAAACCCGATTACAATAGAAGGGGAAACCCTAGCAGTAGCCTTCTGCCCTTGCGCCACAACCAAACCAGATCCCCGCGCGTGCTGCGCCTTCGCGCCGAGTCCACGCACGCCTTCTCTAGACCGTACCTGCACACAAACAAACAAGCAGGAACGAACGAAATAGCAGGAAAGAGATGGATTTTGATTTTTTTCTTTTCTTTTCAATTCGGCTACATAAGGTCGATTCCAACGTTGTAAAAAAAGCTCCTTTTTTGGACGGAGAGATAAGAAATAAAAAACAGAAGACTGAAGGGAGTTTTTTTTCTTTTTTCACTGTTTTCTTTCTCTTTTTTTTTTACTTCTTTGTTGTGAACACACACACACGCACACTAAAATACAGAAAAAGGAAGAAAAGAAAAACAAGTCAGATTTGAGAAGGTGATTTTGAGTTTTATTTTCCTCTTATTTTTTTAGTTCTTTGAGTTATTTTATTTACTGCCTAAAAAGAAGAAATGAAAGAAGAGTTAAAGGTTTTTACCTTTGTTGCGAAGCCGTACCCTCATCCTCTTCGTCGTGATCGGAGAAAGCGTAGGGAATCGGAGATCTTTTGCGCGGCTGGGGTTGAAGCGGGGCTGAGAGAGGGGGCGTTTGTTCTTTATGTTTATTTTTTTTATTTTCATTTTTGAAAAATGAAGATGTGGCTGCCAATTTAGGGTTTTACTTTTGACCCTTGCCTGATGTACGAAATGACGCCTTTTGGAGCCTAATCAGTGGCTCCAAAACGGAGCCGTATTGGCCTTGTAACCCGCGTGTGTGACCCGACCCGGGGAGGATCCGCGTAATTTTATTAATTGGTCCATTTGCGCCACTAGTCCCTCGCTTTTATTGCGCGCTACAATCAAGTTCTTTTATTTCTTTTTTAAATTTAACCTCTTATTTCATTTTTGTTTCACTTTAGTCCTTCTCATAACGCAGCGTTCCGAGGTGTTGAGATTATTTCCCCTTTTGATCCCTCGTGTTATTCGCGCGCTTCATTTTAGTCCTTTCTTTTTTATTTATTTCAGATTTATTCCTAGATTTTTGTTTTAATTCCAAATTAGTCCATTGTTTTATTAATTATTTTAATATTAATTTATTATTATTTGTTGTTGTTATTAACATTATTGTCATACTTAGTTGCATTTTCGGTTACTTATTTTTTTATATATATATCACTTTATTATGCACTGTTATTTTTAAATTCTTTTATTTTATTATTATCATACATTATTATTTTAAGTTTGTGATGAATTATTTCGTTGTTTAATCCAATACAATATATTTTAACAACTTCTATCTTATAATATAGTTTAAAAAAAGCCACTTTTATATATTTCATCTTCAAAGATTTATATGATAGTATCCTTATTTAATATTTTTATATTTTCATGTATACAATTTATATTAAATTATTTTTATTATATATATCATTGATTTCATACTATTCTAGTTACTACCTTTAAATTTCCCTTTAGATTTATTTATATATACACATACTTTATTTTTGTAAACCTTAAAACTATTACTTATATAGAGTATGTTTTATTAACTCTATTTGGAATCTAATACAAGTTCATATATATTTCTTTTAAATTTCGATGTTCGTAATTTATTGATTATCATTTATTCTCTTGTTTTTTGGTACTTAAAGATTAATTGTCAATGTTATGGTTTTTTTAATGTTGGTAATTATGTTTGCATGGTTTGAGATATGTGATTATGGAGGTTATGTACATTATATCATTTCGTTTATGTTGATAGATTACTCGAGTTCATTAGCATGCTTTTTAGGATTGTGAGTTATCCTTTCGCGTTGTACATTATTATTCATCGTTTTTTTTTGTTCAAAAGATTACATCTAATTTCGTTTAAACATTAAAATCGTTTTATTCAAAAAAAACTTTCAAAATAAAGCAAATACTCGACATTTGGAATCTTCGAAAATTGAGCCCTAACATATTGGGTTCCAATTCTCTTCGTCGAATCTAAATAATCGAGAATATGCTTTAATTTGACGCGTTGTGTCCTAACGCATTGAATATGACGTATTGTTTTCTTGAGACGAGGATTTTTATAACAAATAAAAATAGGCAATATTCGATATTTAGGAATTTTGTGAAACCGAGCTCTAACTTACTAGGTCTTGATTTTCTCATTTATCCCAAATAATCGGATATCCTTCCCAAATTGCATAGGTTTTAAAAGTTAAAAGATAAACTTAATTTTGAAGATTAAAAATGTTGCGCCCTAACTTACTGGGTGTGACATTTTATTTCTTTGAAATAAGAGTGTTTCATTATTCAATTTATTCAAGTTAAAAGAATTGTACTTTAAAATCTTTTCAAAATTTCGACACTAAGACATTTAACAATCAATTCGGTACCAATTTTGGGCGTCACGAGGGTGCTAACCCTTCCTCGTGCGTAACCTACTCCCGAACCTATTTTCTCAAAATTCGCAGACCTAAAATTATTTTCAAGGTGATCCGATCACACCACAATAAAATATCGGTGGCGACTCCCGTTTTCATTTTAAAAGTCGATCCCCGTTTTTCAAACAGAAAATGGTTTCGACATACTTGAAACCTGGTAAAGAGAGGGGCCAAAACTTGAAGTTCCTGTTTTGAGAAGAGAGAGTGATTAAATAAATCATGTCAGACCAATCAAGCTTTTGGTGGTGAGAGACTACAAAGTTTTGCCCATATCCTTCAATTTCATTTTTTGCCTTGCCATATTTCTTTTTCTCTTCAATTGTCAGTTCAAAGAAAGCAGCTACTGCGGCTTTCATCTTCTTCAGGATCTCCCCTTTCACCCCATGATTTATTTTCTGTGTTAAAAATTACTTTCAGTTTGAATTGGAAACCCAAGTGGAAATAATATATATATGTAAATAGGGATATGGGATTTACTTGGAAAAAGCCCCAGTCCTCGCAAGCAAGGTGTAGTTTATGGACTTCATCTTCATCACCTTTGGCTAGAAAAGTGAAATCTATGACAGGAATTTGAAGTGAATTAGCCGAATCCTGAGAAACGATAGGACCATCCTTATTATTTTCATGAACGTATCTTTCAGGAACTGATTGAGAATCGCTTCTCACAATCTCTTGGACGCTTGGCACTGGCAATTATTTACCCCAACCCAAATTTTCAACTCTCCCATCCATTTTTTTTATAGATTCTAAATATTGGGGTTCAAGTACTTTATGAACAAAATAATCAAACCTCAATCTTGTTCTGAGTTTCTCATGCTTGCTATTAATTTCGACTTTTACTTGAATTTTAATTTAAATTTTTTGGGCAAAACTTTAAAAAAATCCCATTTTTTAAAAAATTTATCGAAATGGGCCCGGTAATAAATTAATTACCGAATTGGCCCAATTCCCCGAAAGCGCGTCCACGTCAGCGCGATATCAGGGGAAAGCGCGTCCACGTCAGCGCGATATCAGGGGATGTGGCAGGAAAACGCTTCGTCGAGGAAGCGCTTTGCCTACGTGGCAGTAAAGCACGCCCTCAAGGACGCGTTTTCCTGCCACGTAAGCGCTCCCCTAGGGACGCGTTTTGCCCGCGCGTGAACAGTAGCAACGGCTACTTTTTTGACCGTTGCTGACCCCCCCAACGGTAAAAAAAATATAAAACCCCCTTTCATTTTTTTCACAAATAAATCCTTTCTCTAATATTCTCTCAATATTCTCTCAATTTCCTCTCAATTTCCTCTAAAATTTCTCTTAAATCCCTATTTAAAAGAACTTTAATTTTTTTAATTATTTTTAAAAGAATTTAAAATTTTAATTTTTTGATTTTTTTTAAATCGTAAAAATTTGTACGAATTTAGCAATGGCCGGAGAATTGATTCGTTTTGATGACAAGCACATATCCGTCAAACAAATGAAAATGGTAAGTGTTAAATTTAATTTTTAAATATTATTTAAAAATTTTTTATTTATGAAATTTTAAATAATTATTAATTTATTATTTTTTATAAAAGTTTGTAGATCGGATATTACAATGCTATATCCGTAAGATGCATGGTCCTCCATCACCGTTGGTAGAGAATTACCTGCGGGAAGCAGGTTTTTGGCACGTGGTGACGGTAGGCTAGAGATGCAAGTTGGACCCGAAACTTATCAGTGCGTTGATTGAGAGGTGGAAACCGGAGACACATTCCATTTTCCATGTAGAGAGTGCACTATCACATTGGAAGATGTGAATCTACAATTGGGATTGCCGGTGGACGGGTACCCTGTCACCGGGTTTGTTCAATCTGGCGATTAGGGAGTGGTATGCTACAAGCATTTGGGCGCTATTCCGAAGAATATTAACGGAGGTCGGATCGAGATGGGCTGGTTACGAGACACATTCTCGGATCCGGATGATGATTCAACCGAACTAGAAAGGATCCGATATGCTCGGGCATACATTCTTAATATAATTGGAGGTTATCTGATGCCGGACTTGTCACGAAACCTCGTACATCTAAGATGGCTGCTGAAACTTATTGATTTTAGAGCAGCTGGTGAATTGAGTTGGGGATCTGCCATTTTGGCCACATTGTACCGGGAGATGTGTGGGGCGACGCGACCAAGTAAAGCGAAAATCGGAGGTTGCATGTCACTACTGCAGTCATGGGCACGGTTTTTCTTTCCACTTTTACGTCCTCGAGTGGACTACCCATATACATTCTCACTCATAACGAGGTAAATTTTATATTAGATTTTACAATTATTACATAGATTTAAAATATAATAGTATGCTAAAAATTTATTTAATTAGGTAGAATCATCCGGCAAGTTATGCTGGATTACCTAACTCTCTTGAAGATATACGGCTTCTATTAGACCAACAATCGAAAGCA